>NC_062569.1:3571625-3877000 GCF_022837055.1 Prionailurus viverrinus | reverse complement strand
TTAGGATCGCTCATTACCGATGCACTATAATCCTCTCAAAATTTAGTCCTTAAAATTAAAATATAGGTAATATTTCACTATACATACTGTACTAGAAGCCAACCTAGAGTAAAAGAGGATTTGGGGGAGACGTGTCCTTGCTTTGTGAGATATGACTCAGTTGGGGGTAGTCATCAGCCACATTGAACCCAGAATGTTCGCTTGAGTTTAGGCAGATCCTGAGGTCTTGGGAATTTTACCTTGGTCTATAGGATCAAGTGTGGAAGGGTCCTCTAGGACAGTGGGGTTATAGGATGACCAAGGGAAATCGTTTACAGGTTGGATCAGTCCTTCCAACTCCTTCTCTGGAAAGTTTGCAATCCCTTGGACTCAGGGAGCCTACGTGTCTGGCAGATTTGCAGGAAGACTTTATCTGACCAAAAGTGATTCACTGGGAAGAGTGAATTTGCACGGTTTAAGGACTAAAAACAAAACTGTTGATCTCTCTTGTCCTCCGTAAACTGACCTAAACAATGTCAAGGATCTTAGAGATTCTACAGACGTGAAACAACTCCCGTCTCCAAGACAGATGTAGCCAGAATATGACATAGTACAGAGAAATACTTCCGATTGTGTTCTCAGCCAAAATGGTTGATGACGGAGTCGTGAGGCAATACAGACCGCTTTGTTTTACGCAATCTGAAATCTCAGTTTCTAGAAGCTGAAATTCAGAGCAAACTTTTCCCGGATTCATTCCAGAAAATCTTAAGGAAAGCACAGCACTTTGTCTGAAAAACACCACCTCTCACCTTAGAGATAAACGTTGGTGTACAAAAACAGATTCTACCCCTGCAAGTGCCCAAACGGAGTATTGGCGCGAGAGTGAGGAAGTACGAAAATCAGGACAGCATCAGACCCAAGAGCTATAGCAGCAGCTATATCTCCCACGAGCCGTGGAGTCTTAAGCAGAAATGAGCAACGTGCTTAAGTGTTTCTGAGCCAATTACACAGAGAAATATTTAGGCAAAAAAAAAAAAAAAATTGATTTGTAGTGTGGAATTTCTTTTTTTTTTTTTTAATTTTTTTTTCAACGTTTTTTATTTATTTTTGGGACAGAGAGAGACATAGCATGAATGGAGGAGGGGCAGAGAGAGAGGGAGACACAGAATCGGAAACAGGCTCCAGGCTCTGAGCCATCAGCCCAGAGCCCGACGCGGGGCTCGAACTCACGGACCGCGAGATCATGACCTGGCTGAAGTCGGAGGCTTAACCGACTGCGCCACCCAGGCACCCCTGTAGTGCGGAATTTCTATTGCCATGAACTTCAATCTCAGAGCTCACTTTACAGCTTTGTCAGAGTAAATGGATGTCAGACAGCTTTATCCTTCACATTCCCTCCCTTCGTGCCACAAACGGGGGTCAGTGTCTCCACCGTTTGTTTTGTTCATCGTTTCTCGCACAAAGTCCAGAGTTAAGCCGAGAGCTGCTGGGACTAACCAAAACAGCTTAGGTTTTCTGCTGCCATTATACCCATTCCCTCCCTTTACAGGTCACCTGGTTCTTTAACTTTGACAAACGTCCTGTTGACTCAATGGTCCACATCTGGGTAATGTTGACTGATTTCTACATTCTGATCTTAAACATTGATTACCGAATTGGTTGGTGATACCATGAACGAACAGGGTGGTACTGTTTCTATAAAACCGTGTATTATAGGTGGTGAGGCATCCACAGATTCCTAGCGAATGGTAACCTGTGTTTTACCTCAGGTTCAAATGATAAAGTATAAGTACATAGCCCACTGGATGGTGGGGATTTTGAAGCCATCTGCCTACTCAACATGCGTGTGCCTTTGCTGTCTCCACAGGCCCAGGACTTCATTCTAGATGATTAAGGCACATCCCATGGCTATGTGCGTCAGTCAGCAGAAAATCTCTGTAGTGCTTCTCAGGGCTCTCCCCATTACTTGCCTCCCTCCTTGCAATGCCAATAGCCAACTTTTTTTTTGGGGGGGGGGGACATAAAGTCTTCAATATAAGGCAGGGAGGAGTACAAGGGCCGAGGCCTCCATAGAGGTCTGAAATCATACAGGAGCACCAAACATACAATCAGACAGACACTTGGCCTTGTGAAGATTAACTTTCTCTACCCATAACTCCCGTACCTTATTATGCTAGAAGAGAGTCTAGATTCTTCTCAGACTTGAGAAACATATGAAAAGCCAGCCCGCCACTCTTGTATTCTCAGTGAGGTCCAAGGGAAGGTGAGGAGGTGGGCAAGAATTGCAGAACCCACTTCAAGCATCAAGGAAGTAGGGAAGCTGGAGCGGATGGAGACCCTGGGGGGCACGCGGGGCCAGAGGTCAACACAGAGTGGGCCACGAGCTCCCCGTTGGGGTTTAGGTCCACGAGGGACGGGATCTGAAGTTCCATAACGTCCTTGGCACCTGCCACAGTGCTTGGCACATGTCAGATACTCAGTAAAGGGCTTTGAGGTTAAAAAAATATAACAAGTTACATGTGGGCCGAGTTTCCAATCAAGAGAGACAGGAGCGCTGAGCTTGCATCTAGATTTTTTTTGTTTTTTTTCCTAACCCTTAATTCACTATGTCACAGGCCATTGGAAGAAGCTGGAGCAAAGAAAAAAATTTTTTTTGAGTATCAATTCTGAATCTTGAATATCATTTCAGGGGTTCTTGGATCCTCCAAAGTCCATCTGAAAGATTCACAATCCATGGGGTGGGGGGTAGACGGGCAGTATTCTCCTGATGCTTGTAAGATGCTACAGAATTTCCACTTCCTCATTTTATTCGCCTAAACCAGCAATCTTCAGGTTCTTCAGAGACACACTCTTCCTATCTTTTTGTTCCCCCTTCCCACTGTCCTGCGTTGCTTTGCAGCGGTTCATAAGCATGCACGGAGGAGGGGGTCGCCCCGCTAGGAAAAAACCCAAACCCAAACCAGAAACGATGCTCCTTCTAAGTTCACCTTCTCAGCTTTGACCATGAAAAGAGAGCCGCCCCAAACCCTCAACCCACGATAATCTGTGGGGCCATCGAACGCTTCGAGACTGGCCTGCCCCGTTCCCAATTCTTAAGATACCTGCCAGGGTTAAAATTAAAGCCAAAGAGGTCTCTCAAGGAGCCCGGGACGGCGAGGAGGAGGAAAACCCAAAGATGGGCGGTGTGCATCTAGCCCAGCCTGCGGCTGATGAATCCGAATCCCACAGCACATCAGACCCAGACCTCACTGTGGGAAACAGTCGTTGGCAACTCGAGACGCAGCATGTACTTGGCCGTCAGGAGACGTCCCCGGATAGCGCGGGGCGGTGGCCGTGCGAGTCAACGTCGGAGGAAATCAGAGCCCGCAGAGAGCCCAACACTTTTGGACCCAACAGACTTGACAGGTCTGACATAATCGTAAGCTCCCAGGAGTGTTGTAAGAGCTCTTCATAGAACGAGAGAAAAGCACCTTAGAGCTCCCCACGTTCGAACGAAGGCAGAAGTCAGGAAGGGACCTCTGGAGAGTGTGTGTTACAAAGCTGTGAAATGGGTTCACGGCACATGCAGGTTCTCCGTCTCGGGGCTCTGGCAGAGTCACCCGGGGCGTTGAGAGTCACCTAGAATCTACTTTCCCTTCCCCTGCCCGTCATCCGGGGTGAGGTTGGGAGGCACGTGCCAGACAAGATGGGGAGGTCAACGACATTTGGGGGGGCACACTTCCATGTGCCTACTTAGCATCTCACCTTTGTTACGTTCATCTCACATCAGGACCAACGTCCCCGGGAGGAAGCATAATTTTCTGGTTAAATACATCGACCCAGAAACCATGGCCGGGGGTTCAAATGTGGGGTGCTTGACTCACTTAGGAGCAACATGACTTGGATGGGTTCGTTGCCTTTCCCGTCTCGAAAATGGGCAGAGCTGTAGTCTGAGCTCTTGGGGTGACGGCGGAAAGGCAGGTGGGTGAATTCACAGGAAGTACGGAGGACAGAACTTGGCACGGGGTGACCGTCGGGGAAGTGCTGGCAATTACTCTCAGCAAAATTTTACCAGTGGGAAGATGGGAGGTTTGGAAGGTTAAGTAACAGTTAGCCCAGGGTCGTGCGGTGCTGGAGATTTTTAAACGGTTCTAGCACATTAATAACCACCCTGGGGCCCGGACCGTGTAGTCTCGAGGTGGGAAGGTGATTTGCTATCTTAAGAGCATGCCTGACGCTTGGTTCCGTGATTTACTCCGTGCAACGGAGCAGGACGGCACCCTTTCCGCCATGCAAGTGAATTTCCCCTTCTGGAAGTATACATAAATAGAGAAAATAATGCGGCAATTAGGTCTGTGAAAACCATCTTATTTAACATGCAAAGATGTTTTCCTTGGCTCACGTGCTTCAACCCCATCTCCTCACAGGAGAAAAGTTATCTAACCATTTTGTAACCTTCTGGCTTTGACAGGGGTGAGGAGTCTTAGGATCGGGGTGGGGGGTTGGGGCCCAAACCAGACCCGTTCTGATCTCACTGCCCCTAATGGTTGTCTTGGCCATTGCCCCTGAAATCTGGAACATACTGCTCACCACATGGGCTGCAGCTCTGAAAATCAGGCCCCCTTTGTCATCATTCCTGACCAAGTGATGAGGCCATCAGAAATATTCCACACCAATAACCCACTTCCGGCTCCCAAAAGATTTGCCCTGAGCACGGGCCTTGGGCATTGCCTCTGGGCCCTCCATCCCAAATTACTTTCTCGAAGCTCCTGTCTGACGCTTTGCTTCTGATCTTGTTCTCACTCTGGACGTGAGGCTGAGACTTTCTCTTGCTTGCTAGTAACTCTTGGCCCAGGACGCACCTCTCACTTCCCCCTCGCTTCCTGGGCCGCAGTGGGGGTTATCGCTACCCCTCTTCATACCCAGGATCGTCCTAACCTTTCCTTGGACAGAGGGGAGCATTCACAGAATCTGATTCTGTGGGATTTGATTCAACCTAACTCAGTACAATTCAAGAATTCCGAGCACCCGCTTGGAGACCAGCCTCACTCTGGGCACTATTTGCCTGGAAACCAGAGAATAAAAATGCATAATAATAAGGATAAAACATCACATATTAAGACGAACCTCCCGCCTCTCCTTTTCTCTCAACTTTAACTTCAAATAAACTCCATCTACTCGTTTTCTACCTTTTTTTTTCTTCCTGGAACAAGCTAGCAGGCTTTTAAGACTCTTTGTCACATAAAAGGCGAGGCTCTGGTTCGAGATATAACCAGAGATCTGACAACTGCTTTGGAAGCAGAGTAATAGCACGCCTTTCCCACGGGTGCCCTGGGCATTTTGATTTCTCTCCCGTGCGCGTGAGAGAGTGTGTACGCGTGGGGCTTTTGCTTTTAAAAATACGGCTGCGAGAATGAAACTACCTCTCTTGGGGGTGCACGGAATCTCACGTGACATTTCAAACTCTGCTCCTGCCGGGGGGGTGGGGGCAGTGGATTTAAAACATGGGCGCAGGCACCCGGGCACGGCCGTCCGCACACACTCCCAGGCTCACACCTTCAGATCCTGCCTCATTGCTTGCACGCTGGTAAAGGGGGCCCCACCGCGTCTGCTAAATGCACCAGGGGCAGCGGAGGCTGTTGGGGGACACACGTCCCCCCGAGAGGGACCTACACGGTGGCAGGGCGGGCAAGCTCCCTCGGCTCTCTCCTTTCCCCTGTCCACAGGGCAGTGAGTGCCCATTGAGAAGTCCCAAGGATTCTGTATGCTTTTCTGGGTCATCACTTGGCACGTTCAGCTGACTGCCTGGCCAGCCCTGCCCCGTGTCTGGTGTCGCTCTCAGGGCTGGGGCCGGCGTGTGTGGCCGCACCTTGTGAAACGTCACTCACTCAGAGGTTGGCAGGACAACTCAGGAGCCGGCAGAATCCCACACCGGGGTGGCACTCACGCCCAGGGGCCAGGGCAAAATGAAATGGCACCTAGAAACAATGCTCCGTCATGGGGGCGGGGGGTGGGGGGTGGCCCAAGTCAAACACCTTTGGAAAAGCTCCCACTGAAAACTTCTCTGGGTGAATCACTGTTCCTCTTAGCCTATTAAAGGTTCTGATAAGGTTTGCAGTTAAAAACCTTGCTTGCCACAGTCCTCCAGAATCTTGACCTTGAATAGACAGATCCCAAACACATATACGTACTTGGGCACGCATACCCTGTATTGCCCCTGTCAGCTGCAGCGGCTGTAACAAAATACCATAGACTGGATGGCTGAAACAGCAGTTTCTACCTCACCATTTTAAAGGCTAGAAAATCCAAGATCAAAGTGCTGGAAGATTCCGCCGCTGGGGAGAATCCTCTCCGTAGTTTGCAGACAGGTGTCTTCTAGTGGCATCTTCACACGGTGGAGAGAGCTAGTCTCTTCTGATGAGGACCCCAACCCTATCATGCGGACCCCACCTCCAGGACTCAATTACTAATTTAGCCTAAACCTAATTACTTCCCCACACCCCATCCCCAAACCACGCTGGGATGTAGGGCTTCAACATACGGATTCTGGGGGGACACAAACCTTCAGTCCGTAACAGTACCCGTTAACCAAGATCCTGTGTACTTGAAATTTCCCAATGCTGCTTTTCCTTGACAGCTTGCGGAGTATATCTCGCAGCGTCCAGGTCACGGATTCAGGACTCTGCCGGAGCTCCCTGGCCTGGTAAAGCGACCTGCAGCAAGGCTAAAAGTAGTGACAATCATAGAAGGTCCCCGCAACAGTGAAATATATTGACCAAAGGACAAAGACTGGCACAGGCTCTTCGCAAGCAGTCAATAAATGTTAATTATTGTTAATTTCCTCCGTAGACCGTATCTTAAGAAGCGTTAAACTAAGTTAGTCTTGCTGGTCACACTGTTCGTTTCTCCTGCACCCGGTCAATTTTGGTTTCTCATTTTTCAGCGTCTGCCGAAAGCGAATCTGTTATGAGTATGAAGGTCAGCATTTCGGTTTTTATCAGGGAGGTGGCCCCTGCAGGGACCTCCTGAGAACCCGGCCACAAACATATCACGCCGTTGACTCCAGCTGAGCTAATGCTGGTCGGGAAACACAGGGCTCAGCTCTTGCTGAGTCCCCTCGGTCCCTCTTTACTTGGTGTGCGTGACCTCGAACTGATACGCTTGGGAAAATAGAGGAAGGGACGTTTGGGGCTCTGGACAACCCTGAGAAGCTTGCGGCCCTGAGATAAAGTAGGAGTTTTAAGCCGCTCCTTGGGCCCAGTGTCCTGTAAACGCCAGCTCTGGGGAAAGTGACCGGCAGGACAATGTCAGAAGGGACCGTCTCTATCTCCTCTCCTCAATCCCTAGTTAAGATGGTTCATAGTTTGCTGAAAAAATAAATAAAACAAGCAAACACATAAATAGGAACCGTGCAAACAACGAAGACAAACAAAATCACGCCAGTTAAGCTCTGGGCTTAACAGACTTTGTGCTCTGCCTCGATGTGTTCAATGTCACGGAAAGGTAGGGAGTTCTTCCATTTTCGGTGCCTCGTGAGGCCCAGAGGCAGAGACTTCCCCTACTTTTTGGGCACTTCTGGTATCTGGTAGCATAAGCCAGATTCAGACTGGTGCAAAATAAGAGTGAACATATGAAGAAGACGGGGAAGTGACAGGACCCAGACTGGGGAGAGGAAAGTGATACATTCGTCTTGGGTGCAAAATTTAAGAGAGTTATCAAAAACTCAGTAACCAAATAGCATTTCAGTGTGACTTCTCCTCTTTCTTTCTTTCTTTCTTTCTTTCTTTCTTTCTTTCTTTCTCCTTCCTTCCTCCCTTCCTTCCTTCCTTCCTTCCTTCTTTCACCGGCTATACTTGATGTGGGGCTTGAACTCACGACCCTGACTGAGATCAAGAGTCACCTGCTCTACTGACTGAGCCAGCCAGGTGCCCCTCAATATATCTTAAATATATTTAAAAATTAAAATTGGGGCGCCTGGGTGGCTCAGTCGGTTAAATGTCCGGCCTCGGCTCAGGTCATGATCGCATGGTTTGTGGGTTCGAGCCCCGTGTCGGGCTCTGTGTTGACAAGTCAGAGCCTTGGATTCTGTGTCTTCAGATTCCGTGTCTCCCTCTCTCTCTGCCCTGCCCCTCCCCTGCTTGTGCCCTGTCTCTTTCTGTCTCTCAAAAATAAGAATAAACGTTAAACAATCCGTTTAAAAAATGAAAATTACTGTAGAAAATCCATGAGGAACCAAATATCAAAAGTTTACGCTGAGACAAGATCGGTACTACTGAATGTTCCTTTTACTTTGGATCTAGCGTGGCCTGACTGTGGGATGGAATAGGAGAATGTGAGTGCTAGACAAAGATCAGACCAATAAGGAGAAATAATGAACAATTTCCACCAGACTACCTTATGTTTCTCAAGCTTGGCAAATTTAAAGAAGCTGCATCTAACAGCAAAAATGGAAAGATCTTTCTAACTGTCTTAAAGCAAGATCAACGTTCAAGACTTCCATGGGCAAAGCTAGAGGTTGGGGCAGAAGGGAAGGAAGATTTATTGGACATCTGTTATTTCCTGGCACGTGATCCTTTAAACTTCATGACGAGTACAGAGTTAGATATTTTTATTACCACTGGATTGCTGGGGGGTCCAAGCCTGGAGAGGGATCCTCGAACTAGAAGCTAACGTGGATGTAAAATTTATGATAGTTCTGCTTTGCACCAAATCCCTCGTTTTTCTTCCGCACTGTTTTGTGTGTGCCTTGGCCTTTTTCTTTGTAAGGCAGTGCATCAATTCCTGTCATTTCTTATTAAGACATGAATAAATATACTTTACTCGTAAGCTATAAAAAGACTATGGGAATATAAATTCATGTATTCTTTATTTTTAAAAAAATTTTGTTTATTTATTTATTTTGAGAAAAAGAGAGCATGAGCAGGGGAGAGGCAGGGAGAGAGGGAGAGAGAGAATCCCAAGCAGGCTTTGCGCCATGCGCGCGGACCCCGACGTGGGGCTCGAACCCACGAACCATGAGATCATGACCTGATCTGAAACCAAGAGTCGGACGTTTAACCGACTGAGCCACCCCGGTGCCCCTATTTATTCTTTAATTCATTCATTACCTATTTGTGGAGTACCAGGAAGTTGACTACGTCGATCTGGAGTATTGCACCGGGGGGGAGAAAGGCCTATCGTTTGGATTTAAAGTCGTCACAGATTTGCAGATTCTGAACCCTGGAATGGACTGTTCTCGACTCTCCTCGTTTTTCATGCCAGAAACAAAGAAGTAGCTCATGAATCTCTGTCTGGAATTGTTTATGAACGCAGGTAAAACATTCTTTAAGTAATTGTCCCAGTGTTAGTTTCAAAACTTTGCTGTTAGAGATTTGGCCCACAGGTACGAAGGAAGCATCGTATCTCAGAAGTCCCATTATTTGCCCTTGGTTCTTCAGTTTACCAAACATAACAAGATTTTTTTTATAGGTAGGGAGATTGCTGGCATTCTGCAGGAGTGTCTCTTGATGAGTAGACAGACCTCATTCCAGCCTTCGTGGCAGTCGGAAGTTGAATCCTAGTTTCGGATCGTGAACACTGGCTTTCCTGAGCTGGTTATAAGTATACGAGCACGGCAGGCTATGAGAAATGCTGCTTCAGCTACTCAGGGGGATAACTTAATTGCATTTCACAACGTAAGCCAGCACATTTGAAGCGTGGTCTTTTATGGTGACTCTCTCTGGCAGGTAGTTGATTATTTATTAATCTAATGACTTAAAATGCCACGATAAAAGCTTTGGCACCCGAGATTGTCTAGCTTTGGCTGAATGATTACTAATGGCTTGTTAATAGCTGTTACACTGGTAACAGGTCTATTAAATTATGTAGATGAAAATTGCAGCGATGACCTCAGGTGAGCCGCTCTTCTGGGAATGGAGATTCACTTGAGCAAGCAGAAGCAAAATCAGAGAGCTCGGACAGGTTCTTTTAAATACAATGTCTCCCTTGACAAAAATAGTCAGGTGAAAAGGAGAGTTTATACGAGAGCCTGGACCTTGATGTTCTTTTTGGAGTTTGTACTTCAGGAAGAAGTATAGCAATATTGTAGAGTAGTTAAGGCACGGGCACCAAGAGCAGAAGCTCTGACTCTAAATCATTATTTCTTCATTCCTAAGATAGTGTACTATATAACCTTAGGCAAGAATTTAACCTCTCCGAGACTTGCTGTCCTCACGTGAAAAATATAGTTGTGATATATAACCCATGGTGTTGTTGAGAGAAGTAAATGAGGTCATAGGCTTGTGAGAGGAAAATATTAATAAGGAAGTACTCAGAGGTTGACACCCTGTTTCCTCTACCCAAAAGGATGCTTCAGTTGTAAATCCAACTTTTCAGTGTCTGACCATTCTCTAGAGTGCATCGCTGCCAGAGAAACCTTTTGTGATCCCGAATAAGCCATAAAGAATCCTAAGACTCCGAGTAGGACAGTGAGACGGGAAGAACTTAGCAGAGGAGCTGAATGAATAAGTAACGAAGTAGAGAGTTTGGAGGAGAGTAGCCAATGAAAGCCTGGAGAAGGAGGGAAGGCCAAGAGCTTGGAAAGTGAGAAAAGGAGACAGGACAAGTTTCCATTCGTGCTCTTTGAGAGAATGGAATGAGGAATTGGTCCCCTGACTTCATTGCATCGTGTTTCATTTTGTGCTGTTGAATTCTGAAGCTTTGCGCATGACCGTCTTAAGGAACCTGTCCAGAGGCCATAGATTTCAAATGACCTTACATGTAAAATGATTACTATAGAATATGGCACTAGGAACTAGTGAATACATGAGAACGTTTATAATAATAACCACAGCAACAATGGTGGTTTTGACGAGAGTGCTGATTATCCGCATTATCTTCATTATTATGTCTGACGTGAAATTCCAACAAAAGCCTCCCTTGAACATGTATGTCCTACGGGCACCTCGTAAGAGACATCCATGACTGGAGCACTTAGGAGAAATGGTATTTTGTTGTCCCTGTCTTATCTGAAGTATATTTCCTTAGGAAAACACAGGAGGACCTTTCCAATTCTGATGGGATAGAAAATTAGCAGGGGTTGCTGGGTCTCCTTTCTTAAAATCAACTCTGGAGAAATCAGGAAAATACAAAGATGAGAAGATTTGGGGGAAGTGTAAGGCTATCATCATGCTCTGGTGTGTATGTGTGTGTGTGTGTGTGTGTGTGTGTGTGAATGGGCTAGGCACCTGAGAAGTAGAGAAGCCAGCCATTTAAAGGACTATTTCTTGACCTTTCCCCATAGATATTGCAATGGCCAGGCTGTTGGTGTTGAATGTTTAGTATGAAAGCAGCATAAGAGAACCTGTGGGATGAAGTGTTGATTAAAACAACTCTTGAGTATTCATTATTTTAGCCCCCTCCCTCCAATTCCCATGGCAGGTGGTTTACAGCTATGAAAGATATCTCTTTATCATATCATTTTCCTCTAAAAACCTGAAGGTGATTTACCGACTGGCAGCATTTCCTGTGGGAATGAGATTACAGAGGGACATCCAGAGCCATTCTGTGGTATCTCAGTGGGGTTACATGCCAAGGCCAGACCTTTGAGCCATCATATGATACATCATCATGGGGCTCGTACCCCAGGGTAACTTGACAAGACACCTGAGAGTTCCGAACCACTTAACAAAAAAAGGGAATAGTCAAACAGATGGCTGTTTTAAGTAAGTATGATAAATATACTCAAAAAGGGAGAAATATTGGCAATAGGAAGTCAGGAAGAGAAGTCTCTTTTTTTAAGTTTATTTAGTTATTTTGAGAGAGAGAGAATGCGGGGGGAGGGGGCAGAAAGAGAGAGATAGAATCCCAAGAAGGCTCTGTACTATCAGCACAGAGTCCAATGCAGGGTTTGAATTCACGAACACTGAGATCATGACCTGAGTCAAAACCAAGAGCAGGAGGCTCAACTGACCGAGCCAACCAGGCTCCCCAGGAAGAGAAGTTTACAATTTTAAACAAGTAGAAATATTTTGTATCAAATACATAGCAGACAAAATAAAATATTCAGTGAATGGCATAAGTATCAGAATGGACACGGATGAAACTTTGGTTATAAAAGTGAAAGATAAGATGGAAGAATTTTCTAGAGGATAGCAGGCTATGATAAAGGGAAAGTAGGGTGAGTTAAAGTGGGAAGTGCTAAAAACTAGATAATAACGTTCCAGGGGGAGTCAAAGAATGGAGGGAAGGACATACTTGATAAAGATAAATTTCCCATCATTACGTCAAGATAAAAACACCTAAGATTGAAGGGACTCATAGAATGCCAAACAGGGCTGATCAGGAGAAATGCATTCTTCATCCTAATGAAGTGGAATCCCAGGACATAAAAGACACAAAGAACGCTCAAAAGCTTTCAGAGAGAAAGCAGACCATGCACAAAGAAACAAAAGTCAGGTTGGCATCCTATTTTTTAACAAAGTCTTTTGTAATCTTGCCATCCTTCCTGCCACTGGTGGCTGGTCACTCCTCCCAGCACAAGGGGGACTGTGCACCGTCACTCACTCCTGAGTCTGCACTATTTTCGATGCCTCACAGCCAAAAAAACATGGCGGAGCGCACTGTTTCTTCTGAGGTTAAGTCAAAGCAAGTTTGGCAGCTTCCGCTTTGATCTCTTGCATGGCCCGTGCTCCAGATCTTTCTTCTCCAAAGCCAGTCCCCATTCTGGTAGAAGTTCAAGCCCCATGTAGGAGTTCTCCCAGACGAGCCCAGACTTTCGGCAATCCCCAAGGGAGCCGCTTACCAGTGAAGAAGGATCTTGCAAGTGGGTCCCCCCCCAACCCCCCCCCCCCACCCCGTCCCAGAACTTTCAGTGCCCAGCTGTGAAAGTCATCCCCAGTTGAGGCTCTGGACATTTAGAGGAAAGAAGAGCCATCTTCACTCTATTCTTCTCGAATTCCAGACCCACAGAATCTATGAGTATAAAATTTTGAATGTTTTTTTTTTTGCCATTATATTTTAGATCTATTTGTTACACGGCATTAGATAACTGCAACCCTTAGGGTGTTCTTTCTCTAAGAGGCACATTGTAACAGATGTAAAGAAACTTAAGTAGGCCTATTCTGTCTCGTCCATGTATTCATTCGCTCATTCATTCGTTCGTGTCCCCAATATTTATTAATCATCTACATTTGTCAAGGACTGCCCGAAGTGCTGAGGATACAAGAGTGTGCAACCTGGACTCAATCCCTGAATTCACAAAAAAGTTTAGTTTTTTCTGAAATTATTTTTTTCCTTTTCTGCATTCTTGGGGACCATAGAGTTTGAGTTAAAGCTGGAGTTTCACACACACACACACACACACACACACACTATATATATATATATATCTCACCTTTTAAACATGTACATTGTGCACAGTGAGTTAAATGCTTTCTTTGAATAACGAAGTTCTGGAACAGGAGTAAGTGATGACACCAATAATACTTCTAATGGAGGTTTTTTTTTTTTTTTTTTTCTCGCAACAGCATATTCAAGCTCAACCATGAAGGACCCTAGAAGCAGATTCGGTAAAATTCCTGAGATTCAAAACCTTGTGGAGCTGACATTACCCTTTGTGCTTGTGGAGTCCAAGACTCTCATTTGGCAGCTGGAGCAAGTGAGCCCCAGCAGGCAGTGGAACCGGATGGGTCAGGCTATCAGTGGCACCGCAGAGCAAGCTAAACTCCTCGAGGTCGGCTGAGGTCTTGTGTAACCCAGAGGGATTCTGGCATGAATTTCAAATCCTCTTCTCAGTTCTGGCACCATTTCTGGGATCCATATGTCCGTGCATACATAGAAGCTGAGACAGAGGAACGCGTGAGAATTGCCAAGGTCTTAGAATCCTGAAAACAGTTGCTATATCCCGTTGCCATGACAACCCGCTCAGGAAAGTACCTAGGTGCCAGACTTAGATTTCTTTCTTTCTTTTTTTTTCTTTTTGGGTCCCAGGGGAGTACCAGAGCGAGTTGATAACTCTTTTATTGCTACCTGGAGAGAAGCCTTTCCCACCCGGTATGCCATCCAATGGCAGATCGATACCCCAGGGATGGTTACCCAGGCGGCCGTGGCTGGATTTATTTTCTTCAGAGACAAAGGTCTCTGATGATTGTTGTGTTATGAAAAATAAGAGGCTTGTAGAAGCTAACATGTCTATGAAAACTTGCGATTTCTTTAGCCCCAGCTTCCTCCGCATTTCTGAGGCTCCCTGCTTTATCCCTCCCCCCCCCCCCACCTCCTTGTTTTCCACCAGTGCATCTGCTCCTTCCTGCAGAGGAAACATTTGTACTGTTCACATGGTTGGACTATGAGTCACAAAGTAAGCTTGAGGGACTTTTCTGAATGATGCCGAGCAAGGCCTTAATTAAAAGGGAGGAAGAAGTTCTGGTGAGTGGGAGCAAGGGTTGGGGTGTTAGAGCCGTGAGACGTGCCAGCCCCCCCCCCCCCTCGGGTGCCAAGCTCTCCTTCTGGCAGGACAGCACCATCCACTTTTAGGAGGCACACGATATCCATGGCCTGGGAATTCTCAGAAGTACATTATGATGCTACCAGAACCATGCACCTGGATTTTGGAAGGGGATAACGATTGCCAGCCAGCCCTCCCCTTGTGCTTCCAATGCGTCGGACGCTATTTTGGGCGCTTTTCTAGTTTAATCCATTACGTCTTAACACTAACTCAATGAGGTAGGTACCAGGGAGGTCACGGTCCAGTACGGCGACCGAGCAGTTTGGCTGGTTTTATTTCCTCTCAAGATGAGATCCTTGTGACATGACAAGTGAGCGGTTCGTGTGAGCGCACATGCCCGTGGACGCTCGGGATTCAAATTCAGGCAAAGGGCGCCCTCGCCCACCACGCCATGTCACTGAGATGTAATGGAAATTGCATTAGATAGAATTGGCGTTAGATGGAAATCAGACTCCTTCATCCCCACTTGTTCAACGGACCACCACTTTCATATTCTTCTGCCCTGCTCCCAAACTCCTTCGGCTACCATCTCCTTTCCCCCATATTCTGATGAATATGTGCCTCAGTTAAGGTACTAATTCTTTCTCAACTGGCCAGTCCAACATCTACATGTCCTACGCCCCTGCCTCTCATGTTGGTTTTGTTCAACCCATTCCCCACACTGCAGCCAAGGAGATTCTTTGGAAACGCATCTCAGATCTTTTCCACCTCTGTTTAGAGACCCTGCAATGCTTCCCCATCCTTCCCCGGATCTCCAACCTTTGGCAGACTATCTTTGGATCTTATGCGTGCTTTTGCCGCTATTAGGTTTTTCTCCATTATAATGGCCTATTTGTTCTGAGCGAACTGTGACTTAATCCAAGGCAGGATTTTTGTTCTTTACCCTCATCGCTCCACTTCCTCAAACACTTGCTTACATCCAATAAACATGCAAGAGGGCAAGGAAAGTTAAATTAATGGCTATGGAATTTAAATGGCTAATTAGGCCCCGGTCTCCATGTTAGGAAGCTGCCAGGATACATCCCTGGTTGTATTTTAAGCCTAGTTATGACATTAACATTATAAAGCATATATTCATCTCACGGAACAATTGAAGAACATGCATCTGACAGCCACAATTAGTATACTACTCTGGAGACAGCATTTTCTCAATCATAAGACAAGTGGCTTTCAGTCTCAGTCCAGGAATCATTGGCAGGCACGTGTTTCTGTTTTTTTTGTAAATTAATATCTGCCTTTTCTCCAAGGGCCCCAAACCAGGCTCTTCTACTCGGCGAACGCTGCTTTAGTTGCTTTTCATGCACCTGATCCATTCGTGTCATGTGTCACAATACGCCTCGTTAGAGAACATTATTTCGTGGTCTCAGTCATCATCAGCCGCATTTTGGGGCGCACCATTTGAGAGCCGAGTCTGAAGCTACACCAAGATGGTTCCGTGAGGAACAAACGGGAGATGCTCTCAGTTTCCCAAGGAGAATTTCTTCGTTTCACTTGGTGCACCTTCTTCAATCCAGCCATCTATCTGCCATCTTGGTTCTTCCTTCCTCTCCTTCACTCACCACATTCAACGGTAGTTCAATAGGTTCATTGGTTACCGGACTCCACCTCTCCTCATCTTCACCGCGACCACTTCTGCCGTGGCCTGGCTGTCCCTTAGTGGGAACTGCAGTTTCCTCTTTGCTCGGGTCCCCCCTCCTGTTTTCTCCATTCACAATACCCTCAGAGCGTTCTCCCTAAAGAGCAAAGCCCGCTATGTCATTTCCTTATTTAAAGCCCTTTTCACACTTGCCGCGATCCAAGTTCTGGAGCCTGGCATTTAAGACCTCCTTTTGGTTGACTAACAATTAGACAGTATTTACTGGATGTCAGCAACTAAAAAAAGTAAAGCACTTTAGACGTGTTAACTCGTTCATCCCTGCAACACTTCTATGCGGGAAATGCTATTTGATCACTGCCTAGCGCTCAAGTTTCAAAACTTTCCATTCCCACTACGTGCTGTGCATGGGTGGTGCGATGTGATGTGGTTCGTGAGATTTTGTTCAGATTTCTTCCTCTTCCATTTGCTTGCCATCTTATCTTCTTAACGGGTTACTCATCCTTCAAAACTCATTCCAGGCATATTATTTGCTCCCTGAGAGTCTGTTTTTCCCTCTTTCCCAAAGGCAAGCAAGAGGTGATGTCTATGCTTCACGAACACCTTACATAAAATCTGAACATGATAGGCACTGTGCTGAATTGTCCTAGTCTCTTTATGGACATATAACTATCTGAGCCTCTACCAAC
This sequence comes from Prionailurus viverrinus, assembly GCF_022837055.1. Lineage (NCBI taxonomy): Eukaryota > Metazoa > Chordata > Mammalia > Carnivora > Felidae > Prionailurus > Prionailurus viverrinus. Next base: position 3,860,277 of record NC_062569.1, on the reverse strand, counting down.
AGGGGCTATGTTTTATCCTGTATCTGTCTTTGCACCCCACCTATTCCCACCGGAGGTCCGATGAATACTTTGAATAGAATGGGTACTTTCCTGCATATTCATGAAAAAGAGTATTTACCCCTAGTGTCAGAAGCATGTTGGCAGGGGTAGGAAAAAGAAGGAGTTAGGGATTAAAGTAGAAGGACCAGGTCTGAATCATGGAAAAGTTTTGAAAGAACAGGGAAGCAGAGAAAGGAGAGAGGAAGAAAGATTATTCCAGTGGTTGGTTTTCTGTGGCATATTTGGAAGATGTTATTAGGGCCTGGAAATAGGATGGGCTTTACTAATGTCTAGAGAAAATGATTGGGAGAATGGCAGTACTCTGAACGAAGTGCAATAAGGTATCTTAAATATTAGCCATCAGAGAATTAGTGATTACAAGCAATGGAGAGCTACTTATGTTCTTGAGCAGGGCAGGGTGTTAACTAAGACGGAAATTAAGAATGGTGATCTAAGCAGCTTTTAGGCAGATTGGACATCAGATGGTATAGGAACAAGGAGAACAAATAAGGTATCGATGGCAAACTGTAAAACTTAACCATGGTATATTTAAATGATAGAGACCTCTACAGCAGTGAAAAAAGAATGAATGAGAACTACACCTGTCACCCCAGACGAGTCTCTGAGGCACGATGCTGAGAATGAACACATCATGACAACATCTATATGAAATACACACTACGGAAAAAATGTTAGTTTTTAACATTAACCATTAGAAATGGTTAATGTTTAAGGACACCAATATGAACAAGAGTTTATACTTATTTGGGAAGGTACCCATGGGAAAGATAACAAGCAAATTCCGTAGGTCAGTTGCTCTTTGTGGGTAAAGAAAGGCCGTGAATGCCGAAGAGTACACGAGGAGCTCCAATGCTTCCTCAAGTTTTAGTTCTTATTCTGGGTGGTGGGTAGATAGATAGCGGATATTTATTCTCATACTTTATATGGCAGAAGTGTTTTCCAATACTTCCAATACCAGTATTAGTATTATTAGACTAATAAATAATCAGAAAACATTGGGAGCCTATCTGAATCATTTTAATATACTTCCTTGCACATGCCGCGGCGGGTAGAAAAGAGAAAGAAAAGACCCAAGGAATTACTGCAAGGAAAAAAAAATAATAAAAAGGGTGATGGTCTTTGATGAAATGTTCCAAGGCAACCGAAGCAAGGAGGAGGGAAACAGCAGAATCACTTAGGCAAGTGACATCTTGGTGAGAGAGTTTCACTTTCCTAACAGAGCTATGATGGTGAGAGATAAAGAGATTCGAGAAGTAGCAAGGAATATAAAACTGTTGAAAGAATGAGAAGTGACAAAAAAACAACAATAAAAACAACAACAACAACAACAACAACAACAAAAAACACCTCCGGGGAAGGTGGATATAATCTGAGGTCTGGTGATAAGCTACAGACACTAGGAGCAAGTTCAGCGAGGGACAGAGCCTTGAAGAAGAAACTTAAGGGCTCTGAACAATGCAGAGTTCGTGAGCCCGGGGAGCAGGGGAGCCAGCAAAGGAAAAATGTGTTTATTTCCTGGCAAGGGCTCCAGAGACGAGTCAGCTCTTTATTGAGTTCGAACATAAGGAGAAGTACCCAAGAATGTAAGCCTTTCATCACATCATCACATTTGTTTCATCTGTCACTTTATTTACTTTCTCTTGGGAGTTGAAATGGAGAGAGATCTGAGCGAATTTGAAATTTGTTATTTTGTAATGTTAAGTCCAAAGCTTCTAAATAGTTTCTGAAAAATCATCGGGTCTGTTGGAGATTTTTTTTAGAACACTTAAAAAAAGTGTGCCTGTCTCTTAAGTTTTAAGTCACTCTTCCCTCTTCTCCACATTGTCACCTGCATTTGACTTTCAGTAAGCAAAAGAAAATTAAGACTGTCACGAACACTTGTTGGGAGAGGTCTATAAGAGAAGACCCAACGCCGAACCTTGCGTGTTGATGACCTCATCTAAACCTCACAGCTTTATAAACACATACTTACCTAATCAGCAACTATTCGTTGAGCATCTATTATGTGTAGACCCAGCTCTGAGCGCTGAGCATACCACAGTGAACACCGGTAGATACAAATTCCTGCCCGCGTGGAACTTCTATTCTTGTGGGAGGAAAGAGGTCACAAACACAGTAAGTTGGTATAATGTCACATACGGTTATTTTGTACCGACACAAGTAATGAGAGAAAGGCCGTGGTGTTCACCTTCAAGTAAGACGGTCAGAGAAGGCCTCACCAAGAAGACAGTCCCGTTAGAGCCTGGGTAGACGGAGTCAACAGTAAGGGTGGTGTGGAAAGCAAACTTAGAGCTCGGAGAATGGCAAGGACAAAGATCTCACAATCCACCACATGGCGGCTGTCTGTCTGGAGTGTGGCCTGTACTGTCAGGGTGAGGGGAGCAGTTAGAAATAGGGTTGGAGAGAAAGGAAAATGAAGGAAGGGAAAGCGAGCGGGCGGGAGGTGAGAAGGGTCCCGGGAGACACTTGGAGGCCCTCTGAGTGAGGTAGGGAGGCCGTGGCAGCTTCTGAGGAGATGATTGAGCTGATGTGAGTTCTGTTTCAGCAGAACCAGTACAGCAAAGACAGAAGGAGTGGTGCCCAGGGAGGGAGCCGGGATGAGTTGTTGGGGACTCAGACCAGGGCAGGAACGGTGGAAGTTGGAGGAAATGACAGGTTTCTGGCAGAACCTTTTTTGGTTGTGATGTGACTGTGAAATTGCTGGCTGATGTCCGTGTGGATTTAGGGCCAGCATACTTGCAAGGTCTATGCGAGGGGAACTTTTATCCCTCTTTTTCCTCCTGTCTGTTTTTTTAACACTTGGGAAACCATCACTGTTCCATTTGCTATGGCTGTGCTCAATGCAATGGCCTCCGTTTGTTGCATATAGATCGGTGCTCACAAAATTCTTTTCTAAGCTTTTGTTGCTCGTTAGACGACAGCAATAAAATGAATCCCGTTGACTCGATTACGTTGCCATTTTCATGAGGTCAAATCAATGTCTCGCTTTATTAAAAACTTAAACACAGAGTCTCATTCCGTAGAACTCTCCTCCGATTGTGAGCTAGTATTGCAGAAAGAAGTGTATCTATGTTACCGGTAATTTAATACAGATGCAGGCCTGGGGTGACTTTGGGAAGATTGACATTAAAACACACCCTACTAATGTCAGTCAGGTTTGCTTACCAACAGCTAAATGCTATTACCATAAATACTTGCTTGGCTCAAAATAATCGTAAATATCAATCAGACGCAATCACTAAAGTAATGCAGTAACCCCGGGGTAATACACCAGCCAGCCAGATGATCCAGGAAATACTTTTATATCTTTCTAAATTACTTTCCACAGAAATTACAAAAATAAACAATAATAATTTTCCTAGGCAATACTTAACATCTTACTGACTCTTATAATAACAAAACCACAATGCAGTACCGTTTTTTACCTCTCAGAAAGCGATCGATACATTAGTCACAAACTACCGCGCCAAGAATACGTAACAAATTACTTCCAGACTCAGTAGCCTGAGATGACATTCGCTCAAATCCATGGATCTCAGCGGCTGCAGGTCTGCTCCTGCTGGCAGAGCTTGGGACGGAGGTTCTACGTCAGGGTGCAGGCTTGTAAATACGCTGGGAGACGCTGCTTAGTGTGTTTATGCGCCTTGAGCTGGTGAGCTGGCCAGGGCGCCTTCTCCCAGCGATGGCAAGGGTGTGGGGGAGCATGACCAATGGGAAGCATTCATTTCAAGCAGGAGTGTGCTGCAGCTTGTTGCATTGACAGTAAAACCTTGGATGGCCAGTAACTTGTTCGGCGAGGGTTCCGCAAGACGAGCAAATGTTTCTACTAAACTTGAACTCGATAAAGGAGCCATGCCTTGAAATAGAAGTGGTACCTGACACCAGATGTCACATGACCACAACTGGGCCGATGGTTCTTGAAATTTGCTTTGGTATACACGTGCTTTGGACTGCAAGCGTGTTTCAGGAACGAATCATGCTCACAAACCAAGGTTTGACTGTATTGACAAGAGTCGATTGTTACATTTTTAGCCTTTTGTGAGCTGGTTGCTAAAAACGGTCATTATTAAATTTTAAATGATACAAAGATACAGTTAAATACATTAAAACAGAAACAAAGACAATTGTTCAGAGCTCACCACTTTCTAATTACTTTTCTATATTCTCTTATTATCTAGGACCTCGAGGTCATTTAGATCTATTATATCTGTATGATAGCACAGGGGCCAAGGGCAGGCTGCCTCGCAATGTGCCACACTGGCATATTGATAATTTTAAATAAAAGTGATTTAAGAGACTGCCTGTGTAAGAACACTCAGAGCCTCCTTTGTCCCCCTGATAGAAGGAAATAAATCTCCCACCTGAAAGGTGCCCTCCCTGTACCAGGAGGTGAAGAGAAATTCTTATCACCAGAAATAGGAAATTTAGAGCCCAGAAGGCTATATAAACAATCCTTGTTCTTTCTACTAATTTACTACCCCTGCCTGAATTCTGTTTAGAATTCCTTACTAATTGAAGCTCCCAAAGTTAGGTTTTCTATATCCTGTCAATTCCTCAGATTCATTCTATCTTTGTCTAAAAAGTATCCAAACTGTCTGCCTTGGTCTTTTTTTTTTTTTTTTTTAAGTAGGCTTCACTCCCCTCGAAGTTCAATGAGGGGCTTGAACTCACAACTCTGAGATCAAGACCTGAACTGAGGTCAAGAGTTGAACGCTTAGCGGATTGAGCCCCCAAAGCCCCCTGCCTTGGTCACTTCTCTAGGTCTCAATTTCATTATGGGGATTCCCAGCACATGTAATAAAACTTTAGGGTTTTCTCCTGTTAATCTATCTCATGTCAATGTAATTCTAGTCCAGCTGGAGGAGCTTGAAGGGTAGAGGAAGGTTGTTTCCTTCCCTTCAGTAGACATCCTATGAAATAATATTGTCAGTGCATATTTCTGCCCAGCTTCGCATTCACCGGTATCTCATGGGTAGCTTGAAACTGGCTGTGGTGGGAGTATTTGTACCGTGAAAATCATTAACTGCCACAAATCAGAAACTCTTTCCTTCCGTTGTTTAACAATTGGTTCCACACCTAAGCTGTTTAATAAGTGGAGAGGCAGCTGTTAAACATTTTCAAGCACGGCATTCATTTAGAACTTTTGCTTGTGTCAATCTGCAAAAATCCTATTGGCCGAAATCAGGCCGAGGGGAAATGAGCTCTATGTTTAGTGACAGTGACCACAGGAATGACGTGACTAAAGTGCATCCGGACCGGAGGACGACTTATTGAAGGTAATAATTCAAACGCTACCACAGCTGGGCAATGGTACAATAGTCATGGAAGCAGGCAAGTCAGTGTGCCCACGTATGGGTGAATGTGTGAGTGCATGTAACTTTGACTTTCCTCACTATTTCTAACATTTCCCAGAGGAAAATAAATATTGAAAAGCGATCATTTGAATTACAAAATAGATTTTTATCGATTTGTATTTATAAAATGCTCCGTCCTTATATTTAGGTACACACGATCTGAATTAGCTGGCAAGGGTTGCCCGCTTATGATTCCTAAACGCTAACAAGCACACTTCCTGGGAAAATTGTATTCCATTCTAAATCAATCAGAGTCCACCCCAACCATCGTTCTTTCGAGATCCTGCAAATCTGACATGGCCTATGAGAAAAAGCCTCCAAGCCTAACTCTAAGAATGTTAATAGTCTTGCTTTCCTTACACGCTGATTTGTCTGTTAATTGGAAATCGCATTCCCAGCTGCACTGAGAATGTTTTCTGAACAAAGGGAGGAGGACATCTTAAAGATTGCATTGGAAGTCAAGGCAAACCATAATTTACATTTCAGAATAAGAATGCTCCCGGGGAGCCTTCTTCCCCTGCTGCCTAGAACTTTGATTGGCATTTCAATAGGACTGCACCAAATTGGAGGTTGGTCCCAGGAAACCCATCCTCCTGGTTACCAAGGACTGTAATTCCAGGCGTCTGATCTGAGAAAATACTGTCTATGAGAACAGGACATTTAAAAAGTCAAGGCCAACTGTGAAAGCCAATGAGAAGCAAGCCAAGGAGGGCAGCAAGGACAGGAGGATTGAGGATTTGTAGATGCTTCATTATGGAGATGAGCTGTATTTCTAATTCCAGTTCGTCCTGCTTGTGTGGTTGCCAATGAAATGGCAGAAAGCAAACATATTTCATATATTTCCCACCCCCCACCCCAAACCCATCTCCTCCAGAGAGAATTATCTACTGCAGTCTCTTTTTAGATTTAAAGCGTTACAAAAATTGTAGCTTTGAGGATATGAAGTTGCTAGAATGTCTTGGGTAAAAATTTGATTTTGGATGTTAAAATTTAAAATCTGGTCTCTTCAGCTTTGAAACGTCATTATAAAAAGAAAGAAATTGAGGTCCCTCAGGGTTATTCTCAACTTCTCCTTCCATAAATAGTCACCAAGTTCTAAATCACCCCTGCAGTTCTCCAGAGCTGGTGCCATTCACACTTTACCTGCTGCACTAGCCGTGACCTCTCCATGCGACCTGAATTCCATCAGGGACAGAGCTCCCCTCCCTGTCTCCTTCCCTTACTCATCCCCCCCCCTCTTTTTTTTCCCCCTTCCTTCTTTCCTTTTCTTTGGTCTTTAATCATTTTGGTGAATGATAAGGTAATATATGGTTTTATACATAAGAATAAAAATAGGAACATACAAGAATATACCTGCTGACGTGGAGAAGTCTAGTTTGCAGGATGAAAAAAAGAAATCTAACAGTGTTTTCCCAAAAGGTTACCAATAGTATATGAACACGCTAATTTATTAAAGGGTCTATTTTGACCCCAAATGATTTAAAGTATGAAAAATATTGTAAAGGTCATTTCCAGTTAGTTATTCACAGGTTTTTCTCCATTGGGTCTGGCCCTGACATATCTACTCTCATGTTAATATTATGTGGACTAATTATTACAGGTTTCGAGTATTTTTTTTTGTGTATTTACAAAGATCCCCTGATAATTTCCTAAACATTTTATTGACTTGTCCTTCGTTTTTTTTTCTTTTTCTTTTTTTTTTTTTTTCTGGTGGGACCAGATACATTTTAAAATCTCCTGGCCAAGAGTCTTTAAAAATTCTTTTGAGATTTCAATCACGATGAATTTGGCAGTGATTGACGTCTTTATAATTTCGCATTTTCCCATTCCATAATGTGTATGTCACATTTCATTTCAATCTTATTTTGTGCCTATTTAAAGCTTCATTGTTGTTTTCTCTTTGTGGCCTTCATCAAAGTTTGGAGTCTGCCTCTTACTCCTAGGGTACATTCTCGCTTTCCGAACGAGGAGTTTTGGAAACCGCCAACTGTATTCTTGCCATCAATTGGGATGACATGTTGCCTCTCTTCCGGCAGACACTTCCCTTTGCTATCGTGGGGAATTACATTAGGCATGAGGTGCTGCCCAGAAGGTTTGCTAAAATTATTAGGAAAGAGAAATTCTCTCTTACCTGCAGCTGCTAAACTAAGAGCATGCAGAATCGGACAGGCTTTTTTGCTGCTGTTTTTGCCAACAAGTACAAAATCAACTTTTGAAGGAGCCCGCACATGATGAACCAGAACCCAAAGGTGAAGAGACAGCTGTGAAGACATTACTTGAAGCGATCGGAATCATTCATGCCTCATCCACATCTACCCAATGGACACTTGAGTCCGGTGAATCAAAATCTCCCTCATCTTTTTTTTGGTTTTATCGATGAAGGTTCTATCACTTAAGACGCGTACATACTGCATTTCATGTTCTATTTATGGAAACCAATACCCAGTTTCCCCCCCCTCACGAAACCTGATGCAGTTTGCCTGTTGTTTTTTCCCTCATTACTTCTGGCTACGTTTTGTGTTACCAGGGACAGCAATTTAAACGTTCAGCAAGCTCTACTTTTGGGAGCTCTGCTCTTTGTCTCTGTGTGTTCGTTTTTGCATCACGGTCAGGAGAATGACATCTATGGTTTCTGCTTTTTGTAACTTGTGAAGTTTTGCTTTGCAGCTTACTGTCACATCCTACCATACCCCGTGTACTTGACTTCATAAGCATATTGGTAGGAATTAGCATTCTGGATTCACTAGACTCAAAGATTCTTTCCTTCCTTCACCCTTCTTTTAGTCCTACTGCATCTATGTAACAAGACTTGTTAGTTTTAATGTTCAAGTTTTTTCTACCTTTACGCTTTCTTTTGTGATCTGCCAACTTTTGAGAGAGGGAATGGACTTGCCCTGTTATTATCCAAGTTTTTGCCTTATTAATGTAAACGATATGTTTCTGGGAACCTAAATATTGAAGAAGAACTATTTCTTTTCAGAACTACTCGCCTCACGTGAATTTTGGCTAATATTAATGCTGCTTCCCTTTTTTTTTTAAAAATGTTATTAAAAAATGTTTATTTCTTGAGAGAGAGAGAGAGTGGGGAATGGGCAGAGAGAGAGGGAGAGAGAGACAGAAAATCTCAAGCAGGCCCTGCACTGTCAGTACCCCACTCCGGGCTTGATCCCAGGAACTATGAGATCATGATCTGAGCTGAGATCAAGAGTCAGACGCTTAACCGACTGAGCCACCCAGCACCACCCACCCCCCCGATACCATTTTACTTTTTTGTTTAGCATTTCTTCGTTATAACCCGTGTGTGTGTGTGTGTGTGTGTCTGTGTGTGTGTGTATTAGGTCATGACATCACTGATGAGTAAAATATCCACTTAACATGCAAGATAGACCAATGAGGTTTAATATAACAGTATGAAAACTTTCATTGATATGGTTTCAGGTTCTACATTCTAAATAACATTGTGAAGCACTTGTGAAGAGTAGGTGTAGTTTCGAAGGAGAGTATCCATATTTATCTGAGAAGGCTCTGGAAATCACCCTCCCCTTCTCCAACTGCATATATGTGTGAGGCCAGTTTTTTTTTTTTTTCCCACTTACTTCAACTAAAACAAAAGGGCACAAAACATTTCAGGCAGAGGCAGTAGGAGAAACCAGTTGTCTTCCAAGAAGTCGTTTCTGTGAAAGTGTGATGGATTTGTTGATGCTATTTTGAGTTAGTCAATAAATATTTTCAAAACGTTTTAGTTCTAATTTTGAAGCCATTACAGCGTGATAGCCGTAGCCCACGTGAACAAGAGACGCGGAGGCCATTCGGTGGGTTATTGACAAGTTGGTCACGTCCTATTCCCAGTTTGTGTCATCTCTCGACTGGAAGTACCAGCGGGGCTACTGTCTCCGTTTGTTGCCATTTTTCACAGAAGTTCCCTTCTCAGTTTGTTTTGGGACGTTGTCTCTCCAGTCGTTGGATCCCATCAGAGTTTCATCACTGAGAGTCTTCAGGAAGTTTGCTATGCTGTAAGGGATACAGGATAGGGAGACCGGGGATGCTCCTAGTCCTATATTTGATCCTAAGCCACCATTTCAAAGTACGGAAGCAGAAACTACACTAGTGACTCTGGTAAAGATAACGATGAAGGGGATACTCTCCTTTGGTTGAGTGTTGCTCTCACCAGAGTCGGTATTCAGCTAATATGCGCCAGGATGTCCACACTAGCTGTATCTGGTTAGCATCCATTTCCATTGACTCCTGCCTCTGCTATGCTTGCCATTTAATAGTATGAATATCATATTTAGCTGTGATGCTCGCAAGGTATGAAAAGAACAACCTGGCGGTCTGGAAACACCGATAAAGGAAATAACATTCTGGAAGCCCTTCTTTTCACGATTTTTTTTTCAGTTGGTAAAGTTGCCAGCATCTTGTTTCTCTGCTTCTTTGTTACAGGAATCTATCAAGAGATCCAAAGAGGATACGCCTGTACACTTGATAGAAAGCAAGACGTAAGGTAGATATCCTCACCCGAACATGTCTTTTTCTTAACCTGTTGCCGAGCCTTAATTTCCATCCAGTAGAACCACAAAACGTGGACGCATGATTTGCCTACTTATCTATTCTGACATGGCCTAATGCCAATATGGTCCCAAACTTTCAGCAAGCCATTCCCACATAAACCTGCTGGGGTGAGATGCAAATATCAGAAAGGATTAAATACCTTAACCAGGAGGTCACTCTCTTGTGTTAGGCTTCCTCTTGGATTTTATTCTTAAGATCATAGGAGTGCTATTTTTTTTTTTTTTAAAGATGGTCAAGGTCTGCTGACCATCCTCTCACACATCTGCAGCAGATTGCCCGGAGCTAACTCTGAGAACAGCTCCAAGGAGCCAGACATAAAAAGAGTACAAAAATAAACGGGGATTCACGTATTGGTATGGTGGGATCTTAGGCAACGAAAGAGAAAACCCCGGAAATAGCATTTTGTCCGGAAGAAAGAGAGCTTGAGATCTCTGGGACGCTGGAGGTGGTTAAAAGGATCTTCAAATTGCAGGCTTGGAGATTTCCTCAAAATGCCTCCGCACAGCTGTCCTCTTAATGTACCTTTCAGAGGCTCAGCTGTGGTCTGTAATGGTTTTAAAAGGTTACACTCCCATGTAAGGATTTTACCCCTTTTTTCTGTAAGCAACTGTTACCGAAAGTATCACAAAATAGGCCTTTGAAGTGGGGAAAACTCAAACACCGAAGACATACAAAGAAAGATTTCAAATTTGGAAGATGAATACCTACTCTAGGATGCATTTGGGGCGGGGGTGGGGTGGGGAAAGCAGTGTCCAGTAAATTCTGATGGCAGTTTAAGGGCTCTTGGGGCCGGGCCCTGAAAATGGGACACTTGCAGATAAGACATCGCCAACGATAGTTAGGGCTAATTTCGGAGCCCTGGTAACTGCTCGCAATTGCATAAACTGATCTCTGCAAGCAGGGGCTCTCAGTGCGTCCCTGGGCTAATAGCAAAAGCATCGCCTGGGAACCTACTGGAAATGTTCATCCTGCGGACCTACCCCAGTTCTACGGAGTCAGACAGTCTGCAGGTAGGTCCCACAGTCAATTGTAACAAACTTCCCCTTGGGATTCCAAGCCAGGCTACGGTTTAGGAAGTACTGTCTGCCATGGAATGTGTCCCCAGGAAGAATGGCATCAAAGGTCACAGCTGTCCTACTCAACCCTCAGACGTTTCTAGCTCTTCTTTACGTATTTCTTTATAATTAAATAACGTGTAGCTACAACCGCAAAGGCCGGGCAGAAATTTCCAAAGCAGCGTGGGCAAAGCTTGCCATTTGACAACCTCAACCTTTGACCTCCTTACAGGACACATGTATGGGCTCCTTAGAATTTCCCTGGTGCTGCTCCTCTAGCTTTTTTTTTTTTTTTTTTAAGTTTATTTATTTATTGAGAGAGAGAGGAATCCCGAGCAGTTTCGTGGTGTCAGTGCAGAGCCTGACTCGGGCTCGAACCCACTAACCATGGGATCGTGACCTGAGCCGAAAATCAAGAGTCTGACGCTTAATCCACTGCGCCACCCAGGCGCCCCGCCTCTAGCTTTTCAGACCTGCGTCTGGCTTCATCCTCCCTGGGCGGCCACGTCGAATTCCTTTGTTCCACTGATTTTCTCAGCTCTCTTGGTGTTTTGTTCTCAACTCTGCATACTTCCTCCATTTGCTGTCCCTCCTTCCACAGGCCCTCACGATGGAAACAAGCCAAGGAGCCCAGAAGCAGGGCCACGTCCAGGAAGCCAACATTGCCCAGGAAAGGTAATTAACCCTTTCCTGTCTGTCTCCCAATCCGTTCTAATTTAAATTCAGGATCTGCTTTCTAATGTATCTAATGCAATTGCCATTTCAGGAACGAAGAAACCCAGCGGGACAGAGGCTCAAAATCACTCCCAAGTGAAGATTCTCAAATGCTTCATCTGGGAGCCAAACCCGTTTTGACCCGCCTGCAAACTCCCCGTTGCCTCTTCCTCGAGCGTCACCCCGTGTGTGTTAGCCTCATGTTGTCCGTAATGTCCATCCTGTGCTTGTGGTTTGTGGGGGCACCTGTTTGGGGCTTGAGAGTTATAGGTATTGCTGAGTTTGCTTAGTTCTACTTATAAAGAAAACAAAGCCAAATGCTTTTGTTCCAGCTACAGATCACTGGGGAGAAGGAAAAACCGTTCTTAATCATTTAGCCTGTCTTTCCTCTTCTTTCACATTCCCTCTGTATTCCTTTTTCATCTTCACTTAAGAAATGCCTTCTGCCCCTCCCCTGCTCATGCTCTGTCTCAAAAAAAAAAAAAAAATTAAAAAATGCCCTTGGGAAACACCACTGAGGTTGAAGGGGGGTGGGGGAGACAAAGACAGGACTTGCCCTGGCGTGCTTTGCAGGTCAGGTGTAAGGCAAAGGAGGAAAACGGAACATATGAAAAGGAAGAACATATTTTTGTGATTTTTTTTTGCTTTAATCAATATGTTAGCAGGACGAAAATTAATCAGGTTTTTTAAGCTGAAACTGAGGGTGCAGAAGAAGGGGTATGGTTGGTTGTCTTTATCTGTCTTGCAATAGAAGCTCAGAGAAAGGGGCTCAGGCTGTGGCAGGAAGGATTGGAGCACGATTGAGTCGGGAAGGAGGGCCCGGGGTTGCTGGCCATGGTGGTCCAGAACCAGTGACCCTGGACTTGAGCAATGAGCTTCAGCTGAGGCTAAGGGCAGTGCTGCCCGTGAGCCTCTCGTGGGTTCCTGGATGGCTTCTGCAGTCCCTTGCACAATAAGGGTCTCCTGGCCAATCACCACCCCGAGTTCAAATCCTGGCTCTCTTCACTTTGACCAGTGTGATTTGGGGCAACTAAATCCATATCTCAGGCTCTTTAGTGTATCTGCTAATGCAGAGTGACTTAATGCCCTGCTCTGACCACGCTGCCTTACTAGGATGTGTTACCCATTTGTGGGACCCGGTGTCGAAGAAGAGGAGAAACGCCTCCTTCAAAACTTGCTGTCTAGACAATTGACACAAAGTGTTAAAGCGAGCACAGGGCCCTTGGTGCAGAGCCCTGTGGGGCTGCCCCGGTCACACGCCGGCCCGGGAAGCCTGCTCTATGTAGCCTGGAGGTAATCATCCCTGAGCCACTGGGGGATGGTCTGGCTCAAGAAGACTCGGATTAAGCCAACGCAAGTTGACCCTGTGCCGAGGACCCGGCAGGCCTCACGCTGCTCTGCACGGACCTGCTGTGAGCAGGTTACAGCCATGGTTTGAAGCACACAGTCTGTTATGGATGTGTTTAAATAGATCTAAAAGCTTTCAGCTTGGTTTTCTCCCCCCCGAGTTGAACCCCCAAGCTTACTAAGGCCAAATGAGATCACAAATGCAGACTGCATGGCCCATCGTAGAAACCAACCGACGCTTCCCCGTATTTGTTCCCGGAATCCCCCGCAAGAGGGTCAGGAGATCGCTGCTTGCAAGGCGGGCCCTCGGTTTCCGCAACAGAGCCGGGGAATCAAAAGCTCCGTGGCTGCCTCATGGGAACCTGCCTTTGTACCAATGTCCCCAGATGCTCTCACGCCTCCACGGCTTTCACCTGACTGCAGTGAACCCGATACCCATCGGCACCCTCCCCATTTCAAAGATAATCTTCATGCACAATTCCTGCTTGGCCGAATGACGCCTAGCTATCACCAAAAACGCGTGACCCTTAACAACGACAGCTTTTATTTCCTAGAGCGATGAGCATCGCACCAATTCGAACAACGCAAGCCACGGCGCGCGAGCATTTTCTATGCGTCAAGCGCTTGTTTAATCCCACAATGACTTCCGAGGTGGGGGTTGCCCACCCGTGTTCTAGGAAAGGAACCGGATGCTCAGAGAGACTAAAAGGCTTGGAGCCAGCAAGCGGCAGTGTTGTGATGGAAGCCTGGCTTTTTGGCGGGCCCAACATCCACAGCGTTCCATTCTTTCCGACGTGAGACCGACTACCTTGCCAGGTAGGAAAAATATTACCAATGCGGGTAAATTGTTCCCATAATGTTCCTTTCGTTTTTTTGTGATGTAGGTGCGTTGGCCTTCCTTGCAGCAAACTTGGAGCTTGGAGAAAGAACCTTCTGGAGGGCCACAGGGTCTCTTGCTTGGCAAGAGGCCCTCAAAGGAAAAGCGTTATTGAACCGCACTGTTTTCTCTTGTCCGAAGCTAACCCCAGCGTATGCCTCGCGAGACCTCTGTCACTACATTTTTTAGTTAAGAAATCTGGCTAAAAATACTCCCCAGATGACTGATGCGAGAGACAAAGAGATGCGTTTAAAACCTCCGAGTGGAGGTACGAGCGAGAAAGCTGCATAAGGTGACTGAGAAGTAAAACACCAGAGGAGGTTTGTGTTACATCAGCTTCTCTCTTTAGTGCAGCGATGGACATTTGGGCTCTTTCCATCCTTTGGCTGTTGTCGATGGCGCTGCCACAAACATGGGGGTGCATGCGTCCCTTCGAAACAGCACACCTGTATCCCCTGGATGAATGCCTAGTAGTGCAATCGCTGGGTCGTAGGGGAGTTCTATTTTTAGTTTTTTGAGGATGGAGGAGCCTCCATACTATTTCCCAGAGTGGCTGCACCAGTTAGCATTCCCACCAACAGTGTGAGAGGGTTCCCCTCTCTCCGCGGCCTCGCCAACATATGTTGTCTCTTGTGTGGTTCGTTGTAGCCATTCTGAAGGGGTGAGGTAGGAGGTGATTGTGATTTTGACCCGCATTTCCCTGATGAAAAGTGGTGATGAACATCTTTTCATGTGTCTGTGGGCCACCCGGAGGTCTTCCTTGGAGAAAAGTCTGTTCATATCTTCTGCTCATTTTTTAACTGGATTATTTGCTTTCCGGGTGTTGGGTTTTATAGATTCTTTATATATTTTGGAGACTGTCCCTCTATGAAGCATGGCGTTTGCAAATCTCTTCTCCCATTCTTTAGGTTGACTTTTACGTTTACTGATTGTTTCCTTTGCCACCCTGAAGCCTTTTATTTTGATGTAGTCCCGATAGTTGATTTTTGCTCAAATGAGCGAATTTTTAACCGTTCCTTTTCATACATACGGAGCACAAGGAAGGAAGGAAGAGACGTTGTATAGCTTGGTCGTCTTTTTATTTTAACTTTCATTCCTTAGTTTTCATCGTGAGCCACGAGGGGAGGCAGAATTATGGACATTTGATACAAATAACATGGATCAAACTCCAGAGTTCTAATTTACTCCTGCCTAATCAATTTGGGTTAATAAGAATTGCTCAGCCTGCCTATTCGTATGTCTCATAATTAGCATGCCTCACAACATTTGATGGACATTAGCAAAGAAATACAACCCATGGCAAGATGGAAAAGCACACACACCTATGCTTAAAGCAAATACCTGTTCTTACGATTTAGTGTCAATGAGTTACATAACTGGCCAAAGTAAATTTACTTTGAACTTTTCTTAATTAAAGAAATGTGTGAATGTTGTTCTCTTTACCACGTCTTGGGTCTGGATTTTCTCTTTCTACCACAAGACCATGGGATCGCCAATAGATGTTTAACAACCAGCTTGTCAGAGGCAGAAAAAAAAATTTGCAGCATTTGCTGATTTCCATGCCGTAAAAACTCCCACATGGCTGACTTTAGCTGTGTGCATGAAATAACTGAAACAGAAGAGGGGAAGAAATGCAAATAATCAACTCTTACAAATGACTATATCCTGGTTCCCGCACACAACGGTCCATAATTATTTTTGCACTGATAAGGACTTTATTGGTACCTATAGTTTCCCATAGATTTAGCTGACTTTCTTTAATTTTGCGTATTTTCTCAATGTGAAAATACTAGAATATATTGAATTTATTTATCAATTTTTCCTATTGATCTTTGGTGTTCCTGTAGGTTTTGTTAATAATAGCGAATACTTCCATAGCATTTGCTTTGTACTAGGCATAGTTATATGTCCCATTATTCTTTTTATTTTTTCGACAATCCTAGGAGATATTTTACCAATGAGTATGATCCTGTCCGTAGGCTTTTCATAGATGTATTTTGTCATCGCAAGGAATTTCCTTTCTGTGTCTAATTGGCTCAAATTTTTTACCATGAATGGATTTAAAATTTTGTGATGCTGTTATCTTTATTGAGATGACCATATATTGTATGTTTCTTCTATATTTTGTATATATAGTGAATTGCATTAATTGCTAAAGTAATCTTGGATTCCTGAGATAAATTTGACCTGAGCTGGATGAATTTTCCTGTTTCCATAGTGCCTCACGTGATTTATCCATATTTGTCAAAGATTTTTATATCTGTGGTCAAAAGGGGATAATGAACTATAGTTTTCAACTCCTTGAATGTGTTTTTCTGGATTTTGTATCAAAGTAATGTTGGTCTTATGAGTCTGAAAGTGTTTTTCTAATTTCTAAGAGAGTCAGTATAGGATTGGTATTCACCTGTGAAGTAATCTCTGCTTATGTTTCTTTGGGGAAACTTAACTACTACTTTACTAGATTTAATACATATAGAGTAACTCAGATACTTAATTAAAAAAAAATTTTTGCTGTTTATTCATTTTTGAGAAAGACAGCAAGACAGAGCACGAACAGGGGAGGGGCAGAGAGAGAGGGAGACACAGAATCTGATGCAGGCTCCAGGCCCTGAGCTGTCAGCACAGAGCCTGACGCAGGGCTCGATCCCATGAACCGTGAGATCATGGCCTGAGCTGAAGTCGGACGCTTAACCCACTGAACCACCCATGTGCCCCTCAGGTATTCTATTTTTGTATCAGGTTTGGTAATTTGTGTCTTTCAAGAAATTCACCCATTTCAAGTAAATTGTAGATTTTTTTTCAAATATTTCAAATATTTTTCAAATATTCTTATATTATCCACGTCATTCTCATGGGAATTGAAGAAAAGTCCATTTTTACTCCTGATATTGTTAATTTTTTAAGTATATTTTTGCTGATTATGCAACCCTAGACTGGTAGTATTTTTACTTTCAATATGTCCAGTGTTTCTGACAGAAAGTCAGTTGTTGTTTTTGATTATATTTAAGCTGTTTTAAATTCAAAATTTTTAAATTTTAAATAAGTCTTCTTATTGTAGACTATAATGTTACGTAGAAAAAAAACACTAGAATAGGGGCATCTGGGTGGCTCAGTCGGTTAAGCATCCAAATCTTGGTTTAGGCTCAGGTCATGATCTCATGGTCATGAGCCCATGAAAAGCTTTGTGCTGAGTGTGGATCCTACTTAAGATTCTCTCTCTCTCTCTCTCTCTCTCTCTCTCTTTCTCTCTCTCTCTCTCTCCCTCTGCCCCTCTACCCTACTGACTCTCTCTCTCTCTCTCTCTGAAAGATAAAAGAAACAGCACTCAAATCAACAATGAGTTTTTATTACTAGTAACAGAGTTCAATAAGTTTTCCAGATGTATGACCAGCTTTAAAACAAAACAAAACAAAACAATATATGGGGCTTCTGGGTGCTTAGTCAGTTAAGCATCCCACTTCAGCTCAGGTCATGATCTCACAGTTGGTGAGTTCAAGTCCCATGTCAGGCTTTGTGCTGACAACTGGGAGCCTGGAACCTGCTTCTAATTCTGTGTCTTCCTCTCTCTCTGCCCCTCCTCTGATTACACTCTGTCTCTCTCTATCTCTGTCTCTCTGTCTCTCTCTCTCAAATAAATAAACATTTTAAAAAATTAAAAAAAAAATAGATCATTGGACATCCATTGGCCAAAAATTCCCCCAAAACAAAACCACAAACAAAAAAAAACCTTGATTTAAACCTTACACCTTCCGTAAAAATTAACTCAAGGTAAATCATGAACTTAAATGTAAATTATAAAAATTCTAGAGAAGACTATAGGAAAAAAATATTCAAGTCCCTACAACTAGGCAAAAGCTTTTTATTTTTATTCTATTTTATTTTTTAACTTATTTTTAAATATAATTTATTGTCAAATTTGCTTACATACAACACCCAGTGCTCATCCCAAATGCCCTCCTCAATGCCCATCACCCATTTTCCCCTCCCCTCCACCCCCCCCCCCATCAACCCTGTTCTCCGTATTCAAGAGTCTCTTGTGGTTTGCCTCCCTCCCTGTCTGTAACTATTTTTCCCCTTCCCCTCCCCCATGGTCTTCTGTTAAGTTTCTCAAGATCCGCATATGAGTGCAGACATATGATATCTGTCCTCCTCTGACTGACTTATTTCACTTAGCATAAAGCCCTCCAGCTCCATCCACGTTGCTGCAAATGGCATGATTTCATTCTTTCTCATTGCCAAGTAGTATTCCATTGTATATATAAACCACATCTTCTGTATCCATTCGTCAGTTGATGAACATTTAGGCTCTTTCCATAATTTGGCTATTGTTGAAAGTGCTGCTGTAAACATTGGGGTACATGTGCTTCTTCGAATCTGCACTCTTGTATCCTTTGGACAAATTCCTAGTAGTGCAATTGCTGGGTCATAGGGTAGGTCTATTTTTAATTTTTTGAGGAATCTCCACTCTGTTTTCCAGAGCAGCTGCACCAGTTTGCATTCCCACCAACAGTGCAAGAGGGTTCCCGTGTCTCCACATCCTCATCAGCATCTATAGTTTCTTGATTTGTTCATTTTAACCACTCTGACTGGTGTGAGGTAATATTTCAGTGTGGATTTGATTTGCATTTCCCTGATGAGTGGGACCCTTTCCTACAAGACCTTGATACATAAGTGTTTATTGTAGCGAAAGAGTGACAGGCTGGGAACTACCCAGAAGTTTAAAAAAAAAACAACAAAACAAACACTGAATAAAAATTTGGTTACTTCTCAAAATTTCATTTTAGCTTTGGTTTTCAGTGGTTTAATTAAGATGCTCTAGGTGGAATTTTCTTCTAATGTGTTTTGATTGGGCTCACTAAGTTTCTTATACACGTGGGCCAATGTTTTATACCTATTTTGGAAAGTCTCAGCAATTGCTTCTTAAAAATGTTGTCTCCTTCCTTCTGTCTCCAATATTCTGGCAATTCAACTAATCATGTATTAAACCATTTGAAATCATTCTGTTACGTTATTTTCTTCTTAATTAATTGATTGGGGGGTGCCTGGGTAGCTCAGTCAGTTAAGCATCAGACTCTTGGTTTCGGCTCAGGTCATGATCTCGCAGTTCATGAGTTCAAGCCCTGCATTGGGCTCCACGCTGACAGTGCGGCACCTACCTGGGATTCTCTCTCTCTCTCTCTCAAAATAAATAAACTTAAAATGGGGCGCCTGGGTGGCTCGGTTGGGCGACCGACTTCGGCTCAGGTCGTGATCTCGCAGTTTGTGAGTTCCAGCCCCACGTGGGGCTCTGTGCTGACAGCTCAGAGTCTGGAGCCTGCTTCAGATTCTTTGCCTTTCTCTCTCTCTACCCCTCCCCTGCTCATGCCTGTGTCTCTCTGTCTCTCAATAATAAATAAATGTTAAAATTTTTTAAATTAAAAAAATAACTTAAAAAATAATAATTGATTGATGATTTCCCAAATTGTCTTTAGTTTGAATAGTTTATAGTGGACTTTTATTTATTTATTTTTTTTAGTTTTACCAATCATATTTTATTGCTTCTATTTTGCACATCCAATAAATTATTAACATCACATTATAAAGTTTTCAGCTCTAGAATTTCTGCACGTTTATTTATTTACTTTTAATTAAGAGAGTTTAGTTTGGGGGTAAGTTTTCGATTCACATGCAACTTGGACTGAGAGAAAATAGGGTTTTTAGATGTCCTATCAACCTGCTCCCCAGTTTCCCTCTTAACTAACATTCAGGTGGTCATTTGTTATAATTGATGAACCAATATTTACACATTATTAACTTAAATTCTACAGTTGATATCAGGGTTTACTCCCTGTGATATACATTCTATGGAGTAACAAATGTAAAACGATATGCATCCATCGTCACAGTAGCATACAGAATAGCTTCATTGCACTAAAAATTCCCTGTGCTCACCTATTCATCCCTTTTTTCCTTCCCCAGAAACCCTGGCAACCCTGATCGTTGTTTGTGTCTGAGCCTTTCTTTTCCCAAAATGTCATATAGCTAAATTCATATGGTACATAGCCTTTCAGAGCAGCTTCCTTCACTTAACAATATGCCTTTGAACGACCTGTGTGTCTTTTCAGGGATTGATAGCTCATTTTATTCTATTGCTGAACCATATCCCATTGTATGGGTATACTACATTGTATTCATTACATATACATTGTATTCATTTTTCCATTCATCTATTTCACTGAAAAACAGCTTGATTTCTTCCAATATTTATGAGTTATAGGCAAAGCTACTAGAAACAAAACAAACACACCCAAAGTAGAATCAGACCTATGAATGCAGAGAACAAACTGATGGTTGCCAGAGGGCAGGGGTTGGGGCATGGGCCAAATGGGTGAAGGCAAGTGGGAGATACAGGCTTCCAGTTTGGGGATGAATAAGTCATGAGAATGAAAGGTACAACCTAGGGAATACACTCAGTGATGGGCCAGTGGTGTTGTGCGGTAATAGACGGGAGCTACACTTGTGGTGAGCACAGCAGAACATCTACAGAAGTTGAATCACTGTGTGATACACCCGAAACTCATGTAACACTGTGTGTCAACTACACTCCAATAAAAAATTTAAAATAAACACCCAAATAAATAAATCTATAAATATTCCTGTACAGGAATTTGTGCGAATCGGCTAACTTCGGTAAATACCAAGGAGCGTGATTGCTGCGTCCTAGGGTAAAGATACATTTAGATAGTTCGAAACAGCCAAACTGTCATCCAAAGAGCTGTACCATATTGTATTCCTGCTTCTACCAAAGTTACTATTGTTCCACTTCTCTGCTGTCATTTGTTGTTGCCAGCGTTTTGGATTTTGGCCATTCTAATAGTCGTGTGGTGATAGCTCATCGTTCTATTAATTCACAATTCCCTGGTAACGTCTGATATGAGGCATTCTTCCCCATGCTTATCTCCCATCTGCGTATCTTGTTTGGCAATGTGTCCGTTACGGTGTTTGGCCCATTTTTTAATCTGGTCGCTTGTTTTCTTATTGTTGACGTGTGAAAAGCGCATGCAAATGTTGGCGACCAGTCCTTTATCAGGTATGCGTTCTGCAAATATTTTCTCCCAGCCAGTGGCTTGTCCTTTTATTTTCTTAACAGTATCTTGTGAGGAGCAGATACTTTTCATTTTAATGCAGCCCAATATATCACTTTTGGTGCTGTGTCTAAGACGTTACTGCCAAACCTGAGGTCATCTAGATTTTCTTATACGTTATTTCCCAGGGGTTTTATAGTTTGCATTTTACATTTACATCTATGCTTCCTCTTGAGCTAACTTTCATGAAAAGCGTGAGGTCTGTACCTAGATTAAGTTTTCTCACATGTAGAAGTACAGTTGTTTCAAAATCATTTGCTTAAAAGACTATCGTTTCTCTATTAAATTGCGTTTGCTCCTTTTACGAACATCAATTAATTACATTTGATCCATTTCTGGGTTCTCTATTTTTAACTATTCATGTACTCTTCCTTATATATTTATATGTATGGTGTATAATACCACCCAGATTATATGTAGACATTTGTAATACATATTCTATACATTTACTTTTCTGTCTCATTTTTCTCTGCTGAAATTCTCCATCATCTAACCCACTTTTTTCCATATTTTCCCATGATTTCTTTCCCAGATTTATGATACTTATTTTCAATACATTGTTTTTACATTTTAATGTCGGAATCTCTATGGGTTTGCTTTTATTATCTTTTTGCCTTGGCTCGTGTGTCATATTTTCAAACCTTTTATTTTATTTATTTATTTATTTTAATTTTTTTTCAACGTTTTTATTTATTTTTGGGACAGAGAGAGACAGAGCATGAACGGGGGAGGGGCAGAGAGAGAGGGAGACACAGAATCGGAAACAGGCTCCAGGCTCCGAGCCATCAGCCCAGAGCTTGACGTGGGGCTCGAACTCACGGACCGCGAGATCGTGACCGAGCTGAAGTCGGACGCTTAACCGACTGAGACACCCAGGCGCCCCTATATTTGGTTTTTAAAATCTTCATGGCGAATCTGTCTTTTTTGTTTTTTGATTTTAGGGCTCTTTGTCTTACTTTTTTTTTTGGAATATAAGTATTACATGGCTCAGAGATTTCCTTCTTCTTTTTTTAAAGTTTATTTATTTATTTTGAGAAAGAAAGCACGAGTGGGGGAGGGGCAGAGAGGGAGAGCGGGGGAGAGAGAATCCCAAGCAGGCTCTGCGCTGTCAGCACGGACCCCACGGCGGGGCTCGATCCCACAAACTGAGAGATCGTGACCTGAGCTGAAATCAAGAGTCGGCTGCTTAGCTGACTGGACCACCCAGGAGCCCCGTGCAGTTTCCTTCTGCTTGTGGCATGCGCCTGCCATCTTTCCTGCAATGCCAAGGAGTAGGCCAGAATAGCAGGCAAGCAGAGAGGACTAAATCTATATCGGGGGGGGGGGGGCTTCCAGATTCCTCTTATCGTACATCGCCGTCGCAACTCTGAAGCTTTCTTCTCACCCTAGCAATGTCCTGGGAAACATGACCCACAGTCACCACACTTTAGCCACTTAAATATCTATTGGCCCATTCGCCATTAATGATAACACTGTGTGAGTGGTACTATTCTATTCCCACTTAGGAAATGAGAAAACTGAGGCAAAGAGCTGTTTAAAAAAAACAACGCCGCCCAAGTAGCCACACGGCGGGTAAGGGGTCACATCCGTGGAATGCAATCCGTGGAATGAACTTGCTTTCAGAACTACCCCTAGAAAGTTGCTTTGTGTAATATGAGCACCACCGTTGTTAGTGAAAGATATCTCATACATATCTCAATCTGTCTTTGGTCCTTTGAGACCCTCAGGCATAGCTGTTTCTTTTCTAAACAGCGATCTCAACAAAGAAGCCCATGTCTGTTCCATTTCTGGGCCTTTTCAGATGCCACCAGGTATCACACCCTATACTGTTCCACTAGCATCAACTGGCTTCTACCTTCTCCTGATCGTCTGCTCTTCATGTACGTCTGCTTTCTGGTGCCCCCTGGCTTTCAGCCCTCTGATCGTGGCCTTGGGTTGTGCTTTGGACAGAGCGGGGATCGGGCCACCATTATCCTATGGTCCATCTCATGGAAACTCCATTTCTTGCTGTTTCTGGTCAGTGGAATGCTCTCTCCAAGGCCCGGGGATCCCACATAGGCTTTGCCCCTTCCAGGGCTTTTGGTTGGGACGAATTTAGATGAAAACAGGAATATAGACGTAATAGCTTAGATCTATTCCTTATTAGACATTTGGTAGTCAATCACTTGCTGATAAATATTATTCTGAGGGGAGAACTACATCGGGTTATTGAATTTTGTATTTTGTGTTTCCACGCGTAAACCATTCAGCTATGAATGGAGCTAAATAAAGCTCAATTCGAAAACTCGGAACGGGTAGGTTAGATAATGTAGATAATAGTGTTTCATGTCTCAGGCTTTGAGCAAGATTGAGGAAGCGTTATAATTCAGGTTGAAATAAGAGTCCAAGTGTCACCTCCTACCAAGCAAAGAGCCACACTGTTCACACAAGTGGACATTCCATCGACATTTATCCGCATGAATGTGAAAGGCCATCCCCGGCACTTAGAGAACAAGTATTCACGTGTGGAGCTCTCAATGTCATGACAAAGATTAGAACAAGAAGGGAAAATATCGCACCATCCCTTATTTCTCCAAGAGTGCCGGGATGGGTTTCCGACACCTTGTGTTCTTAGGAGCACATTTTCCTTCAGTCGAAATACGGCCACTCAAGATGGCTGTTCTCTCTACAAAGCCAAGAACAAAGTCCACAGAGAGCCATCCTAATTTTCGAGCCGGTGAGTATTTTGGTGCTCGAATAATCTAAATACTATAAGCAACGGCTTTAGCGGTAGAGAAAATACATGGAGAAGTGAAGTATCCATCTCTGCTAATGACCACCGCAGTGCACCCCCATTCCTGCATTTAGTGAAGACCCGTCAGGCTGTCTTTTCTTTTGAAGTTCCACGGAGAGTCACATTAAGGGGGTGAATGCCTCCATTTCAGGTTCCATTTAGGCCACCCTATTAACTTTCTGTTAAAAGCTTTTTCTTTTTCATTTTTTTTTTCCTTCTTTTTCCCCCCCATTTGAACACCTTCTTGTAAAAAATCTCTGGCCGGAAGAAAAATTCCTTTTAGGAAACTTTGACTGAAATGTAGAAGCAGTTTTTAAGTTACAAGCCTTTGAAAAGAAGTATAGATTTTCCAGCTCTGTTAAAAAAAAAAAAAGAAAGAAAAAAGAAAAGGAAAGAAAATTCTTTTATCTTGTAGAGTCTTCACTCAAATCTAGTCTGATGGAAAACTCCAAATCTGCATTTACTTTATTGTACCTACTTGAAGAGCAGTGGGTAACATTTTTGGTGAAATTTAACTTATTACTTTTTTTTAATTGAAATTCCTGAGCACTGCAACCCTGGGGTGATGCTATTCGCTGCTTTATCCTATACTTGCAGGAATAAAAATGGCAGGGTCGTTATCCTGAACCAATTCCCTAGTCGTCCCCTGTGCAACATTTGTAAAGAAATCACTTGGCATCTCATAGAGGCCCGCTAATGGCTTAAATTATGATTAGCCAGAGCAGCCAGTAAAGGGGTAATTCGAGGATGCTTATTAGGACCTTCTGCTCCTAAATACCAAGTGTGCTATTTCTTATTATTATAGCTTAAGTCCTTTGCATGCTGAGGACTTCAGGGAGGCTTTTGTAGTCATTTGTGGATGTTCAGACCCCTGGGAAGTACTCACTATGAAGAATTAAGATCACATTAATGAGAATCCTGTAAGAGTGATAGATTAGTCCTGTTTTGAGAAGCTTGGTATAACTGAGATTATGTTCATTTAAGTCTTGATGATGAAAGTTCTTCGGTCAAGAGAGGTGATGAAGGATGCTCTTAAAGAGGAAGTGTCATCTCCAAACAAAGTCTGTTCATGGGGAAACCACACTCTCTGGACAACATGGATGGGTTGGTCAGAGTGGTAGGGATGAATTTATAAGGGAGGCAAGGGATCCTGTACACCAGCCAAGAAACCTAGGTTCATCCATAGTCCTTAAGTGGTGATGGAAGTGTCTATGGGGGAAAATGATGATATGTTTGACCTTGGAAAGTGCATTCCAACTAAGAAAGGTCAGGGAGGGTAGATCATAAGGAGCAAATATGGGAGAAAGAAAGCCCATCAAGTAATCTGGGGGCACCCGGGTGGCTTAGTCGGTTAGGCATCTGACTCCTGATATCAGCTCAGTTCATGGTCCCAAGATTTGTGGGGTCAAGCCCAGAGTTTGGCTCCACACTAACAGCGTGGAGCCTGCTTGGGATTCCCTCTCTCTCTCTCTCTCTCTCTCTCTCTCTCTCTCTCTCTCCCTCTCCTACTTGCTCTCTCTTACTCTCAAAATACATAAACTCTAAAAATATTTTTAAGAAACTTATTTAAAAAAAAGAAATGTGTAATCTGGATGACGGATAACAAACAGAGCAGTGTCTGAGAGGGAAGGGATGGAGTTAATACACTTTGGAAATAAAGAATATGATATCGTTGGGGCACCTGGGTGGCTCAGTTGCTTAAGCCTCTGACTTCGGTTCAGGTCATGATCTCGTGGTTCGTGGGTTCGAGCCCTGCATCGGGCTCTGTGCTGACAGCTCAGAGCCTGGAGCCTATTTCAGATTCTGTGTCTCCCTCTCTCTCTGCCCCTCCCCTGCTTGTGCTTTGTCTCTCTGTCTCCCAAAAATAAACATTAAAAAATTAAAAAGACAAGAATATGATATGGTCAAAGATGATTTGAAGATTTTAAGTGGGTAGAAGGAGAAATTGCAGACATAATTTTCAGTATGTTTATTGAGTAATAGCATAAGATGCTGTAGAATGCTTACCTCCCATATCAAATTGATTTGTCATATCAAACTGGATTTGTCCTTCAGGTTGCCCCATCTTAAAACACTTTGATTTTTTAGACAGGAATATCAGGACGCTTCCTAGAGCTTGTCCATGAATATAAACTTTTGTTCATGTGTTTACTAAATTGTACGCATTGGAAGAGATGATAACATAGGACAAATAAAAGACAGGCTTTCAGAAACTGTTTATTGAATAGATTGACCGGGAAATAATCACCATCATCATCATCATCATCATGGCAATGCCTTTATTATAGTGTTTACAGAATACATCTCACATGCATTATCTCACGTGACCGTAGGTGAGCCGGGTCATTTTGTAGTAGGGAAGAGTGCGGAATGGTGAAGGAATGTTCTCAGTGTCGGAGCACTGACCCAGTTCGCTCTACCTTGGCCCTCCATCTTGTTCATGGCTGCCAGTGATGCCACTCAGGGTCACGTGTTCCATGCCTCAGGGAACTTAATGTATATTCTGACTGAAATGTGGGGAAGCTAAGGGCAACCAGGTGGCTCAGTGGGTTAAGCGTCTGACTCTTGGTTTCGGCTCAGGTCATGGTCTCACGGTCTGTGGGTTCGAGCCCCGCATGGGGCTCCACACTGACAATGTGCTGACAATAGAATTCTGTCTCCCTCTCCCTCTGCCCCTCCCCTGCCAACTCTCTATCTCTCTCAAAATAAATACGAATTTAAAAAAAAAAGAAAGAAAGAAATGTGGGAAAGCTTGTTCTGATCATGCTACTGTAGTTCACAGATGGCTCCACTTTAGGTAACTACCCTATGACCTCACCACCATGCCCTTTGCTCCATAAAAGCTTGGGATTAAGGCCCAGACGTGGTGGAGAATGGGGCTGGAGAACAGCTGCATAATTGCCTGGACCATTCATCCACGCACTTCCCCCATGTCAGTAAGTTACCCTGAACAAAACTGTAAACAGTATGGAGTGACTCACGTCATTTTTTGGTTTCGAATTGCCTTCTCAGTGTGGAAGATACTGACTCTCTTCCAACTTCTAACGCCCAAGGTCACGAAGCCTGTAAATCTAAGGGGTTTTCAATATATCAACTGCCTCATCAACTGATGTTGGAACTGATACTGGGGATTCAATGATCTTTCCAGCGTTTTCCAGCATCAGCTGGGTAGTCTAGCATTGTTAGGGGTATTTCTCATTGGACATTTTTATACGGGAGTTTTTATTAATGGTCCATGTTTCATGCTAGAACATTCTAGAACATGCTAGAACATTTCTAGAAATGTTACCCCTTATAGTTATAATATCAACAGTCAATTTGCCTTTGTTTTTGTTTTTCATTAATCTAAGTTAGGTGAATTTATTATCCATTAATTTGGCACAGCTAATTCCACTGTCTCCATAGATTCCCAGATAGCAGGGTTATAATCCCCCTAATCATATACTGACATTTCTTTGTCACGATATCAATGAATCTTATGAAAATTACAACAGTGTAAAAAAAAATACACCCCTAAAAGTTACGTTTACTTGCAAACACATTAAGATGAGTAGCATTGAACAGTAACATAATAGTTTCACTTAAAATTATCTTAAACAATATAATAATAAGGCACACCACCATGAAACTTCAAAGGAAGGACCAATTAAGGATGAATAGGTTAATTGGAAGGGCCAGTTAGATTTTCAAAAAGGAGAAGTTTCTCAGGCAGATGAAAAGGGAAGGGCATTGCAGGCAAGGGAAGAACGAGCACAAGGGCACATGAGATATGCAATGGTGTGGCAACTGTGGAAGCCACTTGTGGTTGATTGGAGCTGAGGCAGACAATATGAAGACAGTCAAGGTGAGCATTAAGACTACAGATCCGGCCATCTGATATGGTAACGTCTAGTGCCGTACTGTTGTTCGGGTGAAATAAAATAAAAAATTCCATTTCTCAGTCACCCTAGCCACATTTCAAATGTTCGATGGCCATGTTTGGCTCGTGGCTACCATATTGGATAACATAGAAATAGAACATTTCCATTACTGCAGAAAGTTCTTTTTGGTACATCTCGGATAATGGACAATGGTCATGCGACAGCTTTGTAAGCCCCTAAATCGTGTGAATGGAGACCGAAGGACTCGTACATGAGAGATGTGAACTTCTCAACCATCTCATCAGTCTCATCTTAAACACACTGTTTTATCTCCCTCGTATTTATCCAGATTTACTTAAGCTACTATGTATATTTGTATAGCATTGTAAATGCATTGGAGTTTTCATCTTCACATAGATACAGATGTAAAAATCATAGCCAATACATACAAAACCCACAGAGAACATAATTTCTTACCAAAATATTTATAATAAACACAAATGCATACGTTTCCAGAGGAGCAAAATTGATAGATTAATATCCTATGGTTAGTAAGTGAAGCTTTTGTTTTCCCCCTCACGACGGGCACCTGGGCTCACAAGATCATAAAGTACTCTTGGATCCGGATTGAATTTTAAAGATTCTGACAAACTTCAGTTGCCTCTGTCCTCACTTCCAGGGTGTTACGGTATTCAACAATAACAATGTGGTGAAATGGCCACGTCTATTCCCCCCCCCCCCCCAAATAATTCAATTATGTGAATCCTGAAAATCTGATATCTGGCTCAGGAACGAGGGACAGAAGGCACAGTGGTTGCTCTGGGCTCTGGGAAAGTTTTATTTTCTCTCCTATTAGAGGAGCACAAGACAAAAGTGACTAATTTTCTTTCTACTACCCAATGCCTGGATGCCCCTCCTGGAACGTCTACACTCTGAGGAGGCAGCCAACCCAGGAGAATGGCAGAAGAGGAGAGCTGGAGGCCTTCCCTTCCACGGCTGGAGCCACCTGCCTCATCCAATGAGATCGTGAGGATTCTATTTTTGTTTAGAGCCAGCGATTATAATTAACTTAATTTTGTGTGCTGAAGAAGGACACATAGTACTACAGATCCCCCCCCCCCCGCCCCCAACCCCCCAGGGACACATATATCTTTAACTACACGTAACAGATAACCCAAAGGGAAAGAAGGCATTCAAATTAGATAAATTGATATGTGCGAAGGCATAGAGGTCCAAAAGTCTGGAATATTCAAAGAATGCTCAAGGTTTGTTAGTTGTCAGAAATGAATAATTATGGCAGAGTCGTCGTAGGTGAAGACAGGCAGGCAAGGGGCAGAACAGGAATAGATTCTGGAAATCCTTGCTTGGCATACCAAAGACTGTAGATTTTACCGCAGAAGTAAAAGCGTGAATTCTATCAGCCGTCCCCAAAGCTGGTTGGTAATCTCCCATTTGAGTGACATTCATGGAGGCCTTGCGAGAATAAGTTTTCCGGCTGAATCCCTTGTTCCGTGTGACTTTCAGCCACAACATACTGTTACTGTCCGCGTGTATTGTTTCCAACAATTATATTAGGATATTCTACTATGCTAGTAAGAAATACAGGTGGTGATTTGGAAGATAAGTGGGAGAGGGACTGTTAAATCCCAAACAGCTTCTGTAAAGGTCAGTTTGCCAAAAGCGTATCTTTGCAATTCCCAAAAAGGCTTAGACATTCCAAAGCTCCTGTGTCCTCACGAGAGAAACCGTAATGGTAAAATAAAAGGCTAGATGGGCCTGTTATCTTAGATAGAAAAGATACGTGTTTTAGTTCACGACTTCTAACTTTAGAAATGACACCGACAAAAAAAAAACAAAAAAACAAAAAAAACAAAACCTCAGGCAAAGAGCACACACAGTATCCCTGAAATGCAGGCCTTGAGACAGGAGTGAAAAGATCTAATTCATTTGAGAAATTATTCCTGCTCGCATGTGGGGACAATTCTAGCTTTTAGACACATTTTCACAGTGTAAGGAAAACTCTGGCCTCGGTGTATGCTTTAAGCAGAAAGTGTTCCTGCCTCTTGCACTTAAGCTATTACTCAGTCATCACTAATATGGGTATGGGTTTTAAAAAGCACTTTCAGTCTTGCTGTGTTAATAATTCTGTTGTTTGTGAACAATAGAGTGCATTTTTCCGATGGTACATTCGAGGCTAAAGAGGTACAGTCCTTGACTAGGAAGCCAAGGATTTTCTTGGAAAAGCTCAGGGCCATTACCAACAAAATACTCCCTGTTAAATACATACTGTGTGCTCAGCATTATGTAAGATGCCATGGGGGGGGGGGGGGGGCGGGGGGAGGACACCAGCATAGGGTTAACGCATACTGGGTTGGATAGCGTCCCCCTCCCCTAGATGTCCACTAGGAGCCTCAGATGGTGACATGATTTGGAAATAGGACTTTTGCAGATATAATTAGTTAGATTAAAATGTGGCCATACTACACTGAAGGCATGCTACCTACAGGGTAGTAGTCATACAGGGCTCTAAATAGCCAATGACCCGTATCTTTGTAAAGAGAAAGGAGCAAGAGACCCGGAAACGGAAACACGGAGGAGACAAACAGGGGAGACTGCCACGGAAGACAGAGAAATCAGAAGCGATGCAACGACAGACTAACGAATGGCAAGATGGCTGGCGATCGCTGGGAAGGAGGCATGGGATGGGTCCTCCCCCAGAACCTCCAGATGGAAGCCACTCTGCTGACACCCTGATTTTGCATTTCTGGCCTCCTGAGCTGTTGGAGGATAAACTTCCATTGTTTTAAGCCGCTGGGCCTGGAGTCATTTGTTATGTTAGCGCTAGGAACCTGCATTCAGAGAACGGCTCAAGGAGGGCTGGGGGATCCAAAGACAGCTTCCATGTGGCAGTGGAGCTAAGTGGAGGGCTTTGAAGTTTCAGCTGAAGTTGGATTGATGCAGAGGTTCAAGAAGGTTTTTCAAGGGCAGAGAGATTGGAATTCTGAGCCAGTTCTATGGTCTGAGCAGTCAAATGCTGGTGCATCTGCTGAATCGTACCTTTTCTGCACAGGACTGCTGCATCTGTTGTGTTTCAGTATTCTATACCCTGCCAGGATTCATGCACATAATGCCCACTCTGCTCGTTATGGTCACCCTATGGCATAGGTATCCCCTCCCTTATTAGTGTGAAGAAGGAAATGATT
The DNA here is from genome assembly GCF_022837055.1 of Prionailurus viverrinus. NCBI lineage: Eukaryota > Metazoa > Chordata > Mammalia > Carnivora > Felidae > Prionailurus > Prionailurus viverrinus. Next base: position 3,829,341 of record NC_062569.1, on the reverse strand, counting down.
CTCCGGAAGCTTAAATGCTTTTTCTTCAAGGTCACAGAACCAGGAATTGAGGACAGGGAAATAAATCCCACCCGTTTCCTACTCCAAAGTCCATGGGTTCCCACTACTCGGTTGTAGAATGATTCCTCCTCCTCCACTCCCCATTCCTTCTCTTCCTGTTTTCCTTTGAATTTGTTTAGTATCTTTATAGAAGATCAATATCGCCACTTAGAACAAGAATTGTATAAGACACACATCTCAGTGAGGATGCACCAAGTTCATGTCTTTCTGAACATAAGAAGGTTGTCAACCCTGAATATGTACATGCATTTGGTAGGAGGAACTAAGCATATTCACTATGACCATGGGAGTGTTATGGCTTTTAGGAGCGGTCTTGCTCTTCGGCTTTGAACTATACAAAAGTCCACGGTGATTGCCCATTTATCTCTATCCTGCTAAGCTGAGGGTTCCCCCGGGGGCACAGGCTCTATCATCACTGTTGCTATCCTCTCGGTGTCTGGCTCTATAACCTGGCACATAGCATGTGGTCAGTAAATATTTTCCCGAATGAATGAATACATGGATGAATGATTACGTAGCATGATAGATAATCTATGCTCCTTTAGTTCCTACTGATTCTTATTCCTCAAATGGTTGATAATACGCATGAAACATCGAAGCCATATTTAAAATGGATTTTTTTTAATGTTTATTTATTTTTGAGAGAGAGACAGAATGTGAACAGCGGAGGGGCAGAGAGAGAGGGAGACACAGAATCTGAAACAGGCTCCAGGCTCTGAGCTGTCAGCACAGAGCCCGACGTGGGGTTCGAACTCACGAACTGTGAGATTGTGACCTGAGCCGAAATTGGATGCTCAACTGACTGAGCCACCCAGACCTCCTGGTCTCCCAGAACTCCCAGACCTCCCAGAACTCCTAAAATGGAGTTCTGAATGCAAACACATTTTCCTAAAAATTATGAAATATTTACTATTTACATGTTTAGTAAAAATCTAATTTTCTTACAAAAAGAAGATGTCCAACTTCTTTCTGCCTTGACGTGATTCTCCTAAATATCAGGTTTCTCTTGCTTTCCTTACCCTTCTCTGCCATTTTATTAGTAGTCTAGACATAACACACAGTTAATAAGGAACTCCTTGGTATACATGTGTAAAAGCAAAAAAGAAAAAAAAAAAAGAAAAGAAAACCTGGTTAAGAAGCCATACAACCTTTCTGCTAAAACCTTAATTCCTGTTTAAATGATTAATTTATACAATCCAGAATGTAAACCCATTTAGAAAGTTTTCTGATCATTTAAAGCAGACCTTATCAGGGCCATTGTATTCCCATCATGTGTCTGTGAACCAGTTGGCCCAAACAGGATGGCATTAAGATAAGGAAACAATATGCATATGCAAATTGCCCAAATAAAAATTACGTTCTTGGACACGTTAAACAGGAGATATTAGATATAACGATGAGCTGACGTACAAAATATCTTCATTTATTCGGAAAAAACATGCAAAAACATATCACAAACATGACCTAGTGTACTTATTATCCACTAAAGAAGCACCAGAGAGGACGAACTACAATGCTCGTGGCTTTATTTTACATTACGAGAAATATAAAGCAGCATCCTTTTTGCAATTTTGATGTGGAAAAGGCCCAACTCCTTTCTTCTGCCAATGGATCAAAAAGCCAAGTGTGCTAAAAGTCACTGGTACCCTGATCCCAATGACAGCTGCCGTGATTCTGCCGTAGAGTCAGATGGATCCGTGTGTGGGTTTTCCTTCTCTCCCCTACCCCTCTCCTGCTGCGTCTAGATCTCTATTATTTCTCTAGATCTCTTTTATTGTAAGTTGACTCTTTGAACATGTTTCTTTGTCTCAGCCTGCTTATTTACCTAAGCCGTCTGGTCCCCTTAGGTCCTCTGGCCTCTTCGGGAGATTGTGAATAAGGCAAGAGCATCCCCTGGGACGTCAGAAATTGTTTCCAGGAGTGGACTGGGGCTCAGTTTCCCCTCTTCCACCCATACTGCTTTGCACAGGTTAAGGAAGAAGCCAGTTTCCCGTAGAGAACTATTTTCTTGCATACAGGGGAGATGTGTCATGAAAATGGCCTCCCGGGAGCTGAAAAGAAAGGAAAGATTTTTTTCCCCCTGCCTGTTTTGTTCCAGACATTGTTCAAGGACGCCAGCAAAACTCTGGGAAGTAGGCATTATTATCTCTGTTTTTCAGATGAGCCAGTAATTTGCTCAAGGTCATACAGATAAGTGGTAGGTGTAGAAGTTAAACTTGAATTTATCCATCCTCAAAACTCTTTCTACCATACCTACTGACCCGGGAATATATCTCCAATCAAGGCAAAGCAAATAGTATCATCCCATCAAGTATCCTTACACAAGCCGACTAGGAATCATAGAACCAGAGTACTGGTGGGGAGCTTCATAATCATTCAATCTAGTCTTCCCATTGCCAGATGAACAGTGTGGCTCCAAGAGATTCGGTGTCTCAAGCAAGGTCCTGTGTTACAAATATAACTCCAGTCTTTTAACTCCAAGTTTGATATTGCTTGCTATAGACTGAATGTTTGTGCATATGACTCCCCTCCTTCTCCCCATTCACGTATTGAAAACTAGTCTCCCACATGATGGTGTTAAGACGTGGGGCTTTGGGGAGGTGATGAGTAGGTCATGAGAACAATGCCCTCACGAATGGGATTAGCACCCTTTTAAGAGAGACCCCAGAGAGCTCTCTTTACCCTTCTGCCATGTGAGGACCCAGGGAGAGGACAGCAGGCCATTTATGAGCCAGGAAACAGACCTTCACCAGACCTTCACCAGACACTGAATCTGTTGCCTGGTTCGGACTCCCCAGGCTCCAGAACTTTGAGAAATAAATTTCTGTCGCTTATAAGTCTCCCAGTTTATTGCATTCTGTTACAGCAACCTGACTGGATTGAGACACTCATCCATAATGATATTTCACCTCTTACTTTACAATTTGGTTTATGGTAGAGTTACTTTTTTCTTTTTCTTTTTTCATTTTGGCGTTATCTCTTTTAATCCTCCATTTCTTTTTTTTTAATTATTTTTTTTAACATGTATTTACTTTTGAGAGACAGAGAGAGACAGAGCACGAACAGGGGAAGGGCAGAGAGGGAGGGAGACACAGAATCCGAAGCAGACTCCAGACTCTGAGCTGTCGGCACAGAGCCTGACGCGGGGCTCGAACTCACGACCTGGGTGATCATGACCTGAGCAGAAGTTGACTGCTTAACCGACTGAGCCACCCCGGCGCCCCTTTAATCCGCTATTTCAACTGATTATCTTCACTGACGAAAAAACCCCAAAAAACAAAAATTTGCATTCACCAACCTTCATGTCTCCCATTATGACCAAGTCCGAAGAATGACTTAGAAAAAGTGCCTTTGAGATCACCATGAATTCGAACGCACGAGAAAAAACTGCAGAACAATTTGGAGTTTACTTCACAAATTGTGAAGAATTTTCTTTCTACTTTCGACTTCTTTTGAACCGAGCTGATTTTAAAATATTGTCAATGCTCTTACATGCAACTTGCCCGTCTGCTTCTGCTCAAGACTTAAAAATAAACAAAGCAAGAAAAAAGAAAGAAGGAAAGAAAGAAAGAAAGAAAGAAAGAAAGAAAGAAAGTCAATAAAATAAAATTGCATAGCTGCTCGACAGACAGACGGCTTCAGTGTTATCTCGGAGTCAGAGCTTTCTGAAGATGCATAACGTGTTCCCTTGTTAGCCAGTGTTCTGCCATCTTGGGAACAGTTAGGATTCCACGCATCCCTAAGTTTGGGCTCCGTAGAAAGACGAATGGTTGAGGTCTCTTACTTTGCTCCCAAATGATGAGAGGAACCGAATGCTTGTTATTTTTCTTAATGGAATTTGAGTGAGTGGTATTAAAAAAAAAAGAATAAACTACAGGACACATTCGCATACATCTCACAGGGCCTTGTCAAAATCTCATTCTCCTTTCTGACGCTAGTCTTTTGAAAAGGGTTATTTGTTTTGACACTTCACCTCAGTGCATTTGTCGCTCATCCCGAACACCCTTACTGATCCTGGGATTGCACTTGGAGAAATTCAAAAGAGGCAGAATCCATTCCAGAGCCAGAAGCGTGATGAACGCCTTGCACAAAGGGTAGTTCCAAACTGGAAAACAAAGTCCAGGTCAGTAGTTATCGCTGTCTGTTACCTTACCACGTGATTCGGCGTCTCCTTTCCCATGGATACTGAGAGGTGACTGCGGCGGACGATGGCGGTCCCTACAGAATCTGTGTTCTCTGGGGCGAGTGCAAATGGGAAGAAATGAGTAGAGGTTGACGAGACGGGAGACAGGAGTTATGGCAAGGATGAGGTCACGTTGAGAATAAATCTGTCTGATTCGTCATTGAGTAAGAACTGCAAACGTTTATTAAGTTATTGCCTTAGATCAGTTTCCCTGGAAGCTAAGCCCAAGCTGAGGAGTTTTGGACAAGTGAGGTATTTGGGGAGGAACGGGTGAGAAAAGCAGGATAGGACAGGGGTAGGAGCTGTCTCCGTAGGATGTGGTCTCAGCTGGCGATGGGCTTTAGCCCCATCTTATGAGAACTCTGGGGCTACACTGTCCTTTGCGGTAGCCGCTGGCCCTGCGTGGCGATTAGGTACTTGAAACGTGATGAACCTGGGCTGAGGGGTGTTGCAAATATAAAATACATATCAGATCATAGACACAGTCCAAACAAAACGGGAAAACACGCCACGGATAGTTGTTTCTTGATTACATGTTGAAATGATAACATTTCGGATTAACTACACGATTACGAGGGGCGCCCATTTGGTTTTACTTTTAAACGTGACTACGAGGGACTTTGTCGTGACATATATGGCTTGCGTTTGCTTCTACTGGATAACGCTGCTGTGGAATGAAAATGTGCCTTTATTTTAGTCGAGGGAGGCTGGTACACAGTCATGGAGTATCTTCTCCCTCCTTCCCTTCCTTCTTCCTCCCTCTATTCCTCCCCCCCCGCCCCCCAATTCCCTAACCACTAATGTGATTGAACACTCAGCGAGGCACGGCTGTTTTCCAGCTCCCCTGCTCAAGTGACACACAGGCCTGTGATCTCATCATCCAAACACCCAGGCAAACATATCCATAAATGCACTCCGCGAAGCACGACCACAAAATGCTCCTGACAGCTTGGTGGTGGGAAGGCATATTGGCAGCGGCTCTGCAAAATAAGCAGCTTATCCAAAGTCCAAAAACACATTATCAACTGGCTTCCAGATGCTACCGTGTTTCGCATCCACGGGCCCACTGTGTGGACGGCAGGCAAGTTATTGCGGCCGGACACCTGAACGAAAAAGGACCTCGGCACATTCCATTTCTGAAGCTTTGTAATTTGCAGGCGCCCAGACGACACTTCAACATCCAGCAACAGCAGCCAAAAGCCAAATGGTATACTGTAAAATTCATGTTTATGGTATATCACATTACATTGCAATTTATACCGCCATTTCTACCCCAGACTCAACTTTTCGGTGACGTGTGAAATGCTTCGGTGCGTGCTCCTTCTTCTAGACGTGCTTGATGATGGCGCGAAATTCTTGCCAGAAGCTCTTTTGATGATGCAGGCTCATCTTCATCATTCGCCCCACGGCGTCACCACTGATAATGTTTTGCAACTCTGGATCTGCGTTAGGCACCTAGATGATTTATGACCTTGGAACTTTGGGATAATGAGTCGAGCATTTACGTGGCGAATAAAATCAACAGTTTAGCCATTGTCTTCTGGACCTTGGTGAGTTTTAGCTCAAAAGAATTCGAGGACAGGCCACAATTCTGGAATATGATGCAACAACATAAAATGCTGCTAGCTGGGGCAAATCTTATTCCTTTCTCTTTTCTTACCCTCTCAATTCCTCGCGTTTTATGTATGTATGTATTTATTTAATTTTGAGAGAGACTGAGACAGCACAAGTAGAGAAGGAGCAGAGGGAGAGAGGGAGAGAGAATCCTAAGCAGGCTCTCCATGCTGCCAGCACAGAGCCCGATGCAGGGCTTTGAACCCACGAATCCGTGAGATCATGACCTGAGCCAAAACCGAAAGTCGGATGCTTTACTGACTGAGCCGCCCAGGTGCCCCTCCATTTCCTTGCATTTTAAAACGGAAGCTCAAAAGCCAGTCCTGCAGAGTAATAGGACTGCCGACCAAACCTCCATTGTCAGTGACGGTGAATGCGACATTGGGTAGAGCGGTGGAACAGGGAGGGATAGGAAGCAGGGGAATGAATTTCTAGATATATTAGGTATCTGAAAATGAATGAATATTCAGTAGGCCTCCTAATATCTGATCTAGAAAGTATTGGTAGTGCCTTGATTTTAACATTTGGAACTAACACTAATTTATCTCATCTCTGTTTCAGTTAGCTTGTAATTAATTTTTCTTTTCAACACAGAATGGAAGCCATATCACAGCCACATGCTAAACTATGATTTGTGTATGCAAAACAGTTCAATTATTTGACGCAATTACACTAATATCTCAAGAGCAATCTGAAAATGGAATATCTCGGTAAAGAAGACTTCAACAAAAATGTAAAACATAAAGCTTTTCTTTGCTGTGATTTTGAGGAAAACATATTCAAAATGGACCAGAGAACATAATCTTCAGTGTGTACCCAAAACTCAACTCTCTGATGGCTTTCTTAAGTGTCTAGAAGAAACTTCCTGGTTTCACAAAAGTGACAATTTTTAAGGGAGGTCTTTCTTTGTTAGAGCTGGTTTTTCACTGCTACCTCCATGACAGTAAATGTGAAAAATGGCGGTGTGTGTGTGTGTGTGTGCCTCACACATGTTATACTGTGGACATTTGCTCTTTGAATCTTTCTGAGTACTATTTTGCTAACAATGTCTTGAACTAGAACCTCCCACCTGACTCTGATTTAAGAAACCAATAGGATGTCAGATCTTTTCCTCAGATAATCTCAAAGGATTTTACTAACAACCACATAGCCCTTCAAAGGATCCCCTAGATAAAAAGTAGTTCATAGTTGGGAATGATTTACCCAAATGGCAAACCTAAGGGTCAGACGAGCCAGCGACTTGACCCGAGTCTCAGATAGGGTCAAGTAGGAAATTTTCATGTGATTGTATGATATTTTACTTCCCTATGACCACACTGTTCCCCATGAAGTTTAGTAAATTAATGATCGGAGCTGAATAACTTAAATTCAGGGATACCATGATACAACATTAGAACAGGACTAACTCTTCGCCAATTTGTGGAAGAACTCAAGGCTACCAGAGTCCTAGTTGGTATAACAAAAAAGTCTCATATGTTAAAAATTCTAAGTTCTAGGGCACTTGGGTGGCTCAGTCAGTTAAGTGTCTGATTTTGGCTCAGGTCATAATCTCACAGTTCATGAGTTCGAGCCCCATGTCGGACTCTGTGCTGACAGCGTGGAACCTGTTTCAAATTCTCTCTTTCTCTTTCTGTCTCTCTCTCTCTCTGTCTCTTTCTCTCTGCCCCTACCCTGCTCATGCTCACTCTCTCTCACCCATAAATAAATAAATAAACAAACAAGCAGACATATTTATTTATTTATTTATTTATTTATTTATTTATTTATTTTTAAACGTTTATTTATTTTTGAGACAGAGGGAGACAGAGCATGAATGGGGGAGGGTCAGAGAGAGAGAGGGAGACACAGAATTGGAAACAGGCTCCAGGCTCCGAGCTGTCAGCACAGAGCCCGATGCGGGGCTTGAACTCACGAACCGCGAGATCATGACCTGAGCCGAAGTCGGACTCTTAACCGACTGAGCCACCCAGGCGCCCCCAAGCAAACATTTTTTTAAAAAACTCTAAGTTCTTCCAGTCAGTTCAGTTCAATTAAGTATGTACTGACTTCTTCACCATGTGGCCAGCCTTGTGCTAGGTACTCAGGATACTGAGCTCATGCTCTAAGATATAAGCCTAATTTGGATTTGTTTTCGCCCCTCTACCTTAGGATGCGGCAAATTTTTATTATTGGTGTCAACTGGGTTTATGTAAGTGCCTCAGAATTGCTAGGAAGGAGCGCCACAACAGTGACTTTATATATTATTTTGAAAGATTGCCTGACCTTTCCAGTGGGGAAGAATGATGAGCCGACAGAGTAACGCTTAGTTTCTTTCAAGGCAGGTGCACAGCTTCCATTACTAGGGGATAAAACGTCATGGGTCAATAGGTCAATATCTTAGGATACTTAGAAAGGCCCACTCAGAATGGCCCACAGTTGTGTGCAGAAGTTTCCCGGGACCATTTACGCAGCCCATCAGAAATGGTGATGATTGGAAATGTCACCTTCGTGAAGAATGTAACAGCTGTATGGGAAGGATCTCCAGATGCTTTCACTCCCAGATCCATACTTTGTCGACCAGTAAAAGCAACTGAAAGGACACACAAATGCACACAAACACAATACGAATTAGAATTGTTACCCAAATCTCACTTCGTGTTTTCTCCTCCTCTGCCTGTCACGTGCGGAATCCTCTACGACTCCACGGCCATTCCTCTTGCTCGGCTCCTCACCATCTCAGATCTGTGGTCTATCTCGTGCCTGAGTCCTCTCGCTGAGACAAACCTCATCATGGCTCTGCCTTTGAAACTCTTTCTCAAGGGCCCACTGCCTACAGGTGACACACAAAAGCCAAAGTGTTCCGACAATCTGTTTCCAACTGCCAACTTTATTGGCCCATATTATACTTCTCACATTTCCATGAAAACACAATGCTTTGCGGAGCGCCATTTCTTTCTGGAAGGCGAGTTTTGCTTTATCTGAGGAATGTCTACGAACGCTTTTCCTGGTTAGCCACCTCCCCAACTCTATCCTCTCAACATAAATCCTTGGCGTCTTCTCTACCTACACATTCCTTATTTACATGGTTGGTTTCAACTCTTTAAAATTGCTTTAATTATTTACACCCTGGTGGCCACTCTTAATATATTAACTGCCACATATCCAATGCTTGGACTCAGCACATTTTAGATGCTCTTAAATATGTGTTGGGTCGCACTGATTATATTTAGCTTCATTATCTTTCTCCCTTATAAGTCACAGATCAAAGAATTCTCTCCTTTAAGCAGATATTTAACGGGGGAAATATACACCATTGTTTCAGAAACTGATTATGCAGATTGACTCTCTTACTAAGAAATTAGAAAATTAACGCAGCACCACTGCTGTGGGACTTGAATTACGGAACTAGCTGTATTTTGAAAACTTTGAAAATCTGCCAAAAGAGAAAATTATGAGATTGATTCTGTAAATGATGCTGCTCAAAGTTAACGTACTTTTCTAATGGATTTGTTAGAAAGGATTTTTTTTTTTTCCCCCAGCCACGTCTTTTATTTTCTTTCTTTTGATCAGTGGGTATCTTCGGTTTCATCCTGGAGTGATTTCACCTGCAAAAAATGTAAACCTATAATCATTGGTGCAAGGCAAACACAGTCCTTGATTAAGTAAATGAATCATAAACGGAGTCTCAGTACTCCAAATAACACCACCTCATCCCACACTTCTTGTTTTCTTGAGTATTATCACTAAAATAACAAACATGATGAGCTGGGGGCGGGGGGCTAAATTCCTTCTTTTTTTCCTTTAGATATATAGTGCCGAAGTCAGGCATTTTTCCCATTTAGAACACATTTATTCCTTAATTTGGCATCGAAGTGACTATACATAGAGAAAAGTGCATATAGCGTAAGTGCAAAGCTTAATGCATTTTACAAATGTAACACACAATGTACCAACACACAGAGGCCCCCCTCCCGTCTCCTTCTAATCATGATCTTTCTTTCACCCCAGGGGAGCCATTATCCAGACTTTTAACATCATGGATTACTTTGCCTCCTTTTTTGTACTTTATGCAAATTGCATGTTAAATAGGTACTTCTTCCTTTCTGGCTTGTTTCCCTCGATACTATATTTGTGAGTGTCTATATTTTGTTCATTCTCATTGCTATATAGTACTGCATTGTGTGAATATACCATCATTTATTTATCCATTCAACTGTTGATAAGCCTTTGGGTAGTTTCCAGGTTGGCTTTATGAATACTGCTACTATGAATATTCATGTGCACGTCTTTTGGTGAACATATGCATGCATTTTCCCAAATGCTAAACCGACCTTATATTCCTGGAATAAACCACACATTTCGTGATATATTATCCTATTTATATGTTGCTGGGTCTGATTTTCTAGGATCGGATTTAGGACCACTGCATTTACGTGACTGAAAGAAATTAGTTGGTGATTTTCCTTTCCTTTGATGTCCTTGAGAAGTTTTGGTGTTGGGTGTCCCTGGGTCTTACAAAGGAGCTGGCAAGTGTTCCCCCTTTTTCCTGCTTGCTGTATGAATCTGTTCAATATTGGTGTTATTTCTTCCTTGACTATTTGGAAGAATTCACTTGGAGGCCAGGTGGCTCTGGGGTTGTCTTAATAACAGATTCAAGTTCTTTAATAGATGGGAGGTTAAGATTTTCAATGTCTTCTACTTCTGTTAACTTTGGTGTCTGGATTGATGTCATTCATCAGCTGTGGAAAATTTTTGGTGATTATCTCTTGAACTATTTCTACCGCTCTATTCTGTCTATGAGACTCCATGTATGCAAATATTATATTAATCGAATGTGCGTGACATTTCTCTCACCCTTTTGTTTCCCTGCCTCTTTCTCTCTGTGCATCGGCTTTGCATTTTGCATTTATCTGTTTTTTCACTCATTAATCACGCTGTGTCCAATCTATTGCTAAACCCATCCTTGAGGTTCCTTATTTCAGATTTATTTTTTAGTACAAAAATGTCCATTTTTTATATATAAATTTCAGCTTGGGGTTGCAATTTTCTTTCTTCTTTCTTTCTTTCTTTCTAAGTGAATTTATTTTGAGAGAAAGAGAGAGAGAGTGTGTGGGAGCGGGGGAGGGGCAGTGAGGGAGAGAGAAAGAATCCTAAGCAGGCTCTGTGCTAGCTGTGCAGAGGGCGACATGGGGCCCCATCTCATGATCTGCAAAATCATGACCTGGGTGGAAACCAGGAGTCAGATGTTCAACCGACCGAGCCACCCAGGCACCCCTGAGGTTACAATTTTCCATCCATATTTCTTTCTCCCATTTTTTGGTGTCTGTTCCATGAGTGTATTTTTCATAATTATTTTCATATTTTTCATCATGTTCTTCTGCTAATTCCAATATATATGGGTCTCGTTCTATTGTCTATTTTTTTTTAATTGTTCATCACTGGTCATGTAGTCTGGATATTTTCCAAGTTTAGTGTGTTCATTGGGTAAAAAAGAAACACAGAGTCTCCAGATTATGCAATACTCAGCCAGACAGGTTTAACCCTGTCCTCTGATGGGCAGAAACCACGTGGGGCTGAAAACCTCAGTCCAAATCAGATCACAGCTTTGGTAAAGAGATCTCTGGTTGCCTCTATTTCCTTTATATATATATATATATATATATATATATATATATATATATGTTTTCATATGAAATTTATTGTCAAATTGGTTTCCATACAACACCCAGTGCTCATCCCAATAGGCTCAACCCAATGCCTCTATTACTAAGGCATAAGGTTTTCTGCCAGGGCCAAGTCTGGATCTCACCTCCTAGTTGTGCACTCTCTATGCTCGATGTGTTTTCATAAAGGCCAGGGCACTCCTTTGCCGTTTGGAAAGTTTAGGCTTATTTCCTCAGTCTTCTGTGCAGCTTCAGGAATCAGAAATTTTAGGAGCGAGTGCACAACAATATAGGACGTCTCCCTGTTTTAGCTGTTTCTCACTCTCGCGCTACGTAACTGGTGAAAGATCCGCTGTCTTCTCTTCCCTGGCCAGGTCCCCTGGCCTGACATGTGGCACACATCTCAATTCCTAAACCGCCCTCAAACCTAGTAAATGCCACCAGAGAAAAATAACTGGGATCCCAGCAGTTCTCCTCTGCTGGGTCTCTCCTATCTGTTCTTCTGTTCCGTGAGCTTTCATTTTCTTATAAGCCTTGATGCCTTTAAGATACGAGCCTGATAATGTATCTAGGTTTTACAGTTCATCAGCTGAAAGAGACTTCCAGAATCTACTAGTACTTACCTGGAAGTGAAGTGCTCTAACACTGAAAACATTTTTTTTTTTCAACTTTTTTTTTTTTTTTTTAATTTATTTTTGGGACAGAGAGAGACAGAGCCTGAACGGGGGAGGGGCAGAGAGAGAGGGAGACACAGAATCAGAAACAGGTTCCAGGCTCTGAGCCGTCAGCCCAGAGCCTGACATGGGGCTCAAACTCACGGACCGCGAGATCGTGACCTGGCTGAAGTCGGACGCTTAACCGACTGAGCCACCCAGGCGCCCCCTTTTTTTTTTTTTAATAGAACATGATGTGAGGGGCGCCTGGGTGGCTCAGTCGGTTAAGCGTTCGACTTCGGCTCAGGTCACGATCTCATGGTCTGTGAGTTCGAGCCCCACCTCAAGCTCTCTGCTGTCAGCTCAGAGCCCACTTCAGATCCTCTGTCTCTCCTTCTCTGCCCCCTTCCCACTTGCATGTGAGTGTTTTCTCTCTCTCTCTGTCTGAAAAATAAACATTAAAAAAAGAACATGACTTGAGCTATTAAAAGTCTAAAAATAATTTGTTTTTATTTCCCCTCAGTAAGTTAATAAGAATTTAAAACAAAAAAAAATTCATTCAACTGTATTGAAAATCATTACATTTTACCATGTCATTGAGAGAGAATTTCATTGTAATTATTTTTGAGTACCCAGTCAGCGTATGGAACCATGCTTTCCTTTTTTAATACATAAGCTACAAATTTGTCTGATAGAAATCATTACTAAACATTCCTAAGAAGTCAGCTCTTCAACATGCTGATTTAACCCATTCAGTTGTCTTAACCCAAGTTTTCTTTCTTGTTTTCTTTTAAATAGTGGGGGAAAGTCTATCATGCTGGTAAATGGTACTGTCCACATTCAGGCAAAAATAATGTAAACTCTGAGATTTGTTTATAAAGAGATGATAAAAGGTGTGATTGTATATCCTACATATAAAAGTCTGGGACTCTAAAGCTTCTGGGAAAGATAAGGGAAATTCGGGGTTTTCTTTTTTTCCTTTTGCACATTAGAATGTTGTGGTATGCTGATTCTATATGGAGTTTCCGTTTTGAGACATGAAAGTCAGGCATAAACTTGGAAGGTAAACTTGTAAGCATTGTTTTCCCACTCCGTTCAGTTTAAGATCTTTCTCTCCAAACTATGTTTTGAATAATGACATTAATCAGAAAGAAGAAAGACCGCAAGGAATGGCATAATTGAATAAAACAGAAACATAAAGCAAAATGAAAAAATGTTGTCCATTTGTATGAATGACTTGAGAAAACTTTTAAAAGATACAAGTCCTTGGGGTGCCTGGGTGGCTCGGTCGGTTAAGCGTCGACTTCGTCTCAGGTCATGATCTCACGGTTTGTGAGTTCGAGCCCCGCATCGGGCTCTGTGCTGACGGCTCAGAGCCTAGAGCCTGCTTCGGATTCTGTCTCTCCCCCTCTCTCTGCCCTTCCCCTGTTCATGCTCTGTCTCTCTCTATCTCTCAAAAAGAAACAAACTTAAGGAAAATAAATGAAAAAATAAAAGATACAAGTCCTTGTGATTTTGAATTCTCTCATTTGTCCTCATTTTCTGATTCTCTTCTCTATCTTCATTTCCCTTTTACAGTATTTTCCAAATAGTGTCTCCCCCACTGTCTTGCCCCCCAACTTGCCTAACTTTCATTTCTGTCTTCCACCAGTATCATGAGTGGCATTCATCAAGAATTATTAGTCGGTCAGCCTTTGCTTCCGTGCTCCGCACCCCCCTTTAAAAGGGGCTCTTTTCAATGACTTAACTTCTCCCTGATTTAAATAAATATTTCACCAATGTCTTCTCCGAGTTCCCCTTGTATTCTGTTGACATAGAAATATATCAACCTTCTCATTTTCAGCTGAGTGTTTTCATCAAAGTAAGATACATCACAGAACTTATCTTAACGTCTGCATCGCTGGGATTTTTTTGTGGCCAAATAATGCTACATGCCTGTACTCAGTTCCTTTGTGCACAGTTTGCGTGGCTGTGAGTGCATGACAAGTGACAGGAATCGAATCTGTGGGGCTTTGGCTATGAATTCTGACCTCATCAAGACCCTTTATATTAGACAAGTTATGTACGACTTACTAGGAGAGAAGTGTATGGTAAAGAATGGAATGCAGTTACGATAACTTGAATTTGCTTGTATCATCTCTCAGACACGTGAACTGGCATTGACCGAAAAACTTGGATTGGAGCTATGTATGCTTATCCAGTTGTGGATTGTTTTTTAAATAGACACTGAAACCTCTGGGACCAACTGAGTCACCTTCGAAAACAAACCCCTGCCTCCTTCTTGGAGAGAACAAAGACATAGATGAAATACGTTGCTTTGCTCAGTCGGTTCCGTGAGACTAACACAATTCAAAAAGCTCAGTACAGGACACAGCTGTAAGACAGGCTCATTTGTGAGCGTTGATACAAAAATAAATAAAATATTAGAACCAACTCTAGTAATTAACGGGTTATTAATTAATACTAAGTATGGCACAAAAATGACAATGGTTAACATTTAGCAACTGCGTAATATGCACCAGGCACGGTACTCCCTGATTGATTTGTATTAACACATTGTATCTGCTCAACAATCAAAATACCGTATTATGATTACTACCATTTTTAGCAAAGAAAATTAAGGCACAGAGAGATTAAGTTACTTGACCAGGTCACATAGCTAGTCAAAGTTAGAGACTGATGGGCACTAAATTTCTCCTTCTTGACCTACAAAGAAGAAAATTAGCTTAAAGTCAAATACACAGGGAGAAAGAAAAAATTTCAACATATTAAAGAAATGGTAGATTACTATATATAATATATAGAAATAAAATAAGAATCAATAAAAGATCCCAGGGATAAGTAGACAAATATGAGCAGTTCATTCATAGAAAGAGAGAAACACAAATGATCAAGAAATATATGAACCTATACCAAAAGCCCCTAGGATTCAGACATTCATACATCGATAACAAATGATCAATTCCCATTCACTAAAATGGAAAAGATATCATAAGCATTGAATATTTGTGTTGGCAAGTGAAATTTAATATCTGATGAATTCAATATTTTCAAGATTTCTTTTAATCGACAACACATGTCTAGAAATATACCAGAGGAACATGTTCACGTGCCTAAATAGCACATCTAAGATTTGTTATTGCAGATTCATTTGTAACAGCTTAA
This sequence comes from Prionailurus viverrinus, assembly GCF_022837055.1. NCBI lineage: Eukaryota > Metazoa > Chordata > Mammalia > Carnivora > Felidae > Prionailurus > Prionailurus viverrinus. Next base: position 3,814,024 of record NC_062569.1, on the reverse strand, counting down.
ATAAGGAAATGCTTTTTAAAAAAATATATGGCAACATAAGGTATTACACAATCTTGAAAAAGAAGAAAGACAAAGAAAGCAATCCAACACTTACCGATTCAAAAATTTTCCTGGAAGGGGCGCCTGGGTGGCGCAGTCGGTTAAGCGTCCGACTTCAGCCAGGTCACGATCTCGCGGTCCGTGAGTTCGAGCCCCGCGTCGGGCTCTGGGCTGATGGCTCAGAGCCTGGAGCCTGTTTCCGATTCTGTGTCTCCCCCTCTCTCTGCCCCTCCCCCGTTCAGGCTCTGTCTCTCTCTGTCCCAAAAATAAATAAACGTTGAAAAAAAAAATTTAAAAAAAAAATTTTTTTCCTGGAAAAAAAGAGCCCATTTTAGAATAATATACAGAATGATTCATTTGGATGTTGTATAAATGTGATACACGCACGCATGCATACAAGTGTGCCTGGAGAAAGAAGTTGAAAACGTTCATGTCTAAATGTAATCAGGGGTTATCTCTGATCAGGGAGTGGGAAGTAGGAAGCAGAAGGGAGACTCTGATATATGAGCATGGATGGTTTTTTTGTTTGAATCTTCTTGCCGTGAAGATGTATTTTTACGAATTAAAAAGAAGTTTGAATAAAATGATTTGTTTCTGCCCAGTTGGACCAGTCGACTGTATGCCATGTTTCCATCAGGGACTATAAAGAAATGAAGATTTACCTCATATGATTTCGATCCTTGGTATTTGGGGCTTGACGTCCATTCTTTGGTCTTGGAATTGGACTAAACTTGAACAAGTCATCTGACTTTGAAACAATGTTCCAATATCCTTTCTTTCCATTCTTTAATTAGGACTGTGTCAGTGCCATATTTTCGGTTGGTTGCCAGTGATTCAGAATTGAAGAATGTTCAGTCAGTCCCACCCCTAAGGCATATCATGATCAAGACCCTGTTTCACACATAAAAGCTTCCAAATCTGATACGGTAATCGTTCCAATAAGAGGAGAAAGATAAGTGGGAGAAATAGAGCCTTTCCCCAGGTACTATACCATGAGACAGCAGAGTAGGAAGGAAACCTAGGTCCTGTGCTAGAGTATTGCATAGGAAATCAACAATTTTTTTTAAATATCAGGTATTTTTACATGAAACCCACATTTCCGGCTTCCAGGGGATTATTTTCTCTTTCTGTCTTACACAGACGCACGTACCGTATTTATATAAATCTCTTCTTAGCATACTCCTTGTCTAAAGAATGCCCTGGCTTGGGGCGCCTGGGTGGCGCAGTTGGTTAAGCGTCCGACTTCAGCCAGGTCACGATCTCGCGGTCCGTGAGTTCGAGCCCCGCGTCGGGCTCTGGGCTGATGGCCCAGAGCCTGGAGACTGTTTCCGATGCTGTGTCTCCCTCTCTCTCTGCCCCTCCCCCGTTCATGCTCTGTCTCTCTCTGTCCCAAAAATAAATAAACGTTGAAAAAAAATTAAAAAAAAAAAAAGAATGCCCTGGCTTCTCACCGGCCACCTTACTTACCACCATCGCCTCTTGTGCTCCTACAGGTGTTTTATGTTTTGTCACTCTTGTCCTAGACACCAGAGAAAAGAAAAAAATATCCTGGATAACTTGGGAGGTATGACAGGTTGGAAAGAGATTTCTCCATTGTAATCACCCCTAAAAGAGGAGAAAATGCAGTAGCACGATAAGTCACACTATCGAAATATCTCTTTCCCATCTTAATCTAATTGTGAACTTGGTAAAAAATTCATAGGAAGTTATCATGAAACAAGTTCTTAGCGGCATCCGTTTCTTCATGTTTTAATACGGCGTGTTCTCCTGTGGGCTTTTTCCTTATCTTGCGTGTCTTCTATTAAATGTAAAGAAAATGGACAACTTTTCTGCCTGAGGAGACCGAGTATTACTTGAGATACTTGGCTCTGTGCACGAGTGTACAGAATAAAGAAAAAGGCTCTGATTGAGAGAAAAGAGTCACATAAAAATAGCCACTGGTTCACGTGCGGAGCATTTTAAATAGGCTGCTTAGAATTCCGTTATAGAGTTTTCCTGGGGGCCTTGCATCAGTAAGCCCATGGAGATATCCACAGTGTTTGGTTATTTGCACGTGCTCTCTGGTGTAGTGGCTTCTTTACGTGACTTTAGTAAAGAAAGTGTGGCGGGTGTCATTTATTAAAGATGGCATAACAATCTGTCATGCTCTTGAATGCAACTTTCTTCCTCCTTCCATTGATAAGCGTGTCTATATTTTGACTTTCTGCAGGCTTGCGACCCAAGCGGAAGTGGAATGAATTCACTTCTGGGGCTGAGTCGCACCAAGATGATTCAGCTTCCCCTTGGCTCTCTTGGAATGCTCCCCCACAGGTCACAGCTGCCATGCTTCGAGGACCCCCAGGCCCCGCGGAGAGGCAACACGCGCAGCCGAGCTGCTGGCAGATGGCCAGCATCAATCGTCAAACATGTAGTGAAGATAATTCCAAAAAAAATTCTAGTTATTGATCCACCGCAGGCTTTGAGTCTTCCAACTTTGAGATGCCGGTAATCACAGAGCAGATACTACCCGTCCCAACTGTGTCTAATCCATAACGCATAAGTGTTACAAAGATTGAATGAGATATAATGTTCGAAAAATCCTGGCGTCAGGTCTAGCTCACTCAATAACAGGGAGATCTTTTACATACTCAATGCTTTTGAAGGATTTAATAGATTAGTGAGTTAGTGGATCCACTGTTAGAATCACAGTGTAAGTTCTTGTTTGATTTCCAGCACTGTGAACTTACATACCTTTCTGGGTCTCACCTGAAGGAGAACCTTCCAGAAGAGGGCAGGGGGACTCTTCCCCTGGTGATTCATGTGGGATCGGCCTGACGTTTGTTCTTGGATACACATCTGGGAACTGCTGGGCACGCTCATTTCAAAGATCAGTCGCTAATACGCTAAGATGTTAAGCACATTCAGCTCCCAGTTTGTCCTTTTCTTGTTAATTTCAAGGGACAGAGACAGGGAGAAGTCTGAGGTTTTTCATTGGCTCTGCCATAGAAATGTAATCATGTCTACTGCTCCCAGGGTTTTCCTGAAGTAGCCTTCATTTATATGTCAAATATGATGTTCTTCTTCCTAAAAGCATGCTCGATGTTGTGCCCAAGCTGGAGTCCAGTTAGAACCTCCTTTTTAAGGGTCTGGTGTCAGTGAGGTGTGACAAAGCATTTGACACATTAACTGCTCCTGAAAGTCAGAAACCTGTGTCCAATCAAGCTACTAAGCTAAAAAAAAAAAGAAAGAAAAAAAAATGAGGCTAAATCTGAGACATAGCAATGTCCCAAATTGAAACATTTCATGCCAACATAATGCCTCCCTTCTGTGCATGTATGAACGTCAAATGCATACAAAGTACCTGTTTATCTGCCCATAGTCAGTCCATTTTTAAAGCTGAGCGGGAACACAGTTGCTGACCCAGGGAACATAAATGACATCATTACCTAATGAACTGTTGCAGAATTCATTTGAATGTGGCCGTCCTTTTGAAAAGTATGAATCTTTCCAGTGATTAAAGTGATTTAGACAGGAGTAGTTCAGGGTAGACAATATTAATTTAGGAATGAGTCATTATGTTCAGCACCAGTCTGGAACCTAATGAGCTGATTCAAATTCATTTAAATCACTCGGAAAATACATACAGAGGCTGCACAATATACATAATTTGGAACCAAAAGACATTTCCTCTAAAAACCAATATATTTCAATCAGTAGAAATAAAATAAATCCACAGATTTTTTTATTTTTCAAATTAGTGGGCTTCTTTAGCCCTGAGATTTGGAAATTAACTGAAACTACGGAAGCACCTGAATTTAAAACTTTTTTTTTTGGAAAAAGGAGTGAACAAAAAGGCTGATTAATGATGTTTCATCATTTGCTTAAGTGAGAGCTTTACAAGATGTGGTGTCATCTCAGCTATAAGAATTACTTTTGCATTTACCATGGTTAATTTGGAAAGCACGCTAGCAATGTCCATCCCATTGGTAAAGAGATCGGGATTAGAATACTCATTAAATAATTACAAAACATATTTTTAAATATGTCAGTATCAATGTGCCGAAACAAAGAAAGAAATGCATTGATTTTGATATTTCAGTCAAGAGCTTGTATGAGACATGAAGGGAAAATAGGAAACAATTTTTCCAATTTTTGAAGAATCGTTCTGCCTTTAAAACCAATGGGATTCGATAAAAATTTTGCAGACACTAGCCGTTCAAGCTTGGTCTTATGTGTTTTGTGGACCTCTCATCAATCCTGTACACTGAATGTTGATTACAATGAGTTGCCCATGGGGATTCCCGACTTGGCCAGTGGTTATTTTGATCTGAGTATGAAACACAACCCTGGTCAATGAGACATACACGAAAATGTTAGAAAGCTTCTGGGAAGTTATCCTCACTTGTAAGGAGAAAGACACATCTAAACTTTCCTTTTTCCCTTTTTAGGATATAATGCTTACTATCTGCCAGCCATCTTGCAACCCTGAGGGGGTCACTGGGAAGCTGATCAGAAGCCTTGACATCATTGAAGAATCTATTAACTGGTCTTGCATCTACTCTTACCTAAGGCTATAAAATTCCTATTTCTTTAAGTCATTGTCTACTGGATTTTCAGATATCTGTAGTTGTAAGCATCTTAATCAGGATCAAGGCTTTCATAAATAGGAATTATCCAATCTCCTTCATGTAGATATTCCACTGCACCGAAAAAACTTGTTCAGGAATATTTTCTTCTGTCTAGCTTCAGTGTAAGAGCCTCTAAGCTTATCCTTTTTTATACTGCAAGATGATTAGGAGAATACTTCTATAAATTTAAATTTAACTTCTGCTGACTTCTAGCTTCCGGTGTTAAGTTACATAAATTTAAAGAAGGCAAATATTCTCAGGGTGAAACTAATTGCGTTGACCTAGAGATTAACATAAAGTGATATGGAATTCTTCTCTCCAAGCTCAGAAATAGACCTTAATTATCACAGAAATGCAAATTCTCTCCACTCCCTTCTTACACGTTATATACCACCATGTTATCTTATCATCTCTTTTTCCCTTTGGGGTCCAAACTTGCTCTTCCATTCATGAGAAACAGTCCGTTATCTTTAATAGGCAGATAAGGTCGCTTACCTTGATGATGATGATGAGTAAGTGGGAGAATTAGAAGCAATATTTATATACTGTCTAGGACAAGTCTTGTCTCCTAGATGTTTAATAGAGAATGACTTTTTCTGCGTAGAGTGAATTTTCTGAGGTCATTGGCAGTTAGAAAGTGCCAAATTACCTCCCCACCCCACCCCAGTCCCAGCTTAACCCTCATCAAGAAATATTTGCTTTTAGAGCAGCCTTGGTTTGGTTAAAGAATAAGACTTAAAGGAATATTCTTGTACTAAAAGAGAAAATAATATTAGAATGGTGTATACCGACAGAGTCCTTTTCTCCAGAATAACACACAGCCTTTCACAGAAGACATGTGCCCATAAGAGATTCCTGGGGGCGCCTGGGTGGCTCAGCCAGTTAAGCGACCGACTTCAGCTCCGGTCATGATCTTATAGTTCCTGAGTTCGAGCCCTGCGTGGGGCTCTGTGCTGACAGCTCGGAGCCTGAAGCCTGCTTCTGATTCTATGTCTCCCTCTCTCTCTGCCCCTCCCCTGCTCGTGCTCTGTCTCTCAAAAATAAATAAATGTAAAAGAAAATTTTTTTAAATAAAAAGAAGTAAAATTTGGGTCAAAGGGAGTATGTGTTTTGAATTCTGATAGACAATGATAAATTTCCAACACAATTTATACTATCACCAGAACTGGATGAAAGAATTAGTTTTCCACATGCCTACCAGCACTCATAACATCAACAGTTTATATTTTGCCAATCTGTCTGGTTAAAAAGTACTATCTCATTGCTATTTTAATATATACTTGTTTAATCCTAAGTGCATTAAAACTATTTTTTTTATATATTCATAAGAATTCCTTTATTTACCTTACTTTCTGTGAAATGTCTTTTCTTATCTTTCCCCCCATTCCCCCCCCCCCCCCCCCGCCGGTGGGTTTTATTTTTCCTTAGTAACATCAGGGGATATGCATGATTGTAAATTACAAAGCTGTAATTAACACTCTGTAAGGTACCTGTGTTGAAAACTATGATTTTCCTGTTTTATCATTCGTCTTTTGACTTTATTAGCTTATATTTAAGAAAGCAATGTAGTCACCTTTCCTGTTCTCACTCTGATACGCCTTCCGAGTTCCCTCCCACAGGTTTTCTTTCAGTATTTTCATGCTTGCCTGAATCATTATTTGAGCAACAAGTAAGGTGAATTGGCTTCGACTGTCTGCCCTCCGGTTTCTGTGCCTCAGTTTGTTGCTGTTAGAGGACAAGCTGTACACCGACACTAGCTTTTGCAGAGTAAAGGTTTTATTTTTTATTTTGTTAATTAAAAAAATTTTTTTTTCTCTAATGTTTATTTATTTTTGAGGAAGAGAGACAGAGCATGAGCAGGGGAGGGGCAGAGAGAAAGGGAGACACAGAATCCCAAGCAGGCCGCAGGGTCTGAGCCATCAGCACAGAGCCTGATGCGGGGCTCGAACTCCCTCACGCATCGCGAGATCATGACCTGAGCCGAGGTCGGCCGCTTAACCCACTGAGCCACCCAGGCTCCCCGAAAAGGTCTTACTGCAAGGTGCCAAGCAGGGAAAATTTTCAAACTGGCGTCCGAGAGGATGAGGGGAGCTGAGTACTTAAGGGATTTTAAGGATTTGGGGGGTGGATGTAGGTGATTGGAGGTTGGGAAGAAGTGAGGTAAGACAGGGCTGTGTCTGCACAGGCGCCACCCACTGATACAGGTGCATCCCTTGTGCGTACCCGTGGCCGCACTAGCATGATGGAGGGGGCGTGTGGGGTTACTGTCCTTCTGGCATCTGCGGGAACTCGCTTGATTTCCTCCCATCTGAGTTGAGTCTTACCGGGGGTTGTTCAACCTCTACAAAACAGCTCCTAAATCAGTTAAGTTAGCCAGAGGTTCTTTAGGATAGAACAATCAAAGCATTTGGTACCTCAGGCTGGGGGTTTCATTAATTGATCCATTTCTTTCACGGATTTGGATGGTAAATGTCATTTTATGTTTAGATCTACTTGAGTTGACTTCCGCACTGGCCTTTCTGTTCCAAAGAGTACATTCTCGAAATGGTAACAAATTCTTTGAACTTCAACTCTGTTTTATTTTATTACCCTGTGTGATGTATTTTGCTCCTGGACATTCTTACTTATTCCATCTTTCATATTTAATTTATAATCAGTTTATTATCATCGTTATTATTATTGAAGTATATCTGACATACAATGTTACATTAGTTTCAGGCGTACAACATAACGATTCAACAATTCCGTACATTATTCAACACTGAGTAAGTGTTCACCAAGAGAAGTGTAGTCACAATTTGTCACCATGCAGAGTTATCATATTATTGCATATTCCCTATGCTGTAGTTTTTATCCCCATGACCTATTTATGTTATGACCGCAACTATATAACTCTTAATCCCCTTCATCTGTTCCCCCCCCGCCCCCGGCAACCACCAGTTTGTTTTCTGTATTTAAAAGTCTGTTTGATTTTTGTTTGTGTCATGTTTTAGATTCCACTTATAAATGAAAGCATATGTTTCTTTCTTGACTCAATTGTAATGGTTAAGAATCCAATTTATCAATTAGTTTAGTATTAATGGCTACCTTTAACGTCTGAATATCATCCAGCTCCAAATTAAGTCCTTTATACCATTTATTCAAATATTCTTTATTTGCCTTAGACTTTATATAAATCCTAAATGTTTTGTTGTTGTTGTTAATTATTCATATCTAATTGCCTTTTAGTTGCTTCTCTGGGGTATTTACTTATTTTTAAATGTTTATTTACTTATTTTTGAGAGAGAGAGAGAGAGAGAGAGAAAGCACGAGTGGGAGAGGGGCAGAGAGAGAGGGAGACACAGAATCCGAAGCAGGCTCCAGGCTCCGCGCTGTCAGCACAGAGCCCGACGCGGCGCTCGAACTCACCAACCGTGAGATCATGACCTGAGCTGAAGTCAGATGCTTAATCAATTGAGCCACCCAGACACCCCTCTCTGAGGTATTTAAATAAATGATCATAGTAATTTGAAAACACATTTTTTTCTTTTTAATTTATGTATTTGGGTATTTGGGTAATTAATTCAATAATAAATATATACTGATTTAGAGACAAATTGTGACCCTCATGGAGCTTAAATTTTAGTAGAACTTGCATTTTTCTTCTGTATAATTGGCACGCGTGAGTACTCCTAGCAGCTTTTCAGAATCAATAGAGACAAAAATCTTTATTCTGTATTTAAAATCTCTGTTCTGTATTGAACAAGAATGCTTCCATTAATGGGATCATAAATATGATTGTGATTCTCGCTTGAAATACGTATCTCAGCTTGACACATACATATTTCTTAATGTTAAAATAGCAACGATTACTTTTTAAATTAAGAGTTTTCGGTAGGAATAGATGCTGAGTTTAATCAAACACTTTTTCTACATCCATGAAGATAATTGCTTCCCCCTCTCCCTTAACCTTTTAAAATAATGTAGTATCTTCATAGAGTTCTTAAATTGAATGGTTAGTGATCTCTTGAAAAGGAAATACAATCTCGGCTGACAATTTTTTATTGTATATATAATTTAACTAGCCATATGTGGTTTAAATCCTTTGTATCTTGACTGAAATAGCTGAGTCTTCTTAATCATGTTTGGAATTTTTAGAAGGAATTCAAATAATCTACAACACAGAGCTCTGCATATTCTAGGTCCTATTTTTACAAGTTCATCCAGAGCTGAAGTCATCCACACCCAAAAAAGGCAAAGTAAATTTCACATTTACTCGCATTTATTGTATATGATCTTTTTTCCTTTTTTTTTTTTTTTTTTTCCCTGAAACCAAAGTTTAGTTGATTTTGAAACATCAGAAGTTTCGGATTCTCCGTCTTCTTATGCAGTGGCCTGGCTTGCCAAATGTTTTATTTTTCACTGCATACCTAATTGGAGGCATTCAGGCTTAGGGTAATCATAAATACTTTTGGAAAAAAAAAACATGCAACGTTTAAAATGTTGGATGGATTTATTTATGAATTCAAGGGTTCACTTTGTATTCCTCTAAAGGAATGGTGTATTAGCAACCGGATCTTGGATTGCTTTTGTGAATTCCTTGGAATGTTTTTTCTCTGACCACTTTTTACCTCCCCACCCCACCAAAATCAAGCAAACAAGCAAACAAAAACGTGATTCTTAAATATATAAGTTAATCTATGGACATTGCCACCTCTTTCATATGTATGTTATATACACAGCCCTACGGTATTATCAGATTTCTTCCTTTTGTTTTTAGTAACTCAGATTCATTTAGCTATCTGGAGCTGGTAAATGTCACTTCTGTAAACGTCGTCAAAATGATACAATCCCCTCTTCTATTAATTGTCTAATGAGTTCAATAGGTGTCACTTTGGAAGTAGTCTATATTCTTTAGCAGAAATTTGTCATTCGGAATCCATTTCGGAGCTTTCCACAGCTGCATATCAATGTTTATTTCAGGCCTATCTGCCATCCACATTGCTTGCAAAGACAAGTTCATTTCTTACGTCTTCATTATAAGGGCAAAACAAACTCATGCATCTCAGAAGGGCATTTTAGGCCTTACAATATTAGTCTTTGTCGTTTTCTGAACTGCCTGCAGTATGTAACTGTAGAAATCATCCGTGTCCCTTAATTTTATGCGTAGGATTTGTAAAGTTTTTAAGAAAAATTGGGGATGGATTGTCCGAAAGATACGCACATAGGTTTTCTATTCTCTCACTGCCAAGTGTCCTGGGGGAAAAATTAGCAGACAAGGTACTTACACGTCTTACCCTTATCTAGTGTAAAATTGTAACTGACAATTGCATTGTAATTTCCCATCTCTTGACTTCAGTTTTGTCATTAGGAAAATGAAGCAGTGGAATTATGATTATTCTTCTCTGAAGGCCATGTACGCAAACCAACCCTCAGACTGATGTGGAATGACTGGCCCAGAGGAGGAAAATGCTCTTGGTCCACACAGTGATGATCCCGGCTACTCAGCTTTGAGGCACTTAGGTTTGTGGCCATATGGATATACATGAATCCTAAAAGTTCTCAAGATTCTAATAATCTCTGACTATACAAGCAATACTCTTCAGTTTGCTTTTTGATAAATTGCATGCATTGACATTAGGTAAAAAGTAGCCTTACCATTAAATGGTTTTAAAAATGACAAATATTTGTGGGGATTTTCCGATTTTATTGAGATGTAGTTGACATATAAAAGTGTATAAGTTTAAGGTATACACAGTTTTGATTTGACGCACTTGTATATTGAAAAATCATTACCACCATCATGTTAGTTAATGCCTCTATCATATCACATAATTATTCCATTTTTGAGTTGAAAATGTTTAAAATGTACTCTCAGCAACTTCAAGTATAGAATACAGTGATATTAATGATAATTACCATGTGATACATTAGATCGCCAGTTCTTTTTGTTTTTTAATTTATTTTAGGAAGAGATAGAACATGAGTGGGGGGAGGGGGAGGATGAGAGAGAGAGAGAGAGAGAGAGAGAGAGAGAGACTGAATTCTAAGCAGGCTCCACACTCAGCACAGAGCGTGATGCAAGGCTCATTCCATGACCCTGGGATCATGACCTGAACCGAATTCAAGAGTCAGATGCTTAACTGACTGAGCCACCCAGGTGCCCCCTAGATCTCCAATTATTCTTCACCTTATAACGAAAATGTTGTACTCTTTGAACAACATTTCTCATTTTCCCCACCTCCTAGCCCATAGTAACAACCATTCTCGATGTGGGTAGAATTTGGTGTTTTAAGATTTCAAATATAAATGATATCATACGGTGTCTGTCTCTCTCTGTCTGACTTATTTCACTTAGCATGATGCTGTTAATTCTATCAACTTTGTTGCAAAGGGAAAGATTTCCTTCTTTCTCATAGCTCAATAATATTTCATATATAATATTATATATATTTCATTATATTTATTCTATTATATTAATGTGTATATACATATTCCACATCTTTATCCATTCATCCATTGATGGACATTTAGGTTGTTCCCATACCTTGCCTATTATGAATAATGATTCAATAAACATGGGAGTATACATATCTCTTTGATATTCAAATTTCATTTCTTTTAGATGTATACCCAGAAGTAGGACTGTCCTTTTCCTATTATATATTCTTGGCTCCTTTGTCATAAATTAATTTACTGTATATGCCTGGGTTTATTTCTGGGCTTTCTATTCTATTTCATTGATCTGTGTATATGATTTTACACAAAGACCATACTGTTTTGGTTACTACAGCTTTGTAATATAGTTTGAAATTAGAAAATGTGATGCCTCCAGCTTTGTTCTTTCTCAAGATTGCTTCGGTGATCCATGGTCCTTTGCAATTCCATGCAAACTTGAGGATTCTTTTTGTCTATTTCTGTGAAAAATGCCATTGGAATTTTGAAAGGAATTGAATTGAGTGTGTAGGTTGATTCAGGTAGCATGGATATTTTAGCAATAATAATTTTTCCAACCCAGGAACATGGTATATCTTGCCATCTCTTCCTCAGTTTCTCTCTTCAGAATCTCATAGTTTTCCATGTACTGGGCTCACACCTTCTTGTGTATACTCATATATATAATTTTGTATATTGAGTTTGTATCCTGCGACTGGTCCTTGTCTGGCTTTGTTATCATGGTAGTGCTGGACCTGTAAAATGAGTTTGGAAGTGTTCCTTCCTCTTCTCTTTTTTTGGAAGAATTTGAGAAGGACTGGCATTAACTCTTCTGTAAATGTTTGGTAGAATTCATTAGTAAAGCTATTTATTTGGTCCTGGACTTTTGTTCATTGAAGGTTTTTGATTACTGATTTAATGTCCTTACTAGTAATTGGTCTGTTCAGATTTTCTATTTCTTCCTGATTCAGTCTTGGCAGATTTTATGTTTCTAGAAATATATCCATTTCTTCTAGGTTGTCTAGTTTATTGGGATATAATTGTTTACAAAAAACAACATTTGAAGAGACCTGTTCTTCAGAGGCACATCTCTTGAACAATAGCATTTGGGGAAGTCAAAGGATTGATTGCCATGTGCGTGTGTGTGTGCGTGTGTGTGTGTGTGTGAATATCTGCAATCCCAAAGAAGAGACTCACATACCAAATACATCACGTTCAACTCATCCATGAATTGATAATGTCAAGTAGTTGGCAACATGATATTGTGAAGTTAATTTCACAGAGGCCCACCCCTCGGCTCTGAAATAGAAGTCACAAAATCCGTGATCACCTCTTGTGTTCATATGACTTAGAAACTGTTTTCCACTGGGCAGAGATAATTAATTATGCATTTTGAAGAAATACCTAGTTCTGTACATTTGTGCACATTTTATAGAAAAGGCAGAAGAGCAAGAAGGTAAATGTGAGATCAAGTCAGAGCAAGATGGAGAGTTGGTCCCACATTTATTTCATTCTCCTCTGAATTCTCTCTGAAACAACAACAAAAAAATCAAAGACGAGGGCAGTATGCAACAAATGCATTTTTCAGCATTTCTGGAAGGCAGTGGGCAGGTGTGATGGGATGCAAGGAGTTTTGAATAGCAGCAATTTCATACATGCATAAAAGTAAAGCCCATTTGAGAAGGAGTGATAGGGAGACAAGCAGAGACCCTAACTGTACAAGCTCAAATTAGAAGACATTGGGAGCAAACTTGGTTTATCCAAAAATATCATTGGAGTTTCCCATGACGTTTACCGATCCTTACTTGGCTTTATAATGGCTGAAGCCAAAGTAGCTTCTTATGATATAATGTATGCATCACAACTAATTTCTGCAGCGAGAACAAATGGATAAAAGATAATGAGTCACCACCAGCAAGGAAGTTATAGCCTATGGGTGGCTCCGATTAAGATTAGTGAGGGGAGGCAGGTCCACGTACAGTCGATGTGGGTAGATTTCAACTGGAAATATACCAGCAATAACCTCAGTTGCTGTTAGCTTCAGTAAATACACCCAGCTTTACTAGCATGGGGACCTGCTAAATAAAGGAAAACTATTGGCATAGTTATCTGAGAAAAAACAGGCTTAGTAGTTGGAGGAAAAACACGGCTCCCCAAGTTGATTTTTGGTGATGATAAGAGGTGAAGATGTGTTCTATAAGATTCTTTTAGCAATGGGTTCCTCCCTTTCACGGGCCAATGAATTCCTAAATATGCAAGATACAATTATGAAGATATAAACATGGAAATGTGGGAAAGTGTCCAACATGGACAAAACAGAATCGTAAGTCCCTGTGCTAGACAATCAAATAGTATTTTCTAAGAGTGCAGTGGAAATAAAAACACACAGTCAGACATTTGAAAATAGTTCTAAAAAAAGGAAAATCCAAAGTCAGAACAAATTACGAGAAAATATATTCTAAAAAAATTTTAAATTTCATTCTTATGTCAATAACATGTGAAAGAATATTGAAATGTTTAACAGATATAAATTCAAATCAAGATAAAATTAAGTGGAAAAAGAGTATAGGTGAAACCAAGAATATTCCTGAGTTGGCCAAAGTATAGATTGTGAGATCTACAAGGCACATCAGGTTCTAACAGTGTGTTTTTTTGTTTTTTGTTTTTTTTTTACAAAGGATACACAGACACATGTTGAAATGATCTAATTTTAAAGCCAATGAAAGAATTATTTAAGAAAAAGGAAGTTAAATGCAACTTGTAGTCAGGTTTCACTATATCTAAGACACTGGTTTCATAACTAGCTGTATATTGAAATCACCTAAGGAGTTAATGAAAACACATACAGACAAAACAAAGATAAAACCACAAATGCTTTTTCCCCACCTCCGCAGAGTCTGATTTATGTGGTCTGGGAAGCAGTTTAGGCACTGAACGATTTTAAAGCTCTCCAGATGATTCTAACACGCAGCACAATTTGAGAAACAGTTTTGAGGAGAGTCAGGTCAAAAGAATATTATACACAGTCAAGTTATAAGTTATACATACAATTGTCAGGTAAGTTTTGCCAAATCATAACAGCTCAGGACCACCACAACAAAGTAAACTATGATTAATCATACACACACACACACACACACACACACACACACCAGTTGTGCCCCCAATAAGAGTTGAAAGAAAAACCTTTGGGAATTGTAGGTGGGAATCACTTCATGAGAAGGTATATCTAGTAACATATCAACTTTGTAAAATATTTTTAAATAAAGTACATATTATAAATCTTGAAAATGGAAATTGAAACAAGGTAGCAAATACACCCTCAAACTAGATAGAAAAAGGAAGAAAATATAATAGCATTGGTTTTTATCTTCCTTAAGTGAAAGTTGCTAGATAATATTTATATTGAATGAATAAAAACACAGAGGTTTAAGTATATTGTGTGAAGAAATAAAAGAAACTGAAGGAAAAAAGCCCTAAAAGTCAGTATAACCACATAAAACCAGTATATGAAAATAGGTAGATTGCGTGGCATTTCTATTTTACAAAAGTAAACATAGAAATACCATATAGCCTAGTGACTCCACTACTGAATATTTATCCCAAGAACACAAAAACATTAATTTGAAAAAAAACGCACCCCTATATTCACTGCAGCATTATTTACAATAGCCAAGGTATGAAAGACACACAAGAATCCATGGATACATAAATGGGTACAAAATACGAGTGTATACGTATAAAACGGAATATCACTCAGCCATTAGAAAGGATGAGGTCTGTAACAACATGGATGGATGTAGGAAGTATTACGTTAAGTGAAATGAGTCAGATGGAGAAAAACAAATACCATATGATTTCACTGATATGTGGAATCTAAAAAGCTAAACAAACAAATAAGAAGAGACAGACCCACAAGTGCAGAGAACAAAGTGGTGGTTGACAGAGGGTTAGGGTTGGGTGATGGGCAACATGGATGAAGGGGAGTGGAGGTACCGACTTCTAGTTATGGAATGGATGAGTCACAGGGATGAAAGGTACAGAACAGGGAATATAGTCAAAGGTATGATAATAGTGTTGTATCGTGGGCGTGCCTGGGTGGCTCAGTGAGTTAAGCGTCCGACTCTTGTTTTCGGCTCAGGTCGTGATCTCATGGTTTGTGAGTTCGAGCCCCACATCGGGCTCTGTGCTGACAATGTAGAGCCTGCTTGTAATTCTCTCTCTCCCTCTCTCTCTCTCTGCCCCTCCCCGGCTTGCTCTCTCTGACTCTCTCAAAAAATAAAAAAAAGTCAAAAATAAGCTTAAAAAAACCCCCCAAAATAGCGTTGTATGGTGACAGATGGTAGCCACACTAGGGATGAGCACAGTGTAACATATAGAATTGTCCAATCACTATATTGTATACCTGAAACTAACATTGTGTCTACTTCAATAAACAAAGAAAATCGGGAGAGGATGTGCGACTGATAGGATTGTGCTAATTTTCTCTGCTCTTCTAATGTATCCTAGCAGTCCATGTATTCTGCCAACTAAGACCAGAGCTACATGAGTAGAGCCCACTCTTGGTTACATCAGTACTGCTCAAGGATCTTAAAGGAGCCCAGACCTCCCACATTATCAGGAGAATATGCTTTTTCACATATAAATAAATGTGCCACAAAACAATTGGGGGAAAATCTGTATGGCAAGCAACTAGAAAACAATGGGAAGCACAAAAAAAAATTGAAAAAGAAGGAATAAATGCTGAGTTCATTACAAAATATAAATGGAATGTTTGTACATCCTAAAATAACTAGATGGCCTCAAAATTTTGAACTCAAGTTGTATGTTGAATAGAGAAAACGAGTCCAAGCTTTTCAAAATTAAAAGAGTAGAAAAACAATGGCTGAATTTATGTTAAAAAAAAAAGATAGTTGGAATGCAATCAATGAGGTTGATTTCAGGTCTACAATACTAAACAGGAGAAAGATAGATAATGTAAAGTGATAAAGGTGAACTATGCAATGCGAACTCATCTACGGGCCTGACAGTGTATTTCCATTTAAATAAATAACTCAGATATTGCAACAAAAATGACAGAAACACAGTAGAAGTACCCACTCATAGCGTCTTATACAGATCGTGAAATCAATTAGGTTGACCAACTAAGGTTGCATTAATGAATAGATGTGAAAACTTCATACTTTAATAAAGGCCTCTGTTTAACCAATCACGAGGAATTTACAAAATCCTTTCTATGGAAAGCCTTAAACAGACCAACCTAACGGAACACACAAATGAAATCAAAACTGAAATGGCAGAAAGATGCAATCATGACGGCACATGTGTGCTGTTTATATTCTTCATAGAAATGTAAAGATCACAACGTCTTGGGGCACATGGGTGCTCAGCTGGTTAAGCGCCCGACTCTTGATTTAGGCTCAGGTCATGATCTCACAGTTCCTGACTTCAAGCCCTGTGTCCGGCTGTGTGCTGAGTCGGTGTGGAGCCTGCTTGGAATTCTCTCTCTCTCTCTCTCTCTCTCTCTCTCTCCTTCCCTCTCTCTCTCTCTCTCTCTGCCCATACCCCACTAGTGCTCTCTCTCTCTAAATTAAGAAATAAACTTTAATTTTTTTTTAAAAGATCACGACCTCTTGACATGTGTGTATTTGTTTACTTATTTTTTTAATGAGCTTTTAGTATCAGCCCAGAAATGAAAGTTGACCTTGGTTCTTATGTCTGAAAAGAAAGTATCAATTTTCAACCCAACTCTGTGGACGCAAAGCATTTAACTGGATCTTCTCCACACTTCTCCAAACTCTGTCTTCATTGACTTCCAAATTCTCCTCCTTTGGACATTAGCTTTCTGCACTTTGTCACACTCTACCCTGATGTCCCAGTCATTTGGGTCACTTTTTTTTTTTTTAGGTTTTATTTTTAACTTTTATAACATCAACCTACAAGTTTCTCCTAACTGCATTCTCAAAGGATGAACGGTTGGGGGGAATGAATGGACGTGATTCATTTCCATGAGTACCACTTAATTTATAGCATCTATCTTTAGAAAGTGTCATATGGCTAAAAATAAGCATTATTAATGAATATTCCCAGGCCACAAAAAATTGTAAGTGAAGCATATGTCTTGTTAGGAAAAAAAATGACAGAATCTGTGTGAATCATATATAAAATAATTCCTGAGGACTAAACATTATCTTGGGATAATATTTATACTGTATCATTTTTATATCACAGGTATAAAAATGAACAGTTTTCAGGGTGCCTGGGTGACTCATTTGGTTGAGTGTCCAGCTCTTGATTTCAGCTCCGGTCATGATCTCATGGTTCCTGGGATTGAGCCCTGCATGGGGCTCTGCACTGACTGCCTACTTGGGATTCTCTCTCTGTCCACAGCCTCCCTCCTCCATGAGCTCTCTCTTCTCTCTCTCTCTCTCTCAAAATAAATAAATAAACTTAAAAAATAAAGGAGATATTTTCACAATGAAAAAGTACCAACAACGGTGAGGGAAATGTCTTTTCTTTAATCACATTTCCTAGAGAAAAAAATACAGTAAACATTTCTGGTTTTAGTTTTGCCTGGGTTATTTTTATAGTGTGAAATACACATATGCTTCTTTTTCTCATTCTTGTTTTCTAGAAAAGCTTTATTACCTCTCGGCTTTAGAAAATGGACTCATACATTACCTCTCGTCTTTCCCCTTTTTCTTATTCACCCTCCACTCCCAGTAACGTTGGATGTATTACTATTCTTTGTGTTTCTTGCATAGGTTGACATTTCTGGGATTAAATACTAAACTTTAATTCCCATTTCTTGATTTATAAAACCTTAAAAGTAACTACTAGTTTTCTGCTCTAGAAGAGAAGGGAGTAAAGGTCTTATTATTTCTACCACCTCATGCCCTTGTTCCCATTATCATAAATATTGTATTTTACGTTGATAAGGTTTATAGCATATACATTTTGTCCTGTCGAATAACATTGAATTCTTTGTGATTTGTCTATATTTTGATTTTCAGAATGAAAAAGTAGTAGAATTCATAATGATTGTGTACACGTATAGCTCATTCATAAACTGATGAAATCCTGTAGTTGAAATCACGTAGAAGAAAATGAACGTTAAATCCTATACACTTTTGAAATTACCAACATGAATTGTAGTTGTATTTCGGTGTGTTGAATTACAGGTTTTCTTCTAGCTTCCCTGTTCCGTATCATGCTCAATCATCATTGTTTATTTTAGCTTATGTCATTCCTTAGGTTAAATTACTTTTAAATTTTTTAAAGTTGCATTCTGATGAATATGTTTTATAAAGAGTGTTTTGATCATGCAAGGGCCAGCCTCTTTCATGGATGAAACATTTTTACTTTGTCCCCCCATTTGACTGGGGACAGAATTTTCGGTTCAAAAGTGATTCTCCCTCCTTAGAATTTGAGGACGTTTTTCATTCTTTTCTATATCCAATATCATTGAGAAAAGGGATAGTTGTCGCTGAAGCTTCACAATTTTCCATTTGTCTCTGAGGTTATGGAATTCCATTGCAGGTACAAGTGGACAATAGTTCATTAATCCTGTTTTCCACTCAATATGTCACCTCATTATATAATTACTTCTTCATTCCAGAACACTTCTCTTCTAATTTATTTCTTCTTTTCATTTATTTCTGTTCCTCTCCATTTAGAATTCTTATTAAAAGGATGATGGACTATATGGATATTTTCTCCAAACCTCGACATTCTTCGCCCCGGTTATCTATCTCCTGCGGCAGATACGAAGCCATATGGTCATTAAACCGCTTCATTTTCCATTGAAGCTCAGTAAAACATCATTTCCTAGTGCCCCTGTACATGTGAATAGTTCTGGCCCGTGGAAAGTTCACAAAGTGACATGTGTCCTTTCAGTATAGGTTGACATACGTAGCCATGAGACGGTGGTTTACCTCATGTTTTCTCTTTCCTTCATCTGCAATCTGAGAGCAATGCAACTTGGAAGCCGTAAAATGGTGATCTTCAGACGGGAGAAGATCGGGTTCTTGATTCTTTGGTTAGACGAGAGCTTCCCAGAAATGCTGACTTACTTTTATGAAGGACATGGGTCTGAGACAAAGTTGTTTCACCCAGTAAACAGTTTGAGTTACACTGAGAAGTACTCCTGGCCTTTTTTAATCTGGATTCTGGTGATGCGACTGAGTTTACCTCCAAATGAATTTAGCTGTCAGCTCTAAAAGTACATCTAGTCAGCCTATGTGTTAAATATTTTAAAAGATTTGGGCCATTATAACGTTAATTTCTAAGATTTTTTTCCCCCAGTTCTCTGTTTGCCCCTGTCCACTGCATCCCGTTCTTACTTTATATCTCCGCGATATCTCTTGGAATCTATCAAATTAAGATTTCCTTCCTTGAATTATTCTCTTGTTTATATAGCATCTCTTGATCTATTTGTGCACATTCTTCTCTCTCATAAGTTGGCTTTCTTCACTAAGTTTTCATCGTGTTTTTTACCATTATTTGCATTTTTACTTATGCAACTATTCTACCTCTACAAAACAGTGCAAGACAAATGAACTCATTAAGGAATCTCTTCCTGAAATCACTACTTCACTATATGCTAATTTGGATGTAAATTTTGGATTTGGATGTAAATTTTAAAACCTAAAAAATAAAGTTAAAAAAATAAAATACTTACAACTCAAAAAAAATACAAATAAACTCAAATTAGTTTAAAATGGTTTAGGAAAATCCTTAAATGTCTGGTCTATATTCTTCTATGTGAGATCTGTCTTGTTCTTTACATTTGTTGACTTCCGACTTTTTTTTTTTTTTTACATTTGATTGTTTTAACACTTGAACTTTGGGCTTTACATTTGTTGATGCAGCTTTGAGCATTTCTGGAGCTCTGCTCATAAATCTTACTTTTAGTGTAAGAGGCTATAATTTAATGTGATTGTTCTTTAAAATTTGTCTCGTCCCCTCTGTATCTTACTGACAACTTCTCTTGTACTCCTGCCCGTTACACAGTTGTTTTGGTTTCATGCTTAAACTTTTGCCATTACAATGCAGCTTAGGGAAGACAAGAAGAGAGATGTTTGTGCCACTGGACAAAGATTAGGGTAAGGCAAGTGAAGCAGGAGTGTTCGAGAGGGGGGTTGGATCTTATCTTCATTTAAAACTGCAATAATGTTGCTCATGATGGATTTTTGCATTCTTTCCAGTACTTTAAAATACGGCACGAAGGTGCTGCACTTAGATGTCGGTTATCTGGATTAGTGAGATTTTGCTGTCCTCGTGAATTTTGTACCTGGTACCAGTACCTCATTGGTCTCAGCACAGTCCAGGCTTTGCTGAACTATCATAAGCCGTAAAGTGGGAGGTATTTCAATGGAAAAGGAGAATGGATATTTAAGTGGGTTGTCAAAGATCTATTTTGAAGCTCTTAATGGAACCTTCTTCTTGCTTCCAGAATGTGTGGCTTGGAGAGCAGAGGTCACTTTTGCTTTCCATAAATGGAATTTCTCTAAATGGTAATGAACCAGCCAGACAACAGGTACCTTTACGACTATAATGTTAAAGACGTATGCCAGCCACATCTGGGATTGTGAACCAGCACAGTCCCTGGATCCCGGTAACAGTCCCTGGATCCCGGTAGCATTCCCCGTTTGTCACACCAAATCTACTTTTATTTTCTTCCAGGTTTATGGACATAGAAGAGACAGACAACACTATATAAGTTTAAGGTGCCCAGCATGATAACTTGACATATGCATACATTATGAAATAATTACCACATCCGTTTACTCAACATTCATCACCTCATACAGGCAAAATAATTTTTTTCTCATGATGAGGACTTTTAGGATTTACGCCCTTAGGGCCTTTCAAATGCCAAACCTATTTTTCACATGTCCCTCCTGGGAGACTGACTCAATGCCTCCTTGTCCTAAGCCTTCACGTTGCGTGCAGTCAACGGGAGTCCAAGGCAGATGATCAGAAAAAGGTAGAGACGGAGTTTTGGGTATTCGTTTTTCTGGATCTCTTCCTCCTGGCCATGCTTTGGCGATGGGTGTATTTCCTTCTGACGGGCCACGTCCTGCTGAGAGCCTAGACTTACAGTTCGCTGTCTATGTTGTAACAACTCTCTCGATTCACCCCGTCAGCCTTCTGTTTGACAACCGCTTCACTCTGTCGTCCACACGAAGATGCTCCGCCATTGCCTGGCGGTCTGCCTTAAACTGACCAGGAAAATGCACCGGTAGTGGCAGGGCTCGGATATGCTCCTTAGTGATTTAGATCAAGTTTTTGGGAAACCGAATGCAAAGCTTGTGGAACTAGATTTAGAAGACAGTTCATCATGTAGTTCGGCTTGATGTGTGATGGTCGGTTCTTGCATATTCCATGATGAAACTTCAGAGCCGTAATATTTCTTTCCAAGTTTAGTTTCATTTTCATCCTTCTCCTACCGAAAGAGGACACGTGGTATGTTAAGCTGCAACTAGAAACTTTAATTTGTGCCACTGTCACTTGAATTTATGTCAATTATTTGCTAGTAGGGCAACGACAGTGATTGTACGCTAGGGCTGCGTTACATTTAGTTTATTTGAAATCTTAAAGCTTACTTCAACTTCATGGCCAACAAAGCCTCTTTGAATTCCGTGTATGTAAAATGTAACCACGTGAATCGATCAGCTACATCTGATTTAGGGGCATATGAATATCAAAGAGTGCAACTCAATGACGTGGCACGAGAGGACGAGTTCAATATTGCCAAAGCAATCCAGTGTCCCTCAACCTTCCCTAAGAGAACACGTAGGTGCCCGTGAATGCCTCAAAGTTTCAGAGAACTAGAATGTCCAAGGCTGAGAAAATCCTCAAATGTAAGTCAGCGTCATGTGGAAGCTGAGTCAAGTTATTCACGACACCTGGATACCAGCTTCTGCACAATCTTACCCCAGCATCTTTAAAATCTTTTACTTAATGAGGCATATTATAAGGAGAAAAATGACCAGGAGTGTCTGATGTGTTTGGTAAAGGTAGCAATCCAATTGATAAATTCCTATCTCCCAACCATCTGGAGGCACCAGATTGGCAGGGTTTCTTGTCAGCAGTCTGTATATTATCCACGCTTCAGAAGACAAGAAAAGGTATCACTCAGCACTCTCAAGTGCTTAAAATGATGGATTCCTTTAACATGTTGCTAACTGGTTTGGAATATGTCTTTAAAAATAGCGCTCTGGTATTAGGCTTCATTTAAAAGAAGAACTAGAAATCAACAGTATAATAAATTGCCTTCGTTAGAGATAACGGCAAATGTTCAAGCGTGAGGGAACCTCTTCTCCGCTAGACCCCAGGTTAAATCTTCCTTGTCTCTTCGAACATCTTGCCACCTGGGTTCAATATGTCAATGGCATGTCAGTCTAGAGAAATCCACAGATTTAGGAACGGCACATAATATGGTAGGTTATTTCTGTATTAAAGCATAAGCAACATAGTGAAACATGGGGGGCGGCGAGGAGTGCGGAAAGACGTAGAATTGTGCGCACATTGTAAGCATGTATTCTACTTCTTTGGTAGTTTTCTCAACATACAATTGGATAGTTTTCTTCTCTGTTAATGATGTACATTTTTCATGGGCTTAACTTCTTTTTAATCTCAATATGATCTCAATGTGAAATGATTCTTCTATTTGTATTATAGGTCAGAGTATGTCTGAAGCCAATATGTATAATACAACCAATAAAAACATGGAAAGGTAGTTTTAGCTTACTCCACACTAAACAAGTAGCTACAACACAATGTATGAATTAAAGAGTAGTTTCTCGAAGTGAAAGGCTGTCTGAGGACTTTCTAAGACTACATGCTCACTGGTAGAAACATTTAATCTGGGATTTTCTAGTCTTTCAATTTTGGGTTTTAACAACAACAAGAAACAACTTACTGAGTTATTACTCTAATGGGAGTGAAACTGAATTTTCTGATTTAAAGAAATAGAAATCTCAAAGGTAAATATGTAATCCTTAAAAAGTGGGAGAAATTGAGAATTCCTATTTCTTGGAAAAAATACTCTCCTGACACTTTTAGGATCCAGCCAGACTTTGAAACTGAACTAAAAGGACCATGACTTTAACTGTAGAAAAGAGAGGGGCTCCTGGGTGGCTCAGCCGGTTGAGCGTCCATCTTCGGCTCCGGTCATGATCTCACAATTCATGAATTCGAGACCCACGTCGGGCTCTGTGCTGACAGCTGAGAGCCTGGAGCCCACTTCGGATTCTGTGTCTCCCCCTCTCTCTGCCTCTCCCCTGCTCACATGCTGTCTCTCTTTCAAAGATAAATAAAGATTAAGAAAAAAATAGATGTAGACAAGAGAAAATCAAACTTCACCTCTGTCTTGTTTGCCAGAGATGTCATAGTAAGAAGAAAATAGGGCCTTGATATCTGCGAAGCGGACTGATATCATTTTAAAACACTAAACTGATAAGCAAGAAACCCAAGGGCAATAATAATAATAAAAAATGTTTCTGCCTATAACATTCGAACTTAGTTCTGTTCTGTTTTGTTTTGTTTTCAATGTTGAAAGATTCCATTTACGTTTACTGGAAATGCCAGCTGAGAATAGTCCATGAGTGTTAGTGCATATATTGAAGAAACGGCAGAGATGAATTTTAATACTTCCAAAGCACAGAGCAGAAGACGAATTCGGAATCGTGCAGGTAAAGCTGGAAAACCCTTCTTTACAAGTGTTCCGGTGGATGATCCCAGAAGAGACAGAAGAGTGGGCTATTAGGGAAATGAACTGAAGCCGGGGCATCAATTTTGAATGTGCCCAAGTTCAAATAACATTTAGGTTGAAAGCTCAGGAAAAACACAGGTGAATTGAAACACGCAACAAAGAGAGTAGGAGTTTATCATGAAATAAAGAATTCTATGGCATAGAGGGAAGTATAGATTTACATTGTTTTGGCCACAAGCATGGAGATAAATATTGCTGTTTGGGAACTGCTCTTTATAGTATATGGTCAAGGAAGTGCGGTGCCTCTACCAAGGAAGATATATAACAGTTTACAGCCAAAAAATAAACTGCTTTTCCTTCTCTGCTCTCCAAAACGTTGTGCTACTCTGCTCCTCTTCTCTTCAGTAAATATACGACGCCAGGCGATTTCACTTTCCTTCCCAGGATCATGATGTTTTCAGGACATATCTTCCTAGAGCCAAGAATCATCTATTTTTTCCTATCATGTACTGTGAACGGAATCAGGAGTCAGAGACTTTAATGTGCACCTTGTTTTACTGAGGAACATCTTTCGGAACACTTGGAACAGCTTGCTCTGTGTTGTGTGATTTACGTTTGTCCGGCTCCCCTGTGAGAGTAAGGTTCTGGAGAATATATGCATGTCCTTTTTGCCTTTTAATCACCAGCATCACCAGCCAAGGTACTTTTCACACGATCGCCATTAATAAATGGATATATCAGATTCAAAAACAAAGGTGTTTCTCAAGAAGATCAAAGGAGAGAGGGTTTTCAGAACTAAATTCTTTTTTTTTTTTTAACGTTTATTTATTTTTGAGACAGAGAGAGACAGAGCATGAACGGGGGAGGGGCAGAGAGAGAGGGAGACACAGAATCGGAAACAGGCTCCAGGCTCCGAGCCATCAGCCCAGAGCCAGACGCGGGGCTCGAACTCCCGGACCGCGAGATCGTGACCTGGCTGAAGTCGGACGCTTAACCGACTGCGCCACCCAGGCGCCCCTCATGTAAAACATTCTTAAGAAGAAACCGATTTCAGGTCATTTTTTTTAATGTTTATTTATTTTTGAGAGAGGGAGAAAGCAGAGTGTGTGCAGGGGCGGGGAGGGGCAGAGAGAGAGGGGAACACAGAATCTGAAGCAGGCTCCAGGCTCTGAGCTATCAGCACAGAGCCCGACGTGGGGCTCAAACTCACAAACCATGAGATCATGACCTGAGCCGAAGTCGGACGCTTAACCGACTGCGCCACCCAGGCGCCCCAAACTTCTTTTTTTTTTAATGTTTATTTATTTTTGAGAGAGACAGAGACAGGATGTGAGTGGGTTAGGGGCAGAGAGAGAGGGAGACACAGAATCCGAAGCAGGCTCCAGGCTCTGAGCTGTCAGCACAGAGCCCGACGCCGGGATCGAACTCACGAGCTGTGAGATCATGACCTGAGCCGAAGTCGGACGCTCAACCGACAGAGTCATCCAGGCACCCCAGAACTAAATTCTTAAAAAAATAATTAAAGGGATATATGGTAAGAGAGGAAAGAGTCCATATGCACCGTTAAAAACCTAAGTTCATATTATTGGCCATCCAGATCACTAAGCTGGATAGTCCAAAAAATCTGTAAGATCTGCACTATTTACTGTGTTTAAACAAAGAAGTACCCTTAGCAGAGGAAAACCAAATAACCTCACTAGTTAGATATAAAAGTAAGGAAAGGTAAGAAGAGCATTAGAAGGAAAATCAACAGGAAGGCATAAGTCACAAGTGATTCTACAGAGACATGAAAACTCCTAAGATCTGCAATTATCTTCTGCGGTTAATAATGTGAGGGGATACTTTTATTAATGATTGTATTGAATAAATTTATATCGAATGTTTATTTGCCACAGGATAGCCTCCAGGGAGTCTCATAGCAGACCTCACAGTCCAGCAGAAGCATGGAAACAGTAAACAGCAAATCTAAGGGCATGTGATCAGTACCATGGGGGTGAAATTACAGAGCAGAAGACCTGGTTTACTAGAGAGTCTTAAGTGAGATGTGAAAGATGCATGTAAACCAGGGGAAGAGGGCAGAGACCCAGGAAAACAGGGAGAGGAGAGATGGTGACTCATGACACAAATATGTGAATTAACTCATTACTTAACTGTGAGTTTAGATGATCACAATCCTTTCCCGAAGGAGTTAGTTTCTATAGACTGATGATAATATTTAAAACAGACCACCAATTTTGCTACCGATAGGCAAAATTGAACAGTGATCTACACTTCAATTTTTTCATCAGAAGAAAACGCAGTATGTACCACAGAGCTGCTGTGGAGAAAATACTTGATGAACAGTCCTGAAAGTTTAATTAATATAATTATTAATTATATATATTATATAAAAATAAATATAAAATAATTAATAAATTAAATAAATAAATATATATATTTATATATTAATATAATTAATAATGTGAACATTATTATTAATTTTGTTCAAGTCTTAAGGATGTTCCTGGTTGATAAGAGATTTTAAACCACAATAATAACCAGATAATGTTTTCTAAAAATATTGGGGATAAAACTTTGATCCAAGCAAAATAACTGAAAATTTTGTCTATCTTCGTAAGAAACTTAGCACCTAAATAAATGATTACCAATGTAAATGCTAAGCTAACTGAAATGCAATTAGGGTGATGTTCTCCCCTATACAGAATCTGAAGTTCCTTAGTTCTAACCCCTTTGGATGAGAGGAAGATATTCATTTTAACAACCATTGTGGGACTCCTTCGACAGGGTCCGTGATGACCCCCTAAGTCATGAACAGTGAACAGTGAAAGCTTATGTCCTCACATTACCATAACGGGTATATTAGGTTATCAGAGAGAAGATTAACAAATATTTAAAGAAAATGGGAAAACTAAAATCTAACTAATAGGTAAAGTAGAGATGATTGGGCCAATATGTCCAAGATAGGAAGCCTCAAGAAATGGGTGTCTAGCGAACTCATGGCCATGCTATTTATGTCCTCAGTGAGGTCAGAAGGGGCAAAACGATTCAGGAATTCAATATTAAAGGAAGTCAATTACTTATCAGAACTTTACTTGACTACACATTAGAAGCAACCAGCTGAAGGCTGGGGCTCCAAAATGGAGGAACGAGGAGCTCTGTGGAAACTCTCACAAGCAAATCACCAATGTATCTGGTACAAACCACAAAGAACAATTATTGAAAGTTTCCGAAAATTTTCCAAAAAGCACATGGAAAATAAAAACACATTTACTCCACAAAATCAACTACCTCTCATTAAAACACTGGGAATCAGTGGCATTTGAGATGCCCAAGTTGTTTTCCTTCACACCCCCAGCCCAGCTTCATGTTGTGGAAAGTGGTGGGGGACAGCCAAGAAGTTAGGGGCTCCCAATCTAGGCTGCATGGTTTCAACCTAGGAGATGTGTACCACTGGTTTTTCTCATCCCCCTCCCCTTCCCCAGTCTGGTTTTGCAGGAGCTCTATCTGGAGGACATGGATAAAGGGACTGACACTTTCTTCCACCTCATAGCCCTCATAGGGTGAAATATCTCCTGAGGACATGACAGGCTATGGATACTGAAGCTCTCTTGGTCCACTGTTCACAGACCCAGCTCTGGTTTAGTGGCACAGTGATTGTGGCGAAGGGCGAGAGGCAGACCTTAAAGACAGCTTTTTTTTTTTTCAGATAGCCACACCTTTTATTTTATTTAATTTTTTTAAATATGAAATTTATTGTCAAATTGGTTTCCATACAACACCCAGGGCTCATCCCAACAGGTGCCCTCCTCAATACCCATCACCCACCCTCCCCTCCCTCCGACCTCCCATCAACCCTCAGTTTATTCTCAGTTTTTAAGAGTCTCTTATGGTTTGCCTCCCTCCCTCTCTAACCTTTTTTTTTTCCTTCCCCTCCCCCATGGTCTTCTGTTAAGTTTCTCAGGATCCACGTAAGAGTAAAAACATATGCTGTCTTTCTCTGTGTGACTTATTTCACCTAGCATAACAGTCTCCAGTTCCATCCATGTTGCTACAAAAGGCCAGATTTCATTCTCTCTCATTGCCACATAGTATTCCATTGTGTATATAAATCACAATTTCTTTATCCATTCATCAGTGGATGGACATTTAGGCTCTTCTCATAATTTGGCTATTGTTGAAAGTGCTTATATAAACATTGGAGTACAAGTGCCCCTGTGCATCAGCACTCCTGTATCCCTTGGGTACATTCCTAGCAGTGCTATTCCTGGGTCATAGGGTAGATCTATTTTTAATTTTTTGAGGAACCTCCACACCATTTTCCTGAGCGGCTGCACCAGTTTGCATCCCACCAACAGTGCAAGAGGGTTCCCGTTTCTCCACATCCTCTCCAGCATCTATAGTCTCCTGATTTGTTCATTTTGGCCACTCTGACTGGCATGAGGTGATATCTGAGTGTGGTTTTGATTTGTATTTCCCTGATGAGGAGCGACGTTGAGCATCTTTTCATGTGCCTGTTGGCCATCCGGATGTCTTCTTTAGAGAAGTGTCTATTCATGTTTTCTGCCCATTTCTTCACTGGGTTATTTGTTTTTCGGGTGTGGAGTTTGGTGAGCTCTTTACAGATTTTGGATACTAGCCCTCTGTCCGATATGTCATTTGCAAATATCTTTTCCCATTCCGTTGGTTGCCTTTTAGTTTTGTTGGTTGTTTCCTTCACTGTGCAGAAGCTTTTTATCTTCATGAGGTCCCAATAGTTCATTTTTGCTTTTAACTCCCTTGCCTTTGGGGATGTGTCAAGTAAGAAATTGCTATGACTGAGGTCAGATAGGTCTTTTCCGGCTTTCTCCTCTAGGGTTTTGATGGTTTCCTGTCTCACATTCAAGTCCTTTATCCATTTTGAGTTTATTTTTGTGAATGGTGTGAGAAAGTGGTCTAGTTTCATCCTTCTGCATGTTGCTGTCCAGTTTTCCCAGCACAATTTGTTAAAGAGACTGTCTTTTTTCCATTGGACATTCTTTCCTGCTTTGTCAAAGATTAGTTGGCCATACTTTTGTGGGTCTAATTCTGGGGCTTCTATTCTATTCCGTTGGTCTATATGTCTGTTTTTGTGCCAATACCATGCTGTCTTGATGATGACAGCTTTGTAGTAGAGGCTAAAGTCAGGGATTGTGATGCCTCCTGCTTTGGTCTGAAAAAGAGAGCTTTGCAGCTTTACTGAAAAGACTGACTGTATTCGGAACATGATGTCAAGAATCCCATACTTAAACAATGGGAGTATTGTCAAGCAATGAACATCTTGTTAGAGAGAAATTAACTCTATCAGAAATGACTCTGGGAGCAAAACATAAAATGGCAGAGCAGATAGAAGTTTGATAGACCTAAGAAAAGACATAGCAAAGAAGAGCCCTCCAAGGATCACAGACAACCCTGGAGATTGGGAAGGCCAAGCACTTGTGTGAAGCTTTGTCTACTCAAGAGCAATCGGAACATGGCGTGAGACAGTCTTGCAAATGTCCCCAAGTCACACACAGATCCATCAACTAGAATGAGGTCTCACCGACACAAAAGAGAGACATAACCTTGGACCAAATACTGTTGAAATAATAAGTTGTTTTTACCCAGTGGACATTTCTAGGAAGGCAGCCTTTTAAAAAATCACATTCATTCTCAATAGCCTGTAAGCCCGGGTACAATGCTCCAGTCTGCCCTTTTTAGAGCAATTAAAGAGGAAACTCCAAGCTACCATTCCCTGATTGTACGTGGGGCAGAAACGTAAGTGAAACGGGATAATAGCCTCAAAGCCATACACATCCAACATTAAAGAGTAAAAAATAAATAGCTAGGGAACTCAAGGACAACCTTTCACTAACGACTGGTTTATACTGACCCAGGGGCAACACCTAGGTAGCCAGCATAAAAGATGAAAACAAGGAACAATTCTGAACAGGGACATCAGAGGCTGAATACAGTGGGGGAAATAAACTTCAAAGAGTTAGTTCAGCCAATTCGCTAAACAATAAATAAATGACCAAGCAAAAAATAATATCAGTCCCAGGGAGGGACTAGGGAATTATTACCTGGAGTTGCTGCAATATATTTTCTAAAAAGGGCAGTTTTCATAAAAAAATATAAGACTTGTCAAAAAATAGGAAAGTATGCCCAATACACAGGAATGAAAGAAAGTAATAACACTTAGTAAGGAGTAGGGAACCCAATATCTAAGTCAGCAGTCAGTTCAAAGAAGATACTATAAATAAGTTAAAATAATGAACAAAAACCATGCCTAAAGATTTAAGGGAAAGTATAAAGACAATGTTTCACCAAATGGAGAACATCAATGTAGAGACAGAAAGAAAAAAATTTACATTTACATTTATATACCTACACCTAGACATATACATACATGGACATGTTCAGGTACACCTGCATCTACATCTATATCCACAGGGAGATTCTGGACTTGATAGGTATTATAACCAAAATTTTAAAAACAAGAGAAGGGCTCAACAGTAGATTTTAACTGACAGGAGAAAAATAATCAACAAACTTGAAGATAGATTATGCAATCCGAAGAACAGAAACAAGAATGAATAGAACCATACAGAAAAGTGATTAAACACAGCATAGTGGGATAAACAAAACAAAACAAAACAAAACAAAACAAAACAGATAAAGGGACAGAAAAAGGATTCAAGAAAATAATGGCTGAAAACTTCCCAAATTGGAGGAACCCAAAAAGCACAATGAATTTCAAGTAAGATGAATCTTCAAAGAGATTCATATCATAGTGGAAATCTCAAAAGCCAGAGATAGGGAAAATCCTAAAACACTAAAAGAAATGTGACTCATCATACGCAAAGGAACCCCAAAAAGATTAACGGCTGACTTCACATTTGAAATGTATTTAAAGTGCTAAATATAAAAAACTCTCAATGAAGAATGTTACAACCAAACAATAAGTATCTTGCAAAAAAGAAGAAAAAAAAGACATTTCCAGAAAAACCAAATCTTAAAGAGCTGTTGCTACATATTTCTGATTCATAGGAAATACTAAAGGAAGATTTCCAGGATAAAAACAAACAAACAAACCAGCACAGACAAAAATAAAACACACATGAAAAAGCAAGAGTTCCAGTAAAAGTATTGATCTGAGGTAGATTTGAAAAAAAAATATATATATATAGCAATCTCTCATGCAATCACTAAGAAAATAACTAAAAAATGTATTTAACAAATCAGTGAAGTTATTAACATGTTACACTATAGATTCCACTAATAGAAAAGAAAGCAGTACATGAATACAGGAATAACTAAAACATGAAACAGAAAACAAAGAGCAAAATGGCATGTATGAATATAACCCAAATCAATCGTAACATCAACTGTGAGTGAATTATTATTCAGCAATAAAAAGGAATAGAGTACTGTCATGCCACAGCATGATGAACCTTGAAGACATTATGCTAAGTGAAAGAAGTCAGTCACAAAAGATCACATAATTTTAAGATTCCCTTTATATGAAATATCCATGGGGAAATCCACAGAGACCAAAAGTAAATTTGTGTTTGCCTAGGGCTAGATATGGAGGGAGGGATGGGAAGAATGTGTAATTTTTGCTAATGGGGATATCATTTCTTTTGGGGGTAAGTACTAAACTTAGTTTTTGTTGATAGTTGTACAACCTGCTGGATATATTTAAAAAGCATTAAATGAGTGAATTTTCTGGTATGGGAACTATATGTTAAAAAAATATGTTTAAAAGAAGAAAACTGACCATCCAGATGCCAAACTGAAAAGCCCAAGAATAAAGATGTGTCGCTTTATCAACATTAGTCATCTCCAACCCAGCTCTCCAAGGAAAGCAAACACTTGGCTCAAGCTTGTCTCTTTAGCTTAAATATTCTTTACCTATTGTTCACCTTGTAAATCTAAAGTCCCTTTTTAGGTCAAAAGAAAGCCAGAGTATCAATACTTATCAGACAAATTAGATTTTAAACCAAAGACTATACGAAGAGACAAAGACACTATACTTGTCTTTGTCTGGTATTTGTCTTTCTCTGACTGACTTATTTCACTTAGCATAATACTCTCTAGCTCCATCCACTTCATTGCAAATGGCAAGATTTCATTCTTTGTTTATGGCTGAGTAACATTCCATTGTGTGTGTGTGTGTGTGTGTGTGTGTGTGTGTGTGTATCTTCTATATCCATTCATTAGTTGATGGACAACATTTGGGCTCTTTCTATAGTTTGGCTATTGTTGATAATGCTGCTATAAACAACGGGGTACATGTGTCTTTATTATGATAAAGGGCACTATCCAAAAGAAGATCTAACAATTGTAAATATTTATACTCCCAACTTGAAAGAATCCAAATATATAAAACAATTAATAACAAACATAAAAGAACTCATCGATAATAATACAATAATAATAGGGAACTTTAATACCCCACTTACATCAAGATCATTTAAGAAGAAAATCAATAAGGAAACAATGGCTTTGAATGACATGCTGGACCAGATGGGCTCAACAGATATATTCAGAACAGTGCATCCTAAAGCAGCGGAATACACATTCTTTTTGAGTGCACATGGAACAGTCTCCAGAATAGGTCTGATATAGGCCAAAAATCAGGCCTCAATAAGTACAAAAAGATTGAGAGCATACAATGCATAGTTTTTTTTATTACAACACTGTGAAACCTGAAGTCAACCACAAGAAAATATCTGGAAAAAACACAAATACATGGAGGTTAAACGGCTTACTACTAACCAATGAATGGGTTAACCAGAAAATCAAAGGAGAGATTTAAAAACACATGGAAACAAATAATAATGGAAACATGACAGTCCGAAACCTTGGGAGGAAGCAGAAGCTGTCCTAAGAGAGAAGTTTATAGCAATACGGAGCTACTTCAAAAGGCAAGAAAAATCTCAAATAAACAAACTAACGTGACACTTAAATGGTTTAGAAAAAGAACAACAAATAAAGCCTAAAGGCAGCATAAGAAGGGAAATAATAAATATTAGAGCAGAAATAAATGACTTTACAAGCTAAAAAACCAGTACAACAGATCCAAGAAACCAGGAGCTTTGAAAAAAAAACAATAACATTGATAACCCCCCTAGCCAGACATGTCAAAAAGAAAAGAGAGAGGACCCAAATAAATAAAATCACAAATGAGAGAGGAGAAATAAGAACCAATACCACGGAAATACAATTATAAGAGAATATTATGAACAACTATATGCCAACAAATTGGACAATCTGGGAGACATTGATAAATTCTGGAAAACATATAAACTAACAAAACTGAAACAGGAAGAAATAGAACACTTGCACAGACTGATAGCCCACAAAGAAACTGAATCAGTAATCAAAAATCTCCCAACAAACAAAAGTTCAGGGTGAGATGGCTTCACAGGGGAGTTCCACCAAACGTTTAAAGAAGAGTTAATACCTAGTCTTCTCAAACTATTCCAAGAAATAGAAATAGAAGTAAAACTTCCAAACTCATTCTATGAGGCCAGCATTACCTTGATTTCAAAACGAGACAAAGGCTGCACTATAAAAGAGAACCGCAGTCCAATATCCCTGAAGAACACGAATGTGAACATTCTCAACAAAGCACTAGTAAATCGAATCCAACGGTACATTAAATGAATCATTCGCTATGATCAAGTGGGATTTATTCCTGGGCTGCAAGAATGACTCAATATTTGCAAATCAATCAACAGGATACCCTGCATTAATAAAAGAAAGGATAAGAACCATATGATCCTCTCAACAGTTGCAGAAAAGACATTTGGCAAAGTACCACATCCACTCATGATAAAAGTCCTCAACAAAGTAAGGATAGAGGGAACATACCTCAACATCATAAAGCCCATATATTAAAAAGAAAAACTCAGCTAATAAACTAGTATCATCTTCAATAGGAAAAACTGAGAGCTTTTCCTTTATGGTCAGAAACACAACAAAGTTGTCCACTATCACCACTGTTACTCCTAGACTCAGCAATCATTCAACAAAAACAAAAGGCATCCAAAAACAGAAATTCAAGGCATCCAAAGTCAAACTTTCACTATTTGCTGATGACATGATACTCTAAATAGAAAACCAAAATTTACCAAAAATTTGGAGAATATATACATGAATTTAGTAACGTTGCAGGATACAAAATCAACGTACAGAAATCTGTTGCATTTCTACACACCAATAAGGGAGCGGCAGAAAGAGAAAGGTTGCCAAAGCAACCTGGAAACAGCAAAGCAAAGTGGAAGATATCACAATTCTGGACTTCAAGATATATCACAAAGCTGTAGTGATCAAGAGAGTATGGCACTGGCACAAAAACAGACACATAGATCAATGGAACAGAATAGAAAACCCAGAAATGAATCACAAGTATATGGTCAACTAATCTTTGACAAAGCAGAAAAGAATAGGCAATTGACAAAAGACAGTCTCTTCAACGAATGGTGCTGGGAAAACTGGAAAGCAACATGCAAAAGAATGAAATTGGACCGCTTTGTCACACATCAAAATGGATGAAAGACCCAAATGTGAGACAGTAAACCATCAAAATCCTGGAGGAGAACAGAGGCCCCAACCTCTTTGACCTTGACCAGAACAACTTCTTACTAGATATGTCACTTGACACAAGGGGAATAAAGGCAAAAATAAACTAGTGGAACTTCCTAAAAATAAAAAGCTTCTACACAGCAAAGGAAACAGTCAACAAAATTAAAAGGCAACCCATGGAATGGGGAAAGATATTTGCAAAATACATATTTGATAAAGTGTATCAAAAATATATAAAGTGTGTCCAAAATATATAAAGCACTTATAAAACTGGACACCCAAAAAACAAATAATCCAGTTAAAAAGTGGTCAGAAGACATGAGTAAACATTTTTCCAAAGAAGATACAGATGACTAACAGACATGAAAAGATGCTCAACATCACACATCATCAGGGAAATGCAAATCAAAACCACAATGAGATACCATCTGACACCAGTCAAAATGGCTAAAATTAATAACACAGGAAACAACAAGGATTCAGAGAAAAGGGAACCTTCTTACACTGCTGATGCAAATGTAACTGATGCAGCCACTCTGGAAAACAGTAAGGAGGTTCCTCAAGAATTTAAAAAGAGAACTACCCTATGGCCCAGCAATTATACTACTAGGTGTCTACCCAAAGGGTGTAAAAATACTGATTCAGAGAGACACATGTGCCCCGTTGTTTATAGCAGCATTATCAACAATAGCCAAACTATAGAAAGAGCCCAAATGTCCATCAACTAATGAGTGGATATAGAAGATACACACACACACACACACACACACACACACACACACTGGAATGTTACTCAGCCATAAACAAAGAATGAAATTTTGCCATTTGCAACAATATGGATAGAGCTAGACAGAGTATAAAGCTAAGTGAAATAAGTCAGAGAAAGACAAATACCAT
The DNA here is from genome assembly GCF_022837055.1 of Prionailurus viverrinus. Taxonomy (NCBI): domain Eukaryota; kingdom Metazoa; phylum Chordata; class Mammalia; order Carnivora; family Felidae; genus Prionailurus; species Prionailurus viverrinus. Next base: position 3,778,762 of record NC_062569.1, on the reverse strand, counting down.
AAAATTTCACTCATATGTGGAATTTAAGAAACAAAACCGAAGAACATATGGGGAAAAAAAGTGAGGCAAACCAGGAAACAGACTCTTCACTATAGAAAACAAAGTGTGGGTTGCTAGAGGAGAAGTGTGTGTGTGTGTGTGTGTGTGTGTGTGTGTGTGTTGGGGGGGGTGGGTTAAATAAGTGACACACTTGTGATGGGTACTGGGTTTTGTATAAAAGTGTAAAGATCACTAAATTCTTCACCAGAAATTAATAGTATACTGTACATTAACTGGAATTTAAATAGAAACGTGAAAAAAATTAAAATAGAAAAAAATAAAGTCCTTTTTAAATGTCACTTACCTGTTTCCCCAACAATTGGAAATGATCCATTACTTTGTTATCTCTGCTCTTTTTGTACTTTGTAAACTGCCAATGGTAACATTTATCCCTCTGCTTTTGAGAAGTTTGTTTATATATCCATCCTCTCTGCTAGTCGGTGGGTTCCCTCAAAGTAGGGGTAATGCTTATATATTTTGTATTTCTTTTCTTCCTCTCAGTGACTAATGCATGGCTAAGCCCTTGGTATACTTAAATAATGTTTGTTGGACAAAGGGTAAATATAAAAACATTGGATTATCTGATTGGGAGTAGTCTGACATTTCCATGGGTTACTAGAAATAAGTTTTAAAGTTTTGATAAGCAAGTGGCACAGTAACCTCAAATAATATAGCTTAAAAATATGGAAAATAGAAGTTCCAATGACATCTTCTATTTAATTCTTGCTTTATTAAAAGTTATGTAATATAAAGATAGATACATTTCATCAAAATTAAAGACTTTCATGCATCCAAGTTCATTTTCAAGAACATGTAAGGACAACCTACAGAATGAGAGAAAATAGTTGCAAATAATATATCTGATAAGGGGCTAATATCCAGAATACATCAAGAATTCCTAGAACTCAACAATAAAAAGACAATCCAATTTAAAAATGAGCAAAGAACTTGAATAGACATGTCTCCAAAGAAGATATACAGATGACCAATAAGCATGTGATCCTCAACATCACTAATTGTTTGAGAAATACAAAGAAAAAGAAATCCTACAACGTGATACCTCTTCACATCTACTAGGATGGTCATAATAAAGAAAATAACAAGCCCTAGCAAGGCTATAGAGAAATCGGAACCTTCACACATTGTTGATGAGTGTGTAAGAGGATGCAGCCACTGTGGAAAACAATTAGCGGTTCCTCCAAAAGCTAAACGTAGAATTACCATGTGACCTGGCTGTTCCATTCCTAGGTCTATACCCAAGGGAACCAAAAGCAGGACTGCAATAGATGCCTGTATACCGAGGTTCATGGCAGTGTTATTCACAATGTTTGTCAACAGGCAAATGATGGTCATAAGGCAAATGATAACGTATAATATATATACAATGTAATATTTTTCAGCCATTACAAGAAATGAAGTAATGGTAGGAGCTACAACATGGATAAACCTTGAAAATATTGTAAGAAGCTAGATAATGAAGAATAAATATGGTATGATTCCTCTTATATTAAATTACTAAAATAAGCAAATTCACAGAGACAGAAACTGGGGAGAGGAAGAAATGGAGGGATTATTGCTTCATGGGTTATAGAATTTCAGTGTGGCCTGATGAAAAGTGTTGGAAACAGAAGTGACAGGTGCATAACATTGTACATGTAATTAGTGCCAATTCATCGTATACTTAAAAAATGGTAACGATGGCAAATTTTGTTACATGCACTTTCCCATGACTTAAAAGAAATTAATCATGTAATATACCAAAGATCATTGAATTGTATACTTTAAAAGGGTGAGTTATATGGCATGTGACTTGTATTTCAACAAAGATGTTTTACAAAATGTTCTCTAAGAGCAGCCAGGGGCCTCTTAATACACCACGAGGGTCTTTTTACAGAGATAGGAAATACTCTAGCTTAATTTTAAGGACAGAATTGTTATCTTTGAAAATGAATCCTATATGGCGCTGTCTTCTTCATGATAACTATTTCCACTTATCATTTGGACCATCCCACCTAGTTTCTGGAGCTGTATGTGGACACATGCCATTGCCTTTTCCCCCTGTGTTTGGTGCTTAGTCTAGGTCTCTCATTAGATTGTCCATTCCTCCAGGGCGGTTCTTTGTGTCTAGACCTGAGGAATTCAGAACACACATCAATGGCTGGATCCAGACTTCTGCTTCTTATAGTTCAGACTAAGGGTCCCATTTTGTGCCCAGTAAATGACAAGATTCCTTCCTTGGTTTTTACCATGGTTCAGTGAAATGAAAGAAAAGTCCAGTCCTGGTTAGGGAGCAGGTTGATAATGCAAACAGGCCATTAATCAATTCTGAAATTATGAAATCCAATAACCATGCGAAGAGACACAAATGACAATAGTTCTTCTCATTAATATTTACTAGTAGATGCAGAAGTATTTGGGAAGTGAGGACACATGGAGTGGATGTATTACTACATGTCAGAATTTCCACAACCTATTAAATCTCTAGGCAGGTAGAGATCTATTTTGTCTGGAATACTTCACGGCCTGACTGTTATGGGAATGAATCTATCCACATCATGTGTCCAGAGACGATATTTATGACACAGTTTTGTCCCCTGGGAATTCAAATGAAATGATCCTTCTCCCAGGGTCTCGGAAAGGGGAATAAATGATTATTTCAAGAATATGAAAGACTCTTTTTGCATTGTTGGGAAAAAAGAAAACTAAAGCTTTTGTTATAAGTCTTCAACACACATCAATACATTTCTAATCCATATGGGATTATTATCAGCAGGTATATAAAATAATGCTTACGAATGATTTTTAATTTGGACATCACAGAGCATGCCTGGAACTAAGACCAAGATGAGTGCAAATATAAGGCATGATTCTTCAAATATTCATTTCATAGCATCAGGCTGCACATGCACTGATTATTGTTCATACACTTTCCCCAACAGCACAGTGTGGAGACGGGGGCACATCACACCGAGAGCACAGCAGCCTGGTCTCACCCAAGCACACTGCGGGTGGCTCCCCTCAACAGTCGTGGTGGGGGCGGGGAAACCACAAAAAAGGAAACTGTGAACCTCCTTCTGGGGTGAGGCAGGGTGGGGTGAGGCGAGTATATGGATAGGACTTCAGGGAGAAGAGGTGCATAACCAGATGGCACAAAGACTGATGTGGGGACCGTCCTGCTTGCAGCCACAGAGACTGTAACCGGATCAGCTGTGGCAAACTGGTTCAGGGAACACATTGCCAGGGGAGTCTTGATCAGGCCACATCTGGTGATGCAAAGGCAGCGTTAAACAGGGAAGAAAGAAAAGATATGTAGCCGCCATGCTGCAGGAATGGTAAGGGGGCAAAGGAATTCTGCCCAATATGGAATCCATGTTTTAGGTCACTTGACGCTTAAGAATTTCCTCCAGGTAATTGCCTGGGACCTGTGTTAGCAGTTTGGGAGAGGAAATGCTTTTTTTTTTTTTTTAACATGAAGTTGGATGGGTGGCTGTCGGCTGTGAGTGATTTTGCACCCCCACCCCAGGTCCCACCAGAGAATATTTGAGGCGCATTCCATCTTCCTACAAGAAACAATGATCCAGCCCCAAATGTCAACGGTGCTAAAGCTTAAAAGTTCTGGTTTAAAGTTACGGGACAGAATGCTTAAAAACGATCTTGCCTTTAAATTTCACGCAGGAACAGAGTCGAAGTAGGTGACCAATGCAAGAACTTAACAACCGGTTACCAGCAACTTTGAAATTAAACACTAAATTCCCACAGCCTCCGGGATTAGCCGACGAAGGCGTCACATAATGGCTCATTTTGATGGCAACGGGGATCCAAACTCCTGCCTTGTTCTAGTGAAACATTGATTCCTTTTTTTTTAAGTTTATTTATTTATTTTGTGTGTGTGTGAGAGAGACAGCTCTCATGCCAGAGGTGGTTGGGCTGAGAGAGAGGGAGAGAGAGAATCCCAAGTGGGCTCTCTGCCTCCAGTGCAGAACCCAATTTAGGGCTCCCCAACATAAGGCTGAATCCCACAAACTGGGAGACCATGACCTGAGCCGAGATCAAGAGTCGGCCACTTAACCAACTGAGCCACCCACGTGCCTTGAAATGACAATTCTTTATTGAGTCTGAAGAACACATTGTCTTGCTATTTTAAGAACAGGAAGAATTCCCCCCCCCCCTTTTTTTTTCTTCCCACCTTTGGATCAAATTTCTTTGCCAGGAAAAAATACTGATATGTGCCCCTCTGGCTTAAAGACATTATCACAACTTATGTTGAATTACTTCTATCTTCTTTCAAATACTGTAAAGGCAGACTCCTGCCTTTACAACATTTATGAAGCTGTTTTAGCAGTTTAATTCTTAGGATTTCACTTGGTCTTGTCACATCTCCCCTGATAGTACTGCAACTAAACTTATCTCCCCCTTCAGTAAGTTTAAATTCTATTAAATTTGATCTTTTCAATTAGTTCCACTCGTACACTCACAGAAGCATTCCCCAAGGAAACGACGAAATGGAAAGTTTGTGGTGGGCAAGAAAATATAAAAAAAAAAAAAAAAAAAAGATTTTTTTTAAAGCCCGGTGGAAAAGAATTTGATGCCTTTGGACAAATAACATATTTTGTGATGATTTTTCTCCCATGAATGTCTGAATTCAAGAGATAAGATTGTGATTCCAGGTGATCGTCTATCTAATAAGGGGGTCAGTGGGGCAGAGCAATACCATTGGAGGCCACCTCAATGATAAACCGGAGCAAAGATGGAAAAATCTAGGCTTTTTCATGTCAGCCTGAAAGATTCCGAATAAGAGAACTTTGATCATTTTCTGCTTTCCAGATACTTTTCATTTCATTTTTCAAGGATCTTACTTATTGCTTTGTGTCTCAACAGAAATAATTCTTCCCCATCTTTGGTGTTTACCCCTTTGAAATATATCTTTGCAGTCCTGACCCTCCATTAGGCATTGCCTAACGGGATGATAAACCACATGTCCTCCTTTAATCTTGCCCTGTAGATCAGTCCCTTCAGCCTTTGAATTATTTTCTTAATCTTCTGAGGGCTCAATGGAAAAGGCTTCATTTCTCCAGGAGTCTGCCCCAGGTGCCCCGGAAAATACAAACCTCAAGCATAGTGCCTGATCTGGAAGGGTTCCAATAAGCAGTAAAAATACCGCAAGTGTATATGATAATGTATGACTGAAATTCCCTTATCACACATATATTCCTCTGACACCATCATCGACCCTGTAAGACACAGGGACCAAGAATTAACACCCTCTTTTATCAACAGCAAAGTAAGTCGTTGGGAGTCTGTGGCTTGCCCAAGACACATGGCTGCTAAGCTACTCAAATCAAGTACTGTGATTCAAAGTCCAGTGAATGCTGTCCCTTTAAGTTGAGCCCAGGATCTTGAATACACCTTTTTGTTTGTCACATTGACTTCCAGTTGGTAGATGTTTGGCCACTGCCTAAGAGACACATTTCCAACTGTCCCAAGTCTCAATAGGATTAGCACATACACAGATACGTGTAGACTCCAGACTAGAGATTGTCTTTCTCAGGTAAAAATAAAGAGACATATACGTTATTACCCTAAGAATTCCACCTTACCGCCCATAGTTTCCTCATGTCCCTATTTTCACTATTTTTATGTTAGCTTATATAAGAGAGCTCTCTCTAAAGAGAGCCCCCCTATGGATTTTATTACCACAGTCTTTGAGTTGATTTAAAAAAAAATACCTCCAAATTGCTAGCATCAAATGTTTTTTAAAAAAATTAGCATTCTTGTGATCAACAGTATAGGTTAATTGGTTTTGCACTAGGATTATGTTATTGGGATCCTAAAGTGTCATGGTGGGAACTATGCGCCTTCATATTTCCCACTCTGCCTTTAAACAAATGTCTTTTGGAAGACATTGCTTTGGGCTTTTTTCTTCAACCTTAGAGATGACTTTAATTTGAAGCACAATGAAGCTTCACCGCATTTCCTTCCCTGGTTTATTCTTACACCCATCCATTGATTGGGCACTGTGGGTCCCTTTTAAATCAGACACAAGTAAATGAGGGTAGAAAACCTTGAGGCCATCTTACATGGTAAGTCGGGATTGGAACGGGTCTTTCCTCATGATGCCCCATGAGTGCCTTGTCTTAGTCTGGATCTCAGAAAGCAAAGCCAAAGAAAAAGGCATACGTGTGGGTAGTTTATTTTAGGAAGTAATCCAAGGGTATAAGAATGGGGAAAAGGTAAGTACGAAAGAGGAAAAGAGAGACAGCAACTCCAGGGTGCGTTATTGAGCTTGTCACTTCTCTGGCGACTGGGACTCAGTCCTACTGGATTTCTCCAAATGGTAATGTATAGCTCGCCCCAGAACTTTCTTCTCAAGGACTGAAGCACTTCCCTGCTAGTTCCCATGCTCTGTCAGTCAGAGTTACAAGAGGCGTTAAATCCTTCACATTTCCATATTTGTGTATGGAGTGTGAAGGGATGCCTATCCATCTCTGCCTATGATCTTTGGCAATGCCTATGGAAGGAATATCTCCTTTGGGACAACGGAGACAAAATGTTGTCAGTTTACGCCTTTATCTAGAGGTCTGCTGCAGCAACAGATGGAATCAGGGGGGCAGAGAAAAATGTGAGATGTGACATAAGAGGTCATGGATATGCAAATAATGCAGAAGCCTAAAGCAGACGTGCTTCCTCAGGTTGATGACAGTTTGGTGTACCTGATGGAAAGAAATAGACTGGTAACTGTGTAGTCAAACTATGTTGCTTCCGTGATCCCTTGAACCCTTGAATTCACAACTAAAAACCCACATCGCCATCTAAACCCAACTCCCAAAGCCACTAAATTGTTTTACACTCCTGAGTTGTTCCTTCCTCAGTGTTTCGGGTGGTTCCTGCCTCTTTAGGGTCAGCTGTCATCCTGGTGACTTTTCCATGAGCATCATTCTCAGTTTGACCCTTCAGAAGCACTTTGCGGATGAGCGTCGTAGGAATTGCCCAGCCCCAATGGAGCATTTCACCCACCATTCATTACAGCTTAACCATGAACAGTTATATGACCTCCTTGACATTCAGACTCCACATATGAAAACGCACCCTTATATTACAATATTTTCAATATTTTCGACGGGTACAAGGGCCTAACGTGCAGGAGGCACTTGACAAATATCAAGTTTTATTATTTTTTTGTTATTGAGACTATCAATTCTTAGGATAACTTTTGGTAGCAGGACCTCACACTAATCTTCAGATTTGAGTTATTCTAAGTCATACAAGGAATGAGCAATATAACACATTATCTGAAATTCTCTCCAGGGCATCTAGGTAATTGAAGAGCCAGCAAGAGATGTGGAAATCCCCTGGATGTCTCTTTCACTGTCTCACTACCTTCTCTCTTCTCTTCCATCACTGAAATGGAGGTAAGGACCGAACAAAGCCTAATCTTTTTCATTTCCTAACCCTCCCCATGAAATATGCTGTCTTTCTTACCTCTGTCTGATAGTTTTCAGTCTAGGAATATGTGCAAGGCAGTGTGGGCAGATCATGTTAGTGACTTTTGGAGTCACTAAGTGAAATAGTTTCCGATGTTGAGCCATACATCCATGTTGAGGCCGTGCCAAAATGTCTGGCCAAATCTGTAAACAAGGACAATAATGTAGATGAATGATATCATGGGGACAATATTCCAGATAATACACTGAATCTTGAGTGATTGACTGATTTTTTTTCCGGTTTGCTATAGACAACAATATCTTGTTTTATATCCTTACCATTGCAACAATGAGGAAAAATGTATTTCTTTTCTGGAAACTGATCATTATTAGGATGCAAAACTCAATCATTCACTGCTAGAAAACCTGGATTCTTGTCTTGCAAAAATCCTAACCATAGCCCAGTCAACCGACCTTTCTTTGACTCAATTTCCTCGTCTGTATCATAAAACAGGGATAAATCTATTATTACTAGATTATTATCTCAGTGCATTAGTGTCAGGATTAGGTGGTTAAAGAAAAAGTGTTTTGAAACCAGACAAATGCCTTTAACAAAGCATTTTGTATGCCCACACACAACTGTCAATGTGTGGGTTTTTATTCTCCATGGGACCGCTAAAAAGCTGAACTGTATCTTACTTGTCTTTGAATTTCCACCATCTAAGCCCATAAGAAATGTCTATTTTCAATTTAAAGATCGCTGCTGAGTAATTGAAAGCGTTCTTAATTTCATACACTTTTTAAAGTTCTTAATGTTGCCTAGGATCATGGTGTGTGTACTGATTCCCACTTTTCTTTTTTTTCCCTACACCTGCAGAAAAGGATGCCGTTGAGGAGAAATGCATCATCTGTGATCACAACACGGAAATACTGCAGCTGTGTTCCCCACCTGTGCCTGTTTTCTCTAAGTAACATTTAACTTTCCTTATTCACAAAAATGGCACAGCCGACTTCCTTTGTCATCGCATGATTTTTGAATGAAGTTTTAAAGTTAATAAGCAATTTCTCTTAGATCACAATCTATGCCACTGGAACTGCATATGCTTTTTTTAGGCCATAAATATTTCCTCTTCACCCCTAGACACAGCTATGAACATGTGTTTCCCCTGGTACTTCAAATGCAATATTCTGTGTTAAAATGAGATAAAAATAAACGTTGACTTTTTTGTGTGTTGGTTTTTGCCTCGTAGTTCAGCCTATTTATGCCTCTTCCCTTGCTCCTACCCTTAGCACTCGTGACTCTCCTGGAATCTTAAACTTAAACCAAAAAGCAAATTCCTTCTCTTGTTATAGAAAACCCACTTCGTGGCCTGTTCAGTTCTCGTCACATCACCTGGAGACTTCACTGTCATACTTTGTTTCTTTTTAGTCATCATTGATTTGACCAAGTGGAAGTTATGGGTATAGTTTTAGTATTTATTGGCCTATCTTTGTCTACCCTACTCTGTGCCTCTTGAAATATAGGCACTTCTCCATCTCTCTATCATGGCATCTCACTGAGAGCAGAGTTTTGTTATCAGAGCTCATCGATTTTGCTTGAATGAGTAAACCAATTCATCAAACTGCTGTCTCTTGCTCTGATCCATCATATACCATCCATTGTCTATGATCCATTACTATGATCTATCGGGACACGCATTTTGAAATTGTCAGTCTTCTCACCGGTCTTCGTATCTATGGCATTCCCTTTTCCAAACAAGTTGGTAGAACCCTACCGGCTTCGTGTCTTACTGAACCATGCCCGAGACCCAGGAGGAGGACTTCCAAGTTTTTCACTATGGTGAGCTTCATCACTTTTCGCGCAATAATACTTTAGCGTACCTCCCTCCCTTTTCGCGCCCCAATTTTCCAGTCAGTGTCATAGCTAACTATGCTCCTGGGTCTTCCACGGAGGCCAAAGAGGAAAATTTCTTTGGGGACCGTCCACAGAAAGCGTCTTCCTGGTGGTTCACTCTGCACCTGTGTCAACACCACCGCTGAGAGTCGGAACATATGCGTTAGAAGAGCGTGGTACTTTAAGATCGTCTCCTCAATCCACTAGCATCCAATCTGCCATTACATGTGCTTTGGGTATGGGTGCTGCCCATGGAAATGAATGGCAGCAAATTGCAGTGGGGGTATTTTACGTTAGAGTTCAGTTCACTTTATGGTTGGTTTGAGGCCAGCTCACATATTCCATTGACACTGACCCTAGATAACCAAACCAAAAAAGGAGGCCACTAGATTGACAAATATTGCGTGTGTAAGTACATCTGTTCTTTAATTTCTTCTTAGGCTCTGCATTTAGGTATCTGGTTGCCAAGAAATACAGGCCATTGCTTATTTGTAGAGTGTGGGGAATATATTTCCGTTCTTTACAGCTTACCAGCAGCCCACAGCCATAGCCATTTTTTTGAGTACCTGCTATGTATAAGTGTACCGGAAATTTTCACCAAGAGGATTTTCTTTTACCTTCCCAATCTATCTCCATATAAAATTGGATCAACGTTATGTTCTCCACTCTCCACTATTATTATTTTCACCAAACCATTTCCCTCCCCACCTCTGTCCCTTTTTCTTTTTGTGTACTATATATTAAAGGTTTTAATGTTTATCAAGCCTGGGAAGTGACAAGTGACAATATTATTATTGAAAATCGGCATGCTGGATACTTGACAGCACAGAGTTTGCAGGGTCTTGTCGATTACAAATTCTTTTTCCGTTACATGGACGCATGCTATACCAATAATTCTAAGCACCCAGAGGATGCCAAAATACCTGCTGTGAGCAAGAACCAGATTATATATCATAAGGACTGCAGGGGGCCCGTTCAGAAGAGCTGGGCTCAAGATCCGGCATTGGCACTTATCAGTAGAGTGAACCTGAACTTGCTAGGGTCTGTGGGTTTCGGTCTGCACTGCGTGATGTCTATGTGTCTCGGAAAGCTATTGTGCCCAGGAAGGATTCCGTATTTGAAAGTGTGTCGTGACACGGATGGTCCCCTTGAGATTCTACGGGAACTGTAAATGCCAGTGTCTTTCTATACCCCCGTTGTCTGGCCTCAGAAGTGGGTAGATTGACCAGGCTTAGCCAATTAGGCTGTCCCAGTTTGTTTCTCAGGGATGTGTTCTGGAAGGAGGAGCTCACCAGGGCTTACTTCTACAACTACTTGTCTGAAGTGTTCTAGTTCTGCTCCGTTCAACATGATAACCACTGGCCAAATGTGGCTATTAAACAATTGCAATGTGGCAGGTGACTAGTGTAGGAAACTGAATCTTGGATTAAATTAAATTAAAATTAATATATCCACGTGGGGCTGGCGGCTACCATATGGGGCAGTGTGGGCCGACACTTTCTCACTTGTTATGTTGTGTATTTTGTTATTTGTTGCCGTCCTAGAATTTATTTTAAAGCTTTTTCTCCCTCACAATGCCCCATTTAGATAGCATTTAAAATGCCTGTTCTTTGAAGGTCGTAAGAATTCAACCACAAAAACACCTTGACTTGGCACTATTTTTACTTTCTTTAATACATTCTGTAAATTATTGATTTTGTCATATTTTCTTTTTTTTTTTTCCTTGAGTCACTTTTGGTCACTGACGTTTTCTGAGAAGCCATCTATTTGTGTAGACTTTCAAATGTATTTGCATAACTTGAATATTTCTCACTACTTATTTCTGTATCCATACGTCTAATTATTTCTGAATTCTCAGCCCTCATTTTATAAACTTCTCTTTCTTCTAATTTATCTAGTGACTTGTTTGTTGTTTGTTTTCCTAAGAATTCACTGTGTTTTTAACCCATTTATGCTTGTTATTTTCTTGTCATTATATCATTTATAAACAAATGGGTGTTTTATATTTGTTAATTCCTCCCTTGTAGGTTTTTTTCTTTTTCTTTCTCTTCTCGATTGGAACAAATCAGATTAACTATTTTCTACATTTTTATGATGTCTTCTTCAGTTATATGAATGAGGCAAAAATTTCCCTTTTACACTGGCTTTACTTTTACTCTGCGGTTTGGGTATATTTCACTTATATTAAAAAATAAATTGATGGGAAGGAGAGAGTTGAAAAGGCTGAGCACGGGGGTATTTTAAGGCATTGAAAACACTCTGTATAGCATTATAATGATGGATATATAGCATTATACATTGTCCAAACCTATAGATCATGCAATACTAAGAGTGTGCCCTAATGGAGGCTATGGACTTTGGGTGATTATGTTCTGTCAATGTAGGTTCGTCTTTGGTAAAACAAGGACAATTTTAGCGAGTGATATGAATAATGGGGGAGGCGATGCCTATGTGGGGGAAGTGATGAATGCGAAATCTCTGTACCTTTGTCTCATTTTTATTGTTAACCTAAAATTGCTCTAATGAAGAGTCTTTAAAGATGTAATAAATAAATGATAAGAGCAATTCTTATTTAACTCAAGAATTCTTCTAGAGAGATATTTTTAAGTTGGGTGGAGTTGTTTTCGTTAATTTGTTACCACTCTTTCCTACTACTTCTCAAAAGATTGTAATATATTACTTACAGTTTTGGCAATTTGTTGTGATTGCTTTTTGGCTTCACATAGAACCGCTTTAAATTATTTTAAGAATGTTTTAAAAGAGCATGGGTCTTATTCAAAGAATTATTAACCAAAACCTCTAGAGGCTTACTTATTTTAGTTTTTTTCGTCTAGTATTAGCTGAAGGAATTGAACATTTGGTTCTTCTTTAATTTCATCCAGTTTTGAGTTTATATTTTTGATGCCAGGTTAGTTGGTGTATAAAAAAATTCATAACTGTTACATATTTCTGTAGATTGCATGTATTATAATTATAAGGCACCCACCACGCTTGTCTCATACAGAGCTTTTGGCCTCTAATTAAGTTCTCTTGCGATGCTAATGTCAGGCCCCCTGCTTAATATTTGTTTGTATTTGCGTGTGTGTCTTTGCCAATACTCATTATTTTCAACAATAATGTGTCACTTTCTGTTACGTGCATCTCTTTTACGAAACAAGAATAACTTTCTGTAATAATATGGCTCCCATTTACTTTGGCAAATTTTCCAGTTTACTTTTATCATTGTTAGAATGAACTTTGCTTCCTTTGTATCTATCTTTTGCTATTTGTGTCATATTTGCTATATTGCCTTTACTTTCCTTTTTAGCCACTTGAAATGAAGGGAGCCTAAATTTTAGTTTCTTACTGCTTGCCTTTACATTTTCTAATGAAACTAAAATCTCGATTACTTAATCGATCACCTTTTTAGCATAATAATTTCCTCCTAAGAGAGGTAGTGAAGTTAGCGTATTTAAATTTATATAACATCCTATTTCTTCTCTTTACATTGTTGGTATGCTATATTTTCTTATACACAGACATTTAAATTTTTTTTTATTATGTTACGTAGCTCTTCGTTAACCAGTTACGATACATCTTGTTTCTTCAAAATCAACAAATTTTGTCTTCAATAAAAAGAATAGATTATAAGCTCATCATTCTTCGTTCAGGCATCCACCCTTTCAAGACACATGGATCGTGTAGCCTCTCTCTGTCGAACCCTACGGTAGGTGCTGTGACACAACAGTGAGGAAGCAGTAAGGCAGAGGAGACTTTGGGCACAGAGTTTATATTTGGGCAGAGGAGAAACTAGCCATGACAAAATAAACAAAGGAAATGTCTGCTACTAATACATTCTGCATAAAAATTAACACATGGGGAAATTATTGGATTGTTAAGGGAGGCTGTTTTGGGTTAGACAGCATGTTAAGACCCAACCGATAAGAGAAAAATGCATTTAGTCAATTACACAAAATATGAGGAATGGGCATTTTAAAGGGAAAGCTAGTGTGGTATTTTATTGGTTCTATTAGTAACTGAGTTAGAGATTGTACATTTGTCCAATTTTCTTTTTTGTTCTCTCACTTATGTTCCATATATTTTAAATATTGTTAGGTGTTACACTTTGGGGTAGAAATATCTTCTTGGCAAATAGATTTTCTTAGTGTTATAAATTTCCCCTTTTTCTCATCCGGTAATACTAAGTGTCTGGGATTTTACTTTGGCTAATATTAGGAACAACAAGTGATTTTTCATGCTTTAAAAAAATATATATATCTGTTTTCAGTTTTTTTGTTTTTCAACTATGTGAGACATTAAGGTGTGTATTATATAAACCATATTGAATTTTTCCTTTTAACCCAGTGTAACAATCTTTGCATTTTTTGGTAGTATTTAGCCTATTTACATTTAATGTATGGTGTTTTTGTGAGTTAATATATTATCTTGAATTTTTTTTCACTGGGCCATTCTATTTCCTGTTCCTTCCTCATTATTTTATTCCTTCTTCTGGCTTAAACATTTCAATATTTTGTCTTAACACTTCCACTGACTTTTTTTGCTTGTTCTGATTATCGATCCTCTGTGTATGTGTGTACGTGCATGCATGTGTTTTAAGTGTATTACCTTGGGACTACAGTACGCATCTTAACTTTTTTGTGTTTACTTAGAATTAATATTGTGCCATTCTGTGTAAAGTGTAAGAAGCATTCAATGGTATAATTCTATACCTTTATCCTTATTTTTTTTGTGGCAATGTTGCCACAGAAAGGCCACAAAAATGTTGGGGGCACCTGGGTGGCTCAGTTGGTTAAGTGCCTGACTCTTGAATTTTGGCTGAGGTTATGATCTCATGGTTCGTGAGATCTCAAGCCCCATGTCAGGCTCTGTGCTGACAGAGTGGAGCCTACTTGGGATTCTGTCTCTCCCTCTCTATCTGTCCCTTCCACTCATGCACACTTTCTTTCTCTCTTAAAATAAATACATAAACATTTAGTTTATATGTTGTATATAACAACTTACAAAGTTATTTATTTTATTTAAAAATTTTATTTGTCATATAAAGAAATCAAAAGAAAGAACAATATATAATATCTTATATTTACTTACATATTTGTCATGTTCTTTGTTTCGCATTTCTTTCTGGAAATCCAAATTTCCTTATGGGCAATTCCATATGGTGAATTTCCTCTCTCAGAAAAAACCATTTATTGTAGTATGGAACAGAAGCCAATAAGTTCTCTCAGCATTTGTTTATCTGAAAATGCCTTTATTTAATCTTATTATTATTTTTTTAATGTTCATTTATCTTTGAGAGAGAGAGAGAGAGAGAGTTCAAGCAGGGAAGGGGCAGAGAGAGAGAGGGAGACACAGAATCTAAAGGAGGCTCCAGACTCCACTCTGTCAGCACAGAGCCTGATGCAGGGCTTGAACTCATAAATAGTGAGATCATGACCTGAGCCGAAGTCAGACATTTAACCAACTGAGCCACTCAGGTGCCCCTAATTTTATTTTTTAAAGGATATTTTCACTGTATATAGAATTCTGGGTTTCTTTCTTTTTTATTTAGTTTTTTAATTTTAGAGTTTTACCTCTTGTTTCACTGTGTCTTTGCCTCAACTGTTTCTGACAAAAAGCAAACCATTAATCTTACCTTTGTTCCTCTCTGTGCGATGTGTCTTTTTCTTGGTTTGTTTTCAAGATTTCTTCTTTGAGTTTGGTTCTTGGCATTTTCATAGTTACAATTTCAGTTGCCTCTGGAAGTTTATATATATATTTTTTTAATTTTTTTTTCCAACGTTTTTTAATTTATTTTGGGGACAGAGAGAGACAGAGCATGAACGGGGGAGGGGCAGAGAGAGAGGGAGACACAGAATCGGAAGCAGGCTCCAGGCTCTGGGCCATCAGCCCAGAGCCCGACGGGGGGCTCGAACTCACGGACCGCGAGATCGTGACCCTGGCTGAAGTCGGACGCTTAACCGACTGCGCCACCCAGGCGCCCCTGGAAGTTTATATTTTTAACCAAATTTGGAAATTCTCAAATTTAATTTTTTTTTCCTGTTTCATTAATTTCCTTCTCTTTCTGGGATTCTGAATACATTTATATTAAATCCCTTCATATTGTACATATTAATGCCCCACCTGTCTTGTTTTCAGTATTTTTGTGTTCTCTAGGTTGTTCTCTAATTTGTTGGCTCTTTCTCCAGCCCTATACCGTCTCCTGCTAGGCAAACTGAATACATTTTACCTTTCAATTGCCGAACTGTTAGTTGTTGAATTTCCGTTTTGCCTTCTTAAAATTTCGCTTCTAATTTTTCCATTCTGATCACCCGTTATGGCCTCATGTTCCTTTAAAGTGCTAACCAAACTTTCATTAGCTGCTTTAAAGCTGTTAAGCTATTTTCAACATGTGTATTATCGAGGAATCTATTCTACTGAATCTTCAAAAACTAATTATTGGCGTGGTTCCTACTATGTTCACAGTTAGTATTTTTAAATTTATTCTGAAAGTCATGGATTCTATGTTTTACAGAGTTTGGAATGCTTATCTTCCTCCATGGGGCATAGTTTTTGTTTTGATGAACAGATAAATTATTGACGGATCCTTTCATTCCTTATCAGGGTGCATCTACTTATTTTTGTCAGTTCTCAGCCCACAGAAGACCCAGTGTGTTAGGCCCGTTAGAGCTTGTGTATTTATCTTCTCAATTATCACAGTTGACTAATGCCTGAACACAACTGCTTCACATGTTTTATCCACTTTCACAATCATTTACAGCTAGGGTGCAAGTCCAGTATTCCTTCCTCGTGACTTTTTAAATATCTCTTTAATTTCTAATTCTTTACATCTTTATCTTTGAATGAATGATATCGCTTCTAAAATGCCTCCCAAGCTAGCCTGGGGCGCCTGGATGGCTCAGTCAGGTAAGCGTCCGACTCTTGATTTCGGCTCAGGTAATGGGGTAATGATTTCAGAGTTCAGGAGTTTGAGCCCCGCCTGGGGCTCTGTGTAGGCAGGAACAGACCCTGCTTGGGATTCTCTCTCTGCTCCTTCCCCACTCCTACTCACTCTGTCTCGCTCTCTCGAAATAAATAAACTTAAAAACAATGCCTCCCACACTAGCCTTTATCAAATGCAGTTTATCTAAATCACTACACTCGAATCCTGACTGATTGTGTCTTGTTAACCGTTGTGTCCTGAGCGTTAGACGATCTGTGGCATCTCATAAGCATTCAACAAATACTTATAAAATTAATGATTAATATCTCAATATAGAGAATTTATCGTATACAGTAAAAGAGACAATAATCAAATAATCACACAACTGATGCCAGCACAAATGCTGTTTAAGTAATCTGAAAGGCAGATACGTGTTCTCTGAATAGATAAAATAAAAGAACCATTGGATGGAAAATATTTTTCTCCGAGAAGTGACGTTTTTAGGCATGCTCAAAGGATCAAGAACAATTTACCATGTGAAAGGAAGTAGGAAAACACATGACAGAGAAGCATGTAAAAGAATGGATATTTCTAGGAGAAAAGAGCATTACAAACTTTCCCTCCGAGATGGTCCCCTTACCCTACTTCCCATCTAAGATGAGACTCTCTATGACAAGTTTGAGAATTTTTTTCACTTCCTTTGTTTTGCTGAGGGGAGTAACAAAACAAAACAAAACAACGCATTGATCATAGCTTGCATTTTGATTTACTTTTGTCAAATTGGAGAGAGGGAAGATTTATAATCCTGTTTTGCTGTTACCATCATTTTAAAGGCTGATGTGAGATAGTAACAATAATAGAGAAAACTGAGGGGACGAGTGGTTAAATTTATATCAATAAAAGACTAGGCACATTATTATAAACCGTATGTGTGGCAGGGGCTTCTACGATCAAAATCCTCTTTTCCCTATTAAAAGAAACCAGTTTTCTTGGATGCAGCCATGTGTCCAGCCTAATTTGTTTCAAATGATGGCAACATAGTACATTTTTTTTCCCAGAATGTACTATGGAAAAGTACCATATGGAAAACGTACCCCTGTACATTTGTTACGTCAAACAGAATTGATGTCAGGCATCGTTTGGTTAACGTGTACAACCTATGATTTGATATATGTGTATATTGATAGCACTTTTTTGGCCATTGAGCTCTAAGTGGTAGCTTTTAGGTCAAACTTCCAGAAATACTCTTTAAAGAGGGCAGAGGAAGGCATATGGTGTCCCTTTCTGTTGCCTCCTTCAGTTTTTTCCTTTCCCTTTTTCTGGAATGTGGACCTGATGGCTGGAAGTGCACCTACATCTTCTAATTAAGGATAAAGAGTCAGTGGGGCGCCCGGGTGGCTCAGTCGGTTGAGCGTCCGACTTCGGCTCAGGTCATGATCTCGCGATCTGTGAGTTCGAGCCCCACACCGGGCTCTGTGCTGACAGCTCAGAGCCTGGATCCTGCTTTGGATTCTGTGTCTCCCTCTCTCTCCGCCCCTCCCCCACTCGTGCTCTGTCTCTCTCTCTCTCTCAAAAATAAACATTAAAGAAAAATTCTTTTAAAGAATGAAGAGCTAAGAGAATCTTTTTGTTCTGAAAAGTCTTTGCCCGACAGAATCACAGACTGCAACTTTCTACCTTCAAAGCTCTTATTTCAAGAAAGAAAGAAAACCTCATCTTACTAAGTCACTGTCTTTCTTCGTGTGTGGGACGGGGGGAGGAGGTTGTGTTACACGAAGCCAAGTGCAAATTCCTGGCTAATATGCTCTACTTAATACAATAATTTTTTAGATGTACCCATTGAGAGAGCTTTGTGACTTACATCTGCTGAAACTGAAACGTGTCCATGGCAAACCTGTGATAAAATATGGCTTAAAGCCCTACTATATTACACACTCTCTCTCTCTCTTTTTTTTTTTTTTGTAAAATTTATGTGGATGAATGGAGAGGGGGGTTGATCAATCGGTAGGTAGGTCTGGGTTGCAGGTAACCACTTTTTTATCCAGTTTACGTGATACTTTAACTTTTATCGATCTGTCCCATCGTTTATTGGTTAGACCATGAATCATCACTGCAATCACAGAACTTTTGTCAAGAGCACCCTGAGGAGTACTGATGTCCTGCGGATCTGGAAACTTTTCCTTGGATGAACCTCTTCCTTTGTGTTGACAGTGACGATGAGAAAGGGAGAGGAGAGGTTTTAGGCTGGCTTTGGTACCCGTTGGTACTCTTTCGCCAAGGAGTTCATCTGTTATTAACCTATCAGTTTTACCTGGCTTGGTCATAAAACCAACAGTTAGGAAGCAGTGATTCTGTGGCTCTCATATGAATAGGGTTTTTAAAGACAAGGTCCCACATGTACCAGTTTGCTTGGGACATTATGGAGCTTTCACTTGTCCAAGAGTAATTAATCCCCATTTTCACCCTCAACTATGTCTATTCTGGACAATGAATAACTTGATCACTCTCATTATAGCGAATCCTAATGTTCAAGAAGAACTCAGCTGGAAATACTGATCTATCTCCAAGTACTTGGATTCAAATGTGTCCCTTTACAAAACACACAATACACTCAGGATGAATAGGGAGAAAGAAAGTTCCATGGAGAGTTCCACTTACTAAAATAAGGGACATTCTTCCTCTTAAATACACCTTTCGATGGATACTCAAAAGTCATTACCAAACACCTTTATCCCATGCCTCTCTAAGTAAAAACACTGAAAAATTCAGGAATTTTCCCAATGTCTCTCAACTAAACTTGATTATATCATCCATGTTTGGCCAACAAAATGTAAGGGCGGGGGGGGGTCTTGTGGGACTGCTTTTCTTTTCTGACAATAGAGAAGAATATCATGTGATGATTTTGTTCTAGTTTCTTTCCTGTTTCCAGCCTTGAGTGTGGTCCAGATACCTGGAGCTACGGAAATCATCTTGAGACAATGAAGGCTAGTCAAAGAAGGAAAGGAAGGAAAAACTGATATCCCAAGAACAGTAGAGCAGGAGCTGGGCAAAGGTCTCCTTAGAGATACTCATTAGCTACTTTTCCAAATGTGAAGTTCTCTAACTCCAGACTATCTCTTATAGAAAGTAATTTAACTCTTTACAGTTGTTCAGTCACTTTCAGTTGGGTGTTCTGTCGCTTGTCATGAAAATAAAAGAGCTAAAACTGTTCTAAGGAATGAATCAAGTAGAATATATTAGGGATCGATGGTGTAGCTAGGTTTTAAATAAATTTTAGCAACTCCACGTAAAATTTTAGGGTGGAGACCCTAAAAGCATTGTTATCCACTCTATATCTTATTTTATGGCTGGTACCCTAGGATTCAGCCATCTCTTTGCCTTTCTATTTCTTGTCTCCTTAATGCGGCTCTATTCAGAACACAGGGATACTGACATGTGAGCTATGTACAATCCATTTTAGAAACGGATGGAGTGGGAAGAGAAATTTAATTGGCCAAACTGAGACCCATAAGTAATCAGTAGAGAGTGAAGCAAAGAATACCTGGCTAAAGAAACAAATGTATTATAATTAGGCCAATTATCCTAGATGCAGTTCATCAGCTTGTAGTGATAAAGGCTGTTAATGAGCTTTGTCACTGACAGCGTTACTTTCTAATCTTAATCCTTTTTAGGGTTATTAGCTTTAATGCTACTTGCACAGAGATAAGTTAATTTATACTGAAATTAAATGGAAAAATAACAAGTAATGATTGTTGCATTTGAGCAGAAACTTATAAAGTTTTCTTGCTGGCAAAACTTTACTGCAAGGCAGGACAAAAATGCCCAGAGTTTTGAGCAGGTGGAGGAGATTCAGAACAAGAGACGCATTTGTTAGAGGAAAGACTCCTAAACGCTCTTGAGGACGGTCACTCAATTTACAGTTACTATCAATAAACGGAATGACTGAGAGCTGTTTTCTTTTCTTTCAGGTGTCAGCACACCCTGTTCTGTCTGCCATCGAGAAAATTCTTCGATAAGGTAAACCTTTGAGGAAGAGTCGCTGAACATAATTGCTCTACACCCCCATATACAGCACAGGTGGCCCTTGACTTACAATGGTTTCACTTACAATTTTTCAACTTTACAATTGTGCCAAAGGGATACATATTTGGTCAAAACTGTAATTTTGAATGTTGTTCCTTTCCCAGGCTAGTGATATGCATATCATCCTTTCTCATGATTCGGGGCAGTGGTGGGAAGCTTTAGCCCTCAGTCAGCTACCCGATCGGAAGTGTGAACAAGCGATACGCTTAGAACCATTGTGTACCCACACAACCCTTCTGTTTTTCACTTTCAGCACGATATCTAATACATTACATGAGATAGGCAACACTTTATTATGCAGTAGGCTTACTGTTAGATGATTTTGCCCAATTTGAGGCTAATGTAAGTGTTCTGAGCATGCTTAAGGTAGACGAGGCCTAGGTATGCTCTTTAGTTTGGGTATATCGAATGCATTTTCAACTTGGGGTGGGTTTAACGGGATTTAGCCCCGTCATAAGTTGAGGGAGATCTGTACTAAGAAACCTTCACAAATGCGTTAATAGAATCTTTAATCATGACCTCTGTCAGCCTGACTCAACCAAAGTTCTTCATCTGAGCCTCCAGACACAGAAATGATTACAGTGACTTTCTAAGTTCTCTTGCTCATAATACAGAACTATTGCCCATCCCGATCCATAGAAGTTCATTCATTAAACATAATAGATGACTTGGGCACCTGGGTGGCTCAGTCGGTGAAGCATCCGACTTCAGTTCAGGTCATGATCTCATGCTCATGAGTTTGAGCCCCGTGTCAGACTCTGTGCTGACAGCGCAAAGCCTGGAGCCCGCTTCAGATTCTGTGTCTTCCTCTCTCTCTGCCCCTTCCCCCGCTTGCTCTCTCTCTCTCTCTCTCTCTCTCTCTCTCAAAAATAAATATGCATTAAAAAAAATAATCGACTTAGGGCATTAAAGCTTAGGCCTTTCAAGAACCACAGTTTAATAAATTTGCTAGAATTAGAAGTATTCTTATACTGACTGACCCTTTATGCATTTATTTATTTATCTGTCAATATTTATTAAATTATTACTTTGTGTTACATTTAACTGTATCTGAGTTAAATAATACTGTGCTTAATTGTGTGTGCATATATATATGTGTATATATATATATATACTATTAATTAATTGTGTTTAATATATAGCACTAGAGGGTGACCCTATCTCATTCTCATTCCACTGAGGAAGGTTTCGAATACTTCATCACTAAATATTATGGAAGCCATAGTCATGCATGTGTATGTATCTATGCTATTCTCTATACTAGATTAAAAATTTTTCTATTAACTTCTACTACACTAATACCTTCTTTCATGAATGCATGTTAAAATTTATCAAATTTTCTGTATCAATTGTGATGATTATGTGCATTATCTCCTTTACTTCGTTAAGCAGTAAAATAAGACGGCTCATTTTCATGCCGTTATTGGGATAGAGTTTGCATATAGTAAATTTGGCCTATTAAAAGTATGTCATTTGCTATGTTGTAACATGTGTATGCACTTTAGAGGTCATTACTACAACCACAATGATCATATCTGTCACTCCTGGAAGTTTTATTGTGCCTCTTTCTCATTTCCCCTTCTGAACATAATAATTGAAGATATCGTGGATGATTTTAACACACAGTAACCCATCAAATAGACATGAAAAAATAAGTCATGTACCAGATTTGAGTTACATGAATAAATGTAACTGATATATAAATCACTGTACCTCAAGACTGTAGAGTACTTATTTTTTCAAACACACAGAAAACATTTACAAAATGTAACACTATGCTGGACCTCAAAGCAGATTTTAACAAATTTCAGATGACTGAAACTACTCTGAGATGTTCCCTTATGGAAAAAGAACTATGTTAAAAACTGATAACAAATAGAACAACATAAAAGATAAAAAAATAATTGGAAAGTAGACCATGCACTTCTCAATGATGAATGGATAAAAGATGAACTAATAATGAACATTAGGCAATATTTTAAACATTGGATTCAGTGAAAGAAATGTACCATATATGAAAAAAAGTTAGAAAATAGCTAAAGACGCGTGTAGAACATAACCTTAAATGTTGTGTATTATAAGAGAAGGAGGGTTAAAAATCAATCATCTACAGAAGTTAGAAACAGAATAACAAAGTAGGTGTCTGGCTGGTTCAGTTGGTGGAGTGTGTGACCCTTGATCTCAGAGTCATGATTTTAGCTCTATGTTGACCACTTAAAAAAAGAAAAACAAAAAACCAAAAAAAAACAAGAGTAGCAAAGTAAACTTAAACAGAAAGAAGGAAACAACATATAATTAGATATCAAGAAAATATAGAACAACACTAGACAAGACCATCAATGTCAAATGATTATGCTCTAAAAGACTACTAAAATTCAAAAATTCTCCTGAGACAGATCTTTTTGTTGAAGTGACTGATATCAGGAAGAAAAATAGAGACATAAATACTGATTCTGCTAACATTAAAAAGATACACAGATCTGAAACACGGCAATGCACTTGCAAATTGATGAAAAAATAAATTCTGAGAACTAATATATGAAGAATTAAAACATCAGCTTATTCTACAACTGTAATTGATTCTATTAATTGCGTCATGCGAACGCGGAAATCTCTATGCTCACCTACCTTCAGCGTCTATGAAGCGGGTCTATCATGTCTTATCAGGTTAACTGTATAAGTAGAGTGGAACTTGATACCCAAGTCCTGACAGGATGTCTGAAAAGAGAAGAAATACAGCCTAACTTCTCTCATGGACTTCGATAAATCTAACATGATCATCTTACGGAAACAGATAGAACATTTGCTACAAGTTATCAGAAATTTATGAAAAATAAATAACTTTCAGAAAACCAGAAATAAAAGAGGACTTTCTTCATCTTCTGTAGAGTTATTAGTAAATGACTAACAAAACCATCCTTCTGAATGGTCCACTTGCCATTGGAATAGAAATCTGTGCCAGTACAATGAAGCAAGTAGAATAAGGAAAAGTTACGTGGA
Source organism: Prionailurus viverrinus (assembly GCF_022837055.1). Classification (NCBI taxonomy): domain Eukaryota; kingdom Metazoa; phylum Chordata; class Mammalia; order Carnivora; family Felidae; genus Prionailurus; species Prionailurus viverrinus. The sequence continues at coordinate 3,755,406 of NC_062569.1, read as the reverse complement.
TTTAAAACAGAACAAAACAACAACAACAACGATGAAAATGTCATTAGTTGCAAAGATTTTCTTTATTTAGAAAATAAAGGGGCGACTGGGTGGCTCAGTCGGTTAAGCGTCCGACTTCAGCCAGGGTCACGATCTCGCGGTCCGTGAGTTCTAGCCCCTCGTCGGGCTCTGGGCTGATGGCTCAGAGCCTGGAGCCTGTTTCCGATTCTGTGTCTCCCTCTCTCTCTGCCCCTCCCCCGTTCATGCTCTGTCTCTCTCTGTCTCAAAAATAAACAAACGTTAAAAAAAATTAAAAAAAAAAGAAAAGAAAAATATTTAGATATATTGTTTAGTTCCAAGTGAATTTAGCAATGTGATGAAATACAATGTTAGCACACAAACACTGATGACATTTTTATATTATAGTAATGATCATGAAATCCATCTAAAAGAAATGATTAGACATAGCATAAAAATAATCAGGACTTAGAACTAAATCTAAAAGGGGGTGTGTAAGATAGCATTTTATTGAGAGAAATTAAAGATTTAAATTAATGGAAGAGTAATCTGTATTCATGAAACAAAATTCAATATTGTAAATGTGTCATTTATACTCAAATTGATTTATAATGCAATAATGAGAATCTATTTTGGTCATCTATTGCCAAAATATGCTGTGAGGAAATAAACCCTCCAAAAAAAATACAGTGATGTAAAATAATAATGTTCTGTGTAGCTCACAATTCTATACATTGGTTTATGGGTATGGCTGGACCCTCTTTATCTCAGTCAGGCTCTGTCTGCTTCACAATCCAATAGGCAGCTTTGTTTCCAGGGATTGGCTAATGTTGGCTCTGTCCTTATATCCCTCCAATCGATTAGCTTGGCAATGCAAAGCTAGAGGCATGGAAAGGAAGAGGTTCCTAAGACAGAGTAGAAGGAAGCAAGGCCTATTGAGGGCCAGCCTGGGTCTAGTACATGTCTTGCTACATCTTTATGGACCATGCAAATTATAAGGCTACCCCAGACTTAAGAAGAGTGGAAATAGACGATAGTTCTTGAGAGAAACTATAGAGTTACATTATATGGGGTAGATTCAAGGAGACCAATAATTAAGGCCAATAAAGAAGTCAGTCTACCGCAAAACCAACTCAAAATCCCAGCAAGTATTTTTTGTCTAAATTGAATTTATTGTAGTAGTTATATAGGTATACACATATGTAAAATTATTTTAAGCTACATAGTTACTGATATGTGCATTTTACTCTAAGTAAATAATATTTCCAAATATTCACTGTGAGAAATGAGCTATGAAAAGCTATGATAATCTTGAAGATGAACTATGTTGGAAGACAATATACAATATACTAAGATATAAATGTATTATGTATATTATAATATAAATATAATATATAAGGATAATACAAATTTATATTATATTTATATATTCTATAATATATATTAATATTATGCTTATATATTTTATGTATTTTATATTATATTATCTATATTAATATTATATTATATAATATATTATCTATATTAATATTATATATTATATATTATATTACATATTAATTTATATTAATTAAACAAACTAACAAATGAAACAGAATAGTGTTTGGTAAGAGGATCATACATGTATGGAGTTTTGATTTTTGATGCAGTTGGTAAGTCGAATAGTAGAAATGAATCTTTTCACCAAACTCTGCTGGATTACTTGGATATGTACCTAGAAAAACAATGTAACATAACCTGGTCACCCCATGTAAACATTATTTGTGATGAATTTTTTTACCTACATGTGACAAATGAAACACTAACTCTTCAAGGAGTTAACATAGAAGAATATATATTAATGATCAGGGAATAGAAAAAACTATATTAAACTAACTACTAAGGAAACAATTTATGGGGTTGCCTGGCTGGCTCATTCAGTTGAGCAGCCAACTCTTGATTTTGGCTCAGGTCATGATCTCACAGGTGGTGGGACTGAACCCCCATGTAGGGCTCTGTTGACATCACAGAGCCTGCTGGGGCTTCTCTCCTGCTTTCTCTGCCCCTCCCCTGACTTTGGGTGTGTTCTCTCCCTCTCCCTCAAAATAAATAAATAAACTTAAAAACAGGAAACTGTTTACATGTTTGAACTAAATTGTAATTGGAAACATCTGTGATTGCTGGGGCGCCTGGGTGGCGCAGTCAGTCAAGCGTCTGACTTCAGCCAGGTCACGATCTCGTGGTCCGGGAGTTCGAGCCCCGCGTCAGGCTCTGGGCTGATGGCTCGGAGCCTGGAGCCTGTTTCCGATTCTGTGTCTCCCTCTCTCTCTGCCCCTCCCCCGTTCATGCTCTGTCTCTCTCTGTCCCAAAATAAATAAAAAACGTTGAAAAAAAAATTAAAAAGAAAAAAAAAGAAACATCTGTGATTGCTTAAGTGTGTAAAAAGTTAAGCTCTGAAACACAGAAGATATTTACAACATCTATAAATGTCAAAGGAATCATTCACTGTCCTTTATAAAAGACCTACAAATCAATGACAACAGATTAAAAAAAAAACAATAAGGGGTACCTGGATGGCTCAGTCTGACTCTTTTTTTTTAACTTTATTTTTTATTTTTTTTAAATTTACATCCAAATTAGTTAGCATATAGTGAAGCAATGATTTTGGGAGTAGATTCCTTAATGCCCCTTACCCATTTAGCCCATCCCCCCCTCCAGCAACCCTCAGTTTGTTCTCCATATTTATGAGTCTCTTCTGTTTTGTCCCCCTCCCTGTTTTTATATTATTTTTGTTTCCCTTCCCTTATGTTCATCTGTTTTGTCGCTTAAGGTCCTCATATGCGTGAAGTCACATGATTTTTGTCTTTCTCTGACTGACTAATTTCCTTTGCATAATACCTTCCAGTTCCAACCACATAGTTGCAAATGGCAAGATTTCATTCTTTTTGATTGGCAAGTAATACTCCATTGTCTATATATGCCACGTCTTCTTTATCCATTCATCCAGCAATGGACATTTGGGCTCTTTCCATACTTTGGCTGTTGTTGATAGTGCTGCTATAAACATGGGGGTGCATGTGTCTCTTTGGAACAGCACACTTGTATTCTTTGGATAAATACCTAGTAGTGCAATTGCTAGGTTGTAGGGTAGTTCTATTTTTAGTTTTTTGAGGAACCTCCATACTGTGTTCCAGAGTGGCTGCACCAGCTTTCATTCCCATTAACAATGCAAAAGAGATCCTCTTTCTCTTTCTCGCCAACGTCTGTTGTTGCCTGAGTTGTTGATGTTAGCCATTCTGACAGGTGTGAGGTGGTATCTCATTGTGGTTTTGATTTGTATTTCCCTGATGAGGAGTGATGTTGAGCATTTTTTCATGTGTCGGTTGGCCATCTGGATGCCTTCTTTGGAGAAGTGTCTATTCATGTCTTTTGCCCATTTCTTCACTGGATTATTTGTAGTCTGACTCTTGATTTTGGCTCAGGTCATGAACTTACAGTTCGTGAGTTCAATCCCCATATTGGGCTCTGCACTGACAGTGCAGATCCTGCTAGGGCTTCTCTGTGTCCCCCTCTTTTCTTCCCTGCTTGTGCTCTTTCTCCCTATCAAAAATAAATAAACATTTAAAAAAAACAATGAAAATCTAGGCAAGAGAAAAGAAAGATGATGTCCAAATGGTCAGCAAATCCATGAAAATTTGCTCACCATCATTAGTAACCAGGGAAATGTAAGAGTTCTAGGTAGGATGTAGAAGTTCATCGCAGAACAACACTTTTCCTGCAACAACTAGAAAAAAATTGGAAATATTATAACTTAAAGGCATTGTAGAACTATGGAAGCAATGAACATTAGAATTAAAATTTCAGAAGGGAGAGAATATCTCTGAGGCTAGAAATCTCTAGCTGTAAAAAAAGAAAAAAGAAATGTCTTAGAAAATTTTCTGTTCCTGGGTGCAATTTGAGGGCCCAGTTTGCTCAGGCAGAGAACCTCTGCTAGGGGTGACAGAAATATGCAAATTACTTAACAGGTACTGGTGTTAGCATGATGAGTTAGAAATTGGAGAGTACACAAATCATGGTCAGTTTTTCCTATGGGACTTTTGACAGGTGCAGTGGCTGCTTGGAAGGCTATGGATTCAAGTTAAAAGCTTCTGAAGAGTATAATCTCTTCTGGTCCTATGTCTCTTAAGAAACAAAGACCCACAGGATTAGGCTACCAGAAACCTGAGCTGGAAATTCTGAATGACAGATAACAGTGCACTGTCACCTGTAGGTTTCCCTTTCCCATCTCCCTTCCCTACTCCACCCCTCAAGGCTGAAGCAACTGAGACCCACGAGACAGAAAGACTGGGCCAAAATCCTGGTTGGACTCATCCAAGGATTGGGCAAACTCAAAAGACTGAGTCTTTGAAATTATACTGCACCCTTGAATCAGATTAATTTAAAAGGGAATTAACATTATCAACTTCTTTCTTTCTTTCTTTCCCTACCTAGCAAAAGTAAAGAGAATTGTCACTGATCAAATAAGGAAACCTATAGTTTAGATGGCTCTTTTGTTAAAATGTCTGGCATAAAATTCAAAATTACTGATATGTAAAGAAGGAAATAAAGCATAATTATGATCAATGAAAGGGCTGACAATATACGTAGGCCATTTAAACATCATGATTATTAGGTTCAAAGAAATAGAAGAAAAGGTGGATAACATGGATGAATGTCATCATAGAGTCTATGTTAATGAACCAAAGGGACATTCCAAAAATGAAAAATGCCATATCCGAGTAGAGAAATACATGTTTACAAAGAGAATGGTCAAGTAGTAGGCCGGGTTAAGAAAACTGAATACAGTTCAGTAGGAAAATGGGCAAAAGGAAACAGAGAGGAAAACAAATGAAAAGATAAATCAGAATTTACACATTTAGACAAGTCTAAAGTTCTAATGAAGACCTTAGATATCTTTAGTACTATTTGAATCCCTTCCTTCCTTATGTTATAGGGTGTGTACATTTAAATTTTACCTTATTTTTAAAAAATATTTTTAGCCACTTCCTCTACTTTTGTACTGTTTTGAACCGTTGTACATTTGAACCATTAATAGTTCCCTAGTTTGTAGTTGTAATTCTATGCCATAGGCTGTAACCACCATCTCTGACTCAGGAGCTGAAAGATATGAAAAAGGTTTGAACAAAGCCTAAAACCTCATCTAGAGGAAAAACAGGCTTCCCAGAGTCATTATAATAAAGTAATAGTCTCCACCCACAATAAATAACATTTATTAAAAATAAATAAAATGTTTATTTTTGAGAGAGAGAGAGACAGAGAGACAGAGGGTGAGTAGGGGAGGGGCAGAGAGAGAAGGAGACACAGAATCCGAAGCAGGCTCCAGGCTCTGAGCTGTCAGCACAGAGCCCGACGTGGGGCTCGAACTCATAAACCATGAGATCGTGACCTGAGTCGAAGTCAGAGGCTCAACCGACTGAGCCACCCAGGTGCCTCATTACCTTGTTATTTTTGAGCACTAAGAGACATTTAGTGCTGCTGTAAATATTTATTTAGATTCATTCACATATTTACTATTTCCTTTGTTTAACAATACTTCTTTCATCTCAGATGCACATTTTCAGATAGTTCATCAATGAGTGTCTTTAAATACAAAAAAAATTCAGATTTTTTAAAATGGCATCAATTTACCCCAATGTCAGTTTAAATATATCTGTAGATTTGCAATTTTTTTCTCTCCATATTTTGATGATATCATCAGACAGATTTGGGTCTTCTTTTAATGTTTTTGGGAAGTCAGCTCTCAGTTTATTTATTGTTTGTTTTCTTATCATCTAATTTTCTCTAGAGTTTCTGTTGCTTTGGTGTTCCAACTTAAATTATGATGTATTGTATAGCTATTTTTATTATTTTATTTTAGTTGATATTTTTTATATTGAGTTTAAGGGATTCTTTGGTCATCTTGAATCTGAATATTTACTTCTTAGGTAAATTTGGGAAAATCTTCAGTTAATTTTTTTTCAAATATTAACCTTTCTCATTGAGGTTTTCTTCTCAGAATTGCATTCGTCCTCACTCATCAGTGTCATTTAACATTTATTTTTTAGGGGCGCCTGGGTGGCGCAGTCGGTTAAGCGTCCGATTTCAGCCAGGTCACGATCTCGCGGTCCGTGACTTCGAGCCCCGCGTCGGGCTCCGGGCTCTGGGCTGATGGCCCGGAGCCTGGAGCCTGTTTCCGATTCTGTGTCTCCCTCTCTCTCTGCCCCTCCCCCGTTCATGCTCTGTCTCTCTCTGTCCCAAAAATAAATAAACGTTGAAAAAAAAAAAAAACTAGCTTAACATTTATTTTTTATATACTTTTTCATCTCTAATGTCTGTAGTCTGCTGCATTATCAGACATATCAACACTTGGCTATTTCTCTCTTTCACTCTGTCTAATATGCTCTTTAGATTGTTCAATTTCCAATTACATATATATGACATAAATTGAAAGGAAAATAAGAAATTTAAACTATACATTTATCTGTAACTATATGCATATAACTGTTAGAAGATCTATTTTCGACTTTTCAAGTACCTCTGTTAATTAATAGTTATGTATTCCTTCATCATACATATAATGCAATCTTAAATTTTTTTAATGTTTGTTTAGTTTTGAGAGAGAGAGAGAGAGAGAGAAAGAGAGAGAGAGAGAGAAAGCACAAGCAGGACAGGGGCAGAAGGAGAGGGAAACACAGAATCTGAAGCAGAGTCCAGGCTCCCAGCTGTCAGCACAAAGCCCAGTGCAGGGCTCGAACTCATGAACCACAAGATCATGACCTGAGCCAAGGTCAGATGCTTAGCCTACTGAGCCACCCAGGCATCCCATTATAATACAATCTTAAATAGTCAGACTAATATGTTTTAATTACATATCTATATCCTCTGATAAATTCAAGATCTGCTATCCTAATATATCTGATCTCACTTTTTTTTTTTTTTCATCTCTCACCATAAGTTTTATTCATACTGGCTTGGTTTCTTGTGTATTTGATATTTTCTATTTATTACAGTTGTTGTTGCTATTGTGAGCTTATTGAAACCTTATCTGTAAAACCTCTTTGACTCCTGGGGTTATGTTTCTCCAGACAGTAGTCTTAACTTCCTCTCCTCTTCACTTAGGGGCCTTTAACCAATGTGGAATGACCTGAAACTAAACTTCTGTCTTTGAGAGGGTTTTAATTCACAAATATTTACATTTGTGTCTATTTTTAGCAAATCGCAAAAGTATGTGTACACGCATACACTCATACACGCACGAACTACATTTATACTCATTTACTCTCCATTCAAAATCAAGGATGAGATACAGCTATCTTATCCATCTCCCTCTGTATATTATTTTTCCTTCAGTTCGTTGTGGGTTTTGGCTTTCACAAAGGCAGACTTACTACTGAGGTTTTGTATGAAACCCACCAGCATTGCAAGGGTCTCTGGCTTTATCTACAGTCTAACACAAAAAGACCGACGTAAATACTCAGCTCTAGGCCATCAGAGATAATCAGATGCTCTGGAAAATGTTCTGTCATCAGTACTCAGTACTGTTCTAAATTTACTTTCTCAATCTCTAGCTTCTGTAGACTGTTCTATTTCATAATAGCTTATATTTTATTCAGGACTTTTTAGGTACCTTGTTTCACAAGGATTGCTCTGGTCACCATGACCGCCATATTTCTAGAACTGAAAATCCGGTTTTGTTACTTTTTTTTTTTAATGTTTATTTAGTTTTGAGACAGAGAGAGAGACAGAGCATAAGCAGGCAAGGAGCAGAAAGAGAGGGAGACACAGAATCCAAAGCAGGCTCCAGGCTCTGAGCTGTCAGCACAGAGCCCAACACGGGGCTCAAACTCACAAACCATGAGCTGAAACCAGATGCTTAAATAACTGAGCCACCCAGGCACCCCCAGTTTTGTTAAAAGTTATAGCTGCCAGAACACCTGGGGGACTCAGTCAGTTAAGTGTCCAACTCTTGATTTTGGCTCAGGTCATGATCTCACCGTTCATGCGTTCAAGCCTTGCAATGGGTCCAAATTGGCTGTGCGGAGCCTGCTTGGGGTTGTCTCTTTTTCCTTCTCTCTCCACCCCCATCCCCACTCGTGCTTATGCGCGCTCTCTCTCTCTCCAAATAAATAAATAAGCTTAAAAAAAGTCATAGCTGTCAAAAACAGAATCCAACATATAATTTAAAAATACAGAGAAAAAAAAAAGCCCACCCCACAACAACTACTATTTCTGAGTTCCGCACTCTCCCTTCACATAAACATAAACTATAGTTTAAAAGAGTACTTAATTATACACTGGTAATGTTGCTAGAGAACTTGGCAGACGTTCTACTTTTAGAAGCACTGCACGTAGATTTATATATCACATTTTACATAATGAAGACTTTTTTCCCCACCTCTTACTAAAGCAAAGTAATAATAATGATAATAATAAGCTTCTTAAAAGAAGGATGGGGCTATAGCTGGAAGGCTCAGCGGGCTGAGACAAGGAACAAGTTAAGGGTGCTGCAAGTTAAAGGGTGGGTGGTTGATACATTTCACATACAAGGTGAAAGACTTAAGATTGTGTAGCCCCGACTAGATCATGTCAATGTTCAAGGCATCCCAGATTCTCTGCGTTGTTTAGAGATAAGCACGAAATCTAAACATATGCCCGAACTGAACAGCCTTTCCTCTGGATTGCACTCATGTGGGGTTTCACATATGGCTGTGCTCCACTTCTCAATCTCCAAAATAAGGTATAATTTAGACTACTGTTTGAGTAATTGAGCACATGGGCAATGGTTCTTCTTTCTCCTGTTGTTCGGAATGAAATGATCAGAAAAGCAGAACTTCATGCTTCCTGGTTGCTATTTGGTTGCTATTTGGTTGCCAAGCCTGGTTGCTATTTGGTTGCTATTTCAGAGCATGCTGACTTGCTTCAGAAAGCCTTGAGCCCTTTCGTGAGCATATGCTAGTCTGGTTAGTTCTGCCTGTATGCTTAGGTATGTGGCAAGATGGCCCCTTTACAAACCTATCTCTAATGCAAGACATAGGCAACATGGAGAATATTCCTTTGGCATTGATTTCGACATGAGTGATTCCATGCCGGTTCTGAGCCTCGGAGCCTTGAGGAAGACTGATTGTTTCTGTCTTGGTCTCTTGGAGACCCAAGCCACCTGAAAAATGTCCCATTTTTCTAGAGAGGTAATACAAAGAAGCCTTATGCTTCCATTGATAGGGAGAGGTTCTAGCTAAGATCAGCCTTGAAGACAACAGCCATATCAATGAAGCCATCTTGGGCCCTTCTGACAAATCCACCTGCCGGTGAAACAGCACTGAACGTCTCCAGTGGATACAACAGGGAGCAGAAGACTTGCTCGATTGAGCCCTTGCCACATTCCTAACCCACACATTATGTAACTTAATGTAATTGTCCTTTGCAAGTAGTTTGTTTCACAGCAACGAATGAATGAAGCCCTTGTTAAGCAGAACTTCTCTCTTTTGTCAATAGCTAAAAACATAGTTATTTTGGATACGGGACTTCCATCCACAATTACGTGGCTCAGGAATGAACTAGAAGCTGTACATTTAGAAGGTGTTTTTGACAAAGACAGGATGAGAATTATTACTTCAATAACGTGATAATTTTGGAGATGTGCTGTATTCAGGCCTCATCTCCTCAAGGTATCTGCTATTGAGCTGTATAAGGGAACTGGAAAGCAAGTAGATAAAAGCCATCTGAGTATGTTGTCAAAAACAACTTTTGGTGTGGTCACTTATAGATGAAGCTGGCTGGAAGTAAAAGATAAGAAAGCTAATAAGGTTTTGAAGAAATTAAGCTGCCAAAGACCATTAGTTTCATCTGAAAATTCTGTTATTATTGTTATCATTTTTTTTGGCAAGTCTTAGGAAAGCTCTCAGTAGGAAGCGGGCTATAGAAGGTGCAGAGGTCTCAAAGAGGACACATACCCTTATAGCCATGTTTGATATGCCCAGAAAATAAGAAATGTGGAGATCCATTTGGGAATTTATTGCTTTTCCTCCAAAAGTTTCATTTTTCAGGAGGAGATTCTTTAAGCATCCATGAATTCGAGCTGAATGTGTTACATACACTATGTACTTGCTGAACTGTTTGTTTAGGTATTCCAACAATAACTGGTGGATTATAATGACTCATTAATTGAAAATACTTTCAATTGTAGGTTTTTTTCTATTTCTTGCTTTGATTCTGGTAGTTTTTGCTATATGTATGTTGAAGCTCTCTTATTAGGTATACTCACATTCAATATCAGTATATCTTCCTGATAAACTTCCCTTTTTATCATGATAGAATATTTACTTCGGCTAATAAGCCTTATCTTAAAGAATACTTTGTCTATTATTTTTTCTTATTGTTATAATGTGTATGCCATATTCTTCTATTCTTTTTCTCTCAACTTATCATATAGACAGCATGCAGTTCAGTCTTGCCTTTTTTTTAACTTTTAATTTTAATTTTTTAAGCCAGTCTCAAGCTCTCTCCCTTTAATTGGAAACTGGTCCATTTATACTTAATGAAATTATATAAACATTTACATTTGTGTATTCCATCTTAGTATTGATATCTTTTAGCTGCATCTGTTGTTTGTTTCTCTTAGGAAAAGAGCTAGATTTATTTGTGTGTGTGTTTTTGATTCTGACAAGATGAGGTTTAACTTTTTACTACACCATGTCACAAACATTCTCTCATTTAACACATTTCCTCCAGTTCTATGTGAGAAAGATCAACCTGTCCATCCTGCCATGTCTGTCAATGGGATGCAGCTGAGGGAAAACACTGCCACCATGAACCATCGCCCTTCACATTGTTTTGCACGTGTGTCAGGATCCTTTGCCTACACTCATAAAACCAGGTGTTAACCATACATTGTCAAAGGGATTGGCTCATTTTATCCAATGTAATATCAGGAAGTGTATCATCAAGGGCCATGCTTCATCAAGTGCAGACAGATGAATAGAGTCTGGTACTTCTGTTAAAGAAGAAAATGTAGTTAGACATAATTTAGAATTTCTGAGGCTTTCCTCTCTTCTTGTTTCATACATCCCCCAAGGGCCAGCTCATCTTTTTCCCCGAAATTCAGTTTTTCCATAAATTAACCCCTGTGTATGCTACTCTTCTGGATAATTCCCTCTCATTTGTGTCTTGCTTCTCGTTTCCACAGCCCCTCCTATCATGTAGACCATGTCTCAGCTGTGTCACCTTGGTCACATCTTGACACGCATCTCCTCTCCACTTTCCGGCCTCTGCCCCATCTGCATCAGCATCACCCAGAACGAGAAAGAAACAGAAACTCTCAGGCACCACCCCAGATTTACTAGCCCAGTAACTCTGTGGGTGCAGTCTGGCCATCGGTGCTCGTTTGGAATCACACTCAAGTACGAGAACCCCTGCTGAATACTAACGATGATGTCAAACCATCCCTCCCATCAACATGTTATCTTTAACACCAATTTCCTCTTTCCATTGAAGCTGCTGATTGAACAAGGGTCACACTACTACAGAGAAAATCCGGAATATTATCTTTATCTCAATTATTGCTTATAATTTAGAAGTAAATTCAACTTTATCTTTGGATTTTTGTTATTACCAAATTGGGGGGGGGGGGGCAAACATTAGCCAAAATGAATGACTCAACATCCAAGTGTGCCCTGACATGAAAATTGACAAGAGATGATCTACTCTACTCCAGCAGTCTGTATCTATCCGTACATCCATATATCCATGTCCTGCATATCCTGTATATCTAGCCCCTTCCTTGTTTCCGTGCATAAAATTTTATTGCAACACAATATTAGTCAAGCTAATTATTTATTTATTTATTTATTTATTTATTTATTGGTATTATTTAATGGCTGCTTTTGCATTGCAGCAGCAGATTTGAGCAGTTGTAACGAGACTAAATGGCCTGCACAGCTAAAATATCTGGCCCCTTACAGAAAAAAATTTTGACCCCTAATCAACATCGTCACCAGGTATTCATTCGACATATGTTTATTAAACATTCGCCACTACACAGGCACCATTTCAGGCACTGAGGATATAGAAGTAAACCAAGGACACAGACCTCTGCAATCATGGAACATATATTAAAATGAGGGAAGGTGGCTGAAAATAAACATCATGCCAGTGAATAATTAATAAGACAATTTCAGAAAGTCATTTGTGCTGTGAAGAAAACCAAGTGGATAAAATGATAGAAAGTGACTGTCCAGGAGACAGCACCATTAGGTTAAGTGTCAGGAGGCCTCCAAAGAGGTGGCATCGAGCTAAAATCTCAACGAAATGATGAAATGATAAAAAGAAACAAGATGCGCAAAGTTCATGGGAAGGAAATGACCTTGGTTTGTCTGAAAAACGTAGAGAAGGCCAGCCTGGTTGGAGCAAAGTAAGTACTGGGAAGACATGGGGCCCTGGATACATGTTGGCGAGACTCCTGATCAATGACAAATTGTATTCTTTCATTTCCACCGTGTCTCATAGAAGGAAGTGTATTGATTAAAGGTTGCTTACTATTCTTTTGTGTGCTAATGATTTATGTTGGTTGCGCCGCAAGCATAAATGATTTTTACATCAATGGTGAGAAAATTAGGAACTTCTGATTAAAAATTATAAAAAAAGGGCAAGATTAATGTCCTGTTTAGACACAGGGTTGAAATATTGCTCCTTAGTCATCTCTACCTTCATCAGGCTGTTTAAGGTGGCATCATTAAGCCAGACCTTAAAATTTTCCACTTCCCTAAACTTAGTGACATGAACAAGCACAAAACAAAACAAAAGAAAGATAAAACTCAAAGACCATCAGTAAGCAAGCAATGGAAAGAGCCACTGACTTGAACATGAACAAGAAATAAGTTTAAGAATGCATACAAATCTCCTTCTCTAATTTTTGTGGAAAACTGTATTGAGCGTAGGTGCATAGTGGGGAATGGTGGTTTGTTGAGAAGAGGAAAGTGTTAATGAAACACTACAAATGCAAATCAAGAATCAACAACTTAGGTTCGCTTTGGTATCACATCTACTAAAATTAGAAAGACTCAGAAAAGATTAGCACGCTCTGGTGCAAGGACAAACATATAAATGCATGAAGTTTTCCATATTTTTAAAAAATGGGCAAAGGAGTTGCATGGAGACTTCTCCAAAAATGATATACAAATGGCCAACAAACATGTGAAAAGATGCTCAACATTAGCAATCACTAGGTAATTGCAAATTACAACTACAATCAACTATCACCTCACACCTCTTGTGTACTGTCCGTGGGAATGAAAATAGATGCATCTTAAAAATAGCACGGAATTTTCTCAAAAAATTAAAACAGAACTACCAAATGATGTAGCAATTCCACTTCTACAATCCAAAAGAGCCGAAAGTAGGATCTAGAAGAAATATTTATACAACCACGTTCCGAGCAGCACTGTGGACAGTAGCCAAGAGGTTGAAGCAATCCAAGCATCATCAGTGGATGAATGGGTACACAGTAGAAAATTATCTAGCCCTAAAAAATGAACATGCGTCATTTGATACATGTGTCAGTGTAGATAAACCTAGAAGACATTTTGCTAAGTGAAATAAACCAGTCACAAAAAGATAAATATTGCCTGATCTCACTTATAGGAGGTATTTAGAGTAGTCAAATTCAGAGACAGAAAGTAGAATGGTTGTTGTCTGGGCTGGTGTGAGAGGAGAAGGGGAGTTACTGTCTAATCGGTATAAAGTATTCATTTTGCGGAGCAAAAGGGTTTGTGAAGATGAACAATGGTGATGGTTGCACAACAACGTGAATGTATTTCACCCCACTGAGTTGCCAATTTAGAAACAGTTGAGAAGACAAATATTCTGTGTATTTTACCAAAAAAAAATGTTTTGAAAAGTATCAATAATGTGCAGAGAAAAAGAAGACTTGGAATCAACAGATTAGAACAGAGCTGGGGATATTGTAGATCAGGTAAAAGAGTGGGGGTTGCTGTTGGCTTGTTAATATGGCACTTAAAATGCCATGCAGACAGATAGAAAGGATTTTTCACTCCTCGGGTGGGGGTAAAGAGGTGAAGACCATAGAAAATCTTGCTCTGTACATCTGCTCAGATTGAAAGAATTAATTGGAAAGTCATTTCCCTGCCTTTTAAGAAAGGGCCAATGTGAAGTAATCGGACACAGATTCTTGCTATCTCCCTTTCACGTGTGTGGAGAACCAGAAGCTTGAAATTAGCAAAAGATGACCACAGCCATTTATGAATTGACTCTGTTGGTTGAAGGTTAAGTTCATTGACACACTTGTTTGAGACAGCATTGCCAGTATCACTCTAAAGATTAAGAAACTGAGGGTGAAGAGACTGAAGACGTGTTAAGTGGTAGGAACTTCCAGTGGAGTTGAATAATTGGCTAACACTTGAGTCAGGGTCTAGAACTTGAGTACCTGGTATTACCATACTGTTTCTTTTCTGTACCTTCTACTGGAACCCAATTTCTCCATCATCTGAATGGACTTTGGAAAGGCAGAGACTAAAAGACGCCAAGTCACAGGAAACTCTTTATAAACGCTCCTAAACCACCTCCTTTCCACTTGGCCCACCCAGAGAGTTTATTCTTTACTGTTTTCCTCAGCAGTGGCTGCAAAGACTTCATAAACGGCTATGCTACAAGAGACAAAGCCCTGCCTCGGGTTACAGGAAGATGTGGATTCATTCCCTGGTTCTGCCATATGCCTTGTACATGAGTGGGGGCAAGATTCAATTGCTGCAATGAAGTTTCCCCATCTGTAAAATGATTTTATGTACCTCATAATGTTGTTGCAACAGTTGAGGGAAATAACATAGGTGCAAGCACGTTAAACAATAAAATAGTATGTAAATGCAGGCTACAACTGTCATCTAAGTCCTTGTGAATCCAGGAGGAAGGATCTTAACCAGAAGTTAGAGATCACAAAGAAAAACCTTTCAAAATCCTAAAAATGGGGTCTTTCAATGCATTATCTGTCGAAATAAAACATTCAGGGATTGAAATATGAGAATATTCCTTTAATAATTTATTTTGAGAATAGGAGGGAGGTTTTCTCAATGTTCTAGGTCTTCATTTCATATCAAGGAAATATATCTTCCTTATTTTATGCATAAGATATTATCATTTGGAATCATAGAATTTCACAGTGCCGTCTATAAATATTTTATTATCTGTAAAAAATAAAGAAAGAAAACCTTGATTCTGAGAGATCCAGTATTGTGGTATGCTGGAAAATGAGGGGCCAATCTGGATTCTAATAACCTCTGCAAATGATTTTGATCAAGTTCTTAAATGTTTGGGACTTGCTTTTCATATCTGTTAAAGTGCGGAACAATTCCTTCCTGCCTTAATTTGGGTTCTCCACAAACAGTGACTGACACATGGACTGGGGTATAGTTAATACAGAAAGCAGAGTGAGGAAGGTAGGTCAATGAAACAGTAAGGGAAGAAAAGGTAAGGGAAGATGCATTGCTAAGCTAGTTTCTGTGTAGACAACTAAAGCCCAAACGCTCTAGGGATTGTGTGAGAAACTACATAGAACGCATCTCAAAATGATCCCTCCAAAAGGAGGAAAGCCAAGGTACTTATCCAGTGACTCCTGTCCCCCATTCGTTGAGGACTGTCCCAACCTGTGTCTGCATATGTGCTGTGTGGGTCTCAGGCTTCAGAAGTAGTCTGAGGGGCAGGAAAACAGAGAGCCACGGAAGCAGGCTTTTGTGGGCAATGCTGACCAAGGGCACGAAACACAAGTGGGCCACTTGACGTGGTGTAGGCACAAAACAATGTCTTGTACCTTATGGGTTGCTATGAGATATGAATTGGTATGGTTGTACTTAGAATGGTGCTCCAAAAATGGTAAAAAACCATAAATGGCAACTGGTCCTTTTATTAGACTAAGAGATGTGTTTATAGACACTACAAATTGGTGGGGATTTTGCTCTGGCCCCCTAATGCTTACTCACTTTCTCTTTCTCTCTCTTTTTTTTCCCTGGTCCTTCTCATCTATACTCTATTGCTAAGTATATCTTTCCATGATTTGCATAGATATGTCTCTGTGTGACTATGATCACTCTTCTCATTAGCAATTTATAGACTTTATTGTCTCATCTATGTAGCCTTATTTAAATGGCAAGCCATTGAATAACAAGATCAAGTGCTTCCTTCAACTTTGCATAATTGGGAGGACCTAGAACAATGTTATGTATAGGATGATGTTTAATAAATATTATGCTTTTCAACATGGTTATAAAGTGAATGTCTTTCAATCGCCCTCACCACAGAGTTTTACCACTGTTTAAAAACACATGGCCTTATTACTTCAATGAAAATTCAAATTCATAGCTCCCATTAGCATTGCAGACAATTTCTGGCCTACTTTCCCTGGATATTAATGGAAGTTCAGATCTTTTAATGAGCTTAGTACAGGAAGAATTTTGGTATTCACATAAACCACTGTCCCTCTCTTAGCCTAGGGCTAGAGAGAAAGCAGTCACTATGTTGGTCAGGTAATTTCAAAGATATTTAACTGTCAGAAAAGCCACCATGCACTGCATAAACAACAAATGCATAGTGTATTTCTATGCCAAATTTAACTTCCTGGATACAACTTTCACTTGGTTTCCTCTTACCTTGCTGATCCACTTTTCAGTCTCCTCCTTATTTCATGGTGTTTTAAACTTTCGGACAACATCGGGGCTCAGCATTTGGAAAGATTCTCTTCTTCATCAATCTCCATTCATTCATTAGCCCAGCCTCCCTTCCTGAACTTTAGGAACCCAGAACTGATTATGTTTTCAATATCTCAACTTCGATGGTGTGATAGATTAGGCCATTTTAAAAAAGCCACTGACTCTACTCTGGCTTTGTGTACCTCTTTGGAAGTTGATCCTGATGGCCCCATCAAGAGGTTGGATCTTCTTTGCCCCAATGAATCTTGGTTGAAACTGTGACTTTATTGATCAGTTGCATGCAGTGAAAGTGACCTTATGGAAGTTGCAAGCCAAGAACTCAAAGGAACTTCAGTTTCCACACTGTTTCTTCTTTCCCTGAAATTTCCACATAAAAAAGCCTGAGATGGTCTGTTGGAGGACAAGATGACCCATCCCATCTGAGGAGGAGAATGATCCATCCCATTTGAAGTATCCTAGGTCAACCAGCCCCCAATTAATTCACCAACCTGTTGCAACCACAAGTGACCCCATGTGAAGCCTGTGGAACTACTCAACTGAGCTCAGACTCAGTTGCTAACACAAAGATTCCTAACCACCACCCCCACTCCCCCACACACAAAGTTTTGTAGTGGTTTGTTACATAGTGATAGGTTTCTGATAAAGATGTTGAAGAGATCTGGTTAATTTAAGATATGCAACACCAAACCCTTGGTTCTATCCCTTAAACCTAGTACTCCACAGTTTCCCTTTTAGAAGTCATCGGCCATTTCAATCTTGTAATTCCTCAAGTCAGATATTTCACAAACATCCTTCCCACCTTTCTTTCCCTTATGTCCAAACCATCAACAAATCTGTGAGCTCTTTCCTAATTCCTCAGATTGGAGCACTTCTCTCTATTCTCCATGGCTTATGTGCCTCTTCAAGGCAGGTGGTTACAGCTAAGTCTTGAATTGTGTCATTGTTTCTGCCTTGATCCTCTGAAAGCCATTCTCCTCATGGCATTGAGAATTATCCTTTAAATCACAGATTATATCAAGTCCTTTCTCTGACCAGGAACCCCTCACTGAAAACAAGTTTTGGTTCCTTAAAAAGTTGAACATACATATGCTAAGTGAAATAAGTCATACAGAGAAAGACAGATAGCATATCTTTTCACTCTTATGTGGATCCTGAGAAACTTAACAGAAGACCATGGGGGAGGGGAAGGGGAAAAAAAAGTTAGAGAGGGAGGGAAACAAACCATCAGAGACTCTTAAAAGCTGAGAATAAACTGAGGGTTGATGGGGGGTGGGAAGGAGGGGAAAGTGGGTGACGGACATTGAGGAGGGCACCTGTTGGGATGTGCAGTGGGTGTTGTATGGAAACCAACGTGACAATAAATTTCATGTTAAAAAAAAAAGTTGAACATACAGTTATCACGCAACTGGGCAACTCTGCTTCTAGGTATATATCCAAAATAATTGAAAACAGGTGTTCAAGCAAAAATTGTAGATGAATGTGTTCATGGAAGCATTATTCACAATAGCCAAAAGGTGGAAACAATCGAAATGCCCATCCATACATGAATGAATAAACTAAACGTTGTATATTCCTTTGTAATATTGTTCACCCATAGAAAGGAATGAAGTGCTGATAAATTCTCCAACAGACCCTCAAAAACAATATGCTAAGTAAGTCACAAAGGTCACAGGAAGACTTTATGTATATGAAATATCCAGAATAGTTAAATCCATAGGGCAGAAATTGGATTGGGGTTACCAGGGGCTGAGGGCATGCAGAGTAATTGCTTAGTATTTTCAGGGTCTTGGTTTGGACTGATGAGAATGTTTTGGAACCAGATAGAGGCGGTGGTTGCACAACACTATAATGTCCTAAATGTCAGGGAATTGTTCCCGCTAAAATAGATAAAAGGGTTAAGAGTATGCTTATCATAATGAGCACTGAGTAATATGTAGAAATGTTGAATCATTGTATTCTACACCTGGAACTAATACAGCACTGTACCTTCATTATCCTTCAATGAAAAGTGAATTTAAAAAATGAAATGTTTAATTTTAAGTGAAGTGAGTTTCAGGTCAATTAAAAACCAAAAGGTTTCAATAGCTTCTTATGTTGCACAGAACAGCAGCCAAAAGCCTCACAAAGACATACGTGTCCCTCTGTGGTCTAGCTTCCACTTCGACTCTTCCTTTTTCTCTCTCCTTTCTTGCAAGATACATCTCTGTGCTGTTGGTCCAAGATTCCGTATGCTGTCTTAAGATTCACGCGTCCTTGATCTCTCTTGTCTGGATTGCTTTTTCCCTAGGTAGAACCCTCACTGTCCACTCATTCAGTTTTTCAGATAGTATAAAAGATTAATTTGTTTAATTTCTTTTCCTGGTCTACTGAGTCTGTATAGAAGCAAGGGCAGGGATATGCATAATGTCAAAAATATTGGTAACGTCTAGTTCCCTCTGGAACATTTTGCCAAATCTTAAGTTGGTGCATCCTGATCTGAGCTGCCAAAACCTCTCAAGGAAAAGAGTATGAGACCTTGAAAGGCCAACATCTACAAATTGAATGTAAAGTAGTTCACAAAGGAAGGCTGAGTTTCTCAATATGCTACTAATGACCCAGCTGCTTGGGTATGTGTTGTTATGGTGATGGGGGGGATTATGAAATATTACATAGAGTATTTTAGTTTCTTCTTAGTTCCACTCTTCTAGCAAAGACTATAAACGTGCTAGAACATAACTAATTACATTGTACCGTCAGACATCATGGCATCCGGGAAATTTTTTTCAGCCACATGAGATCTGGTTTGCTACATGTTATTCTAGAAACTCAGAAGAGCTGCTAAAAATAAACATGGCCCCTAGTGGAGCTAACATAAACTGTTTCTTGTGCAAGAAGCCAAAGACAAGTCAAGGTTTAGGATCTGCAATCCAACCTATTGTAAGAGGGGTCTTACTGGAATATAACCTGGAAACAGAAGCTGCAAGATGGTTGTACTTGGAATGGGGAACCTCACCTAATTTATAAGCAATCCAAATGTAGCTTAGCCTGTATATATCACCCTTATTAACACCCTTATTAATAAGTTGATGTGTAGGCTTTCTCTCCACTTTTGTTCTGTCTGTGCACTGATCAAAGCACTACACAAATTCCCAGAGAGATTTACATGCTTCTTTGGATGAAAACCTTCTTGCTTCCACACCTTAGTAAGCATGGCAAACATTATCAGTGAGTCATTTATGGCCAGGTGACGAACCGATTCCCAACTCAGGGTGAATGATGTCACTGGTGCCCGCAAGGGACGTGATTCATAAGGAATGGAATCTGGTATGCTCAGAGATCCTATTTCCACCTGCAAACCTTCCTCTGTCTTCAAGACAATTTACTCTATATGAATAGATTTCCGGAAGCTCCACTCTGATTTATAGGAAGTATGGCTCTTTGCATGTGCCTAGTTTCCCCTTGATTAAAAAAACAAAAATTCTTGAGTTAAACAAGATTTCAACTCTTGAAGTAATTCTTAGCATCTGGTGGAGCTTCCATAGCATCCAGTGTATCGACAGAACTCTCCTCCAATCCCAGGGATGGAGCTGAACTGAATGCTGATCTTCCTACTACCAATGAGACCTGCACATAGACAGAACAGAGCTAATTTCCTTATTCATTTGCCATCCCTTATTTTGAATCTGCAGACACAGGTTAATTTTTCATGAAAAGTGCAAATTGGGCCTAGTTTGACAATTATTCCCATGCTTTAAAATTCCTTTGAAAGAAAAGAGAAAAAAAAATATCATCAAGCTTTTAACGTATGTGCTATATATAAAGCTGGTGTGATTTTTTAATGGTTTAAGCTGGTCATTTGCTTCTAACAAGCATGAAAAACAACAAATTATTGGAGCAAAGTAGCAGGGATACTTTGTCACATAAATAATAAGCATCTAAAACATGTTTGAATCAGTTTTCAAAAAGGGTTACTTTTGAGATAACAGCTCGGGATTTAGTCAGTATTTGATAAATGAATTGTAAAAGAATAGATACGATATGACTTTTGTATGTTCCCCTTGGTCAGATACTGAGTCCTTTTGACTCCATTCTTCTCATACACAATAACTTTCTCTGGTATGACTCACAGAAGCCAGGAAAAAAAAAAAAAAATATATATATATATATATATATATACACATCAATTTACTGATTTTATCCATTAATCCATTGTATCTTTTATTCGATCAACTAATGTAGTCATTCAGCACATATTTATTGAACACTGATGATGCCAAGCATTGATCCCAGTGTTGGAAATCAAGGATCATGAAACAGATAATGGCGGGATAGCATGGCATGATTAAGGAAAAAGAAAATATGAATTGTAGGTGAGTTCATATTAGAGGCATCTAATCTTCACTTGGTGAATCAACTCAGGCTTCCAGAAACAAGTAACATCTTAGCTGTAATCTACAAAGTGAGTAGGACTCAGCCGAGCAAGTAAAGGTGTTGAATGGAAAAGGACGTTTCAGACAGAAGAGAAGGAATAACACAGATTTTGACACACTGGGGAGCTGGTGGGAATTCACTATGGCTATAGCATGAAACCTAATATTATGAGGACTCAGTGTTCAAAATGGACCTCTTTGAAAGCAAACTGGTCTTTTACTAACCTTGTGTGTGTGTATGTGTGTGTGTGTGTGTGTGTGTGTGTGTGTCTGTGTGTTCATGTAACATGTATTTATACTTCAATTACAGCAGATTTTTACAGCGTATTAATATGAATAGTTCATGCTTCTCTTTGCCTCCCAAAACAAACTTCCTTAAGTATGAACTTTATACCGAGGTCATGAGATCCTAGAATGGAAGAGAATTAATGACTAACAATTAGGATTCAAATCTGTTAACTTTTATTGCTTTTACAGACTATCTGATTTCCTAATTTCTAGACCCTCTCTGCCTACATAGGCTTTCTTAAATAGGTTGGTCCTCTTGGCCTCCCTGATCTGACCTGGGCTAAATGTAAACTGTTTAAAAATCCAGAAGTCTCCCCTTTGTAGCTTGCAAATCTGACCCGTGACAAATTGTCCAGGCTTCTGTAAGATAGGGGAGAAGTGCAGCATGAGAAGGTGTACTGGGTAAAAGCCATATTTCAGTTAATGCAAATACACTCAGATAAGGGGTTAAGAACCTATGAGAATTTTCTAGTAAAGGAGCAGAAGCCTCAAGGACACAGAAAACTATCTGAGAGTTGGAGAAGGCCTCAAAGGCTTTGGGTAGGGCAGAGCACCCAGAATGGTTTGGGTCGAGGTGCGGTGGAGGACTGAAGGCTTGAGAGTTTATACTTGGGACAGTGAATGAGGAACCTGGCATTGGGCATCGCGGTGGATTAGACTCCAGTGTCCCTTGACGTGAAGCGAGTTCAGAGTCTGGGACTTACCTGCCTCAGAATGAGAACTGACTCTCAGAGAACCTAGAAACCTAGCCGCTTTGCCCTGGATGACCTAGCTCATAATTGCGGTTTGAAAAGCTTTATGGGGCACCAGGGGCACCAGGGTGGCTCAGTGGGTTACGCGACCGACTCTTGATTTCGGCTCCAGTCATGATCTCATCGTTCGTGAGTTCGAGCCCTGCATCGGGCTCCCTGCTGACAGTGCGGAGCCTGCTTAGGATTCTCTCTCTCCCTCTCTCTCTGCCCCTCCTGCATGCTCTCGCATGCTCTCTCTTTCTCTCTCTCTAGATAAATAAATACACTTGAAAAGAAGCCTGGTGAAAACGGTGGCCTCTAGGAATTTTCTACAGTTTTACGCAGGCTTGCCAGTAACTATGTCATGCAGTCCAAAATATGTTTAGCATGATTTGAAAACGCCCTCAGACACCCCCACTCAGTTCATTCCAGCGCCTTGCTCATAACTTTGTGCCGCACGGCTTAAATCCATCATACCAATCCAGCTCCCTGCCCTAGGCTATTGCACTGGTAGGGTTCGTCATCCTGAGTCCTTGATGGTGGACCACTGCACCTTGCTCTCAGAGTGCTTTGTGTACCATCCCATTTCTGGCTCTGATGTCATTCGTGCACAATACGAATCTTTGTTCCCAACAACCAGCGTTTTCAACTTCATTTTGTTTCCGTTTTCACCACAGAGTTCAGGTAAGCAGTACACTCCCGGGGGAATATTCAATATTATAAGCTATTTCTTATACTATGTTAGGAACTCAGTCACTTCCCCATTTAGGAAAGCATATTAGAGGCATGGGAGTGAAAATTGCCTTATGAAAAAGAAAACCTTGAATTGACTTTATATAATAGGTAAGTCACGAGTAAGTTTTAGTGTTTTGACAAACAACGTTAAATCTTTGCGAAATGCGTCTTGATTTAATAGATTCACCAGTGAAGAATGAGGACGCCCAGAGTCTGTTGCTTTTGTCTTTGTGTCCCAAGACGGATATCATGCCTGAAACACTGTCAGAGCTCCCCAGAGAGAAGTATAATGATTCTCTGAATGAGCGAATGAGTGAATGAATGAATGAATGAACTGTTTGCTTAATTGACATTATAGTCTCATGTGAAGCTATGCTCAGGAAGATACTGAGCCTCAAAGGAACCCAGTGACATCTAGGTCTCCCTCAACGAGTGTTCTGAGTAAATTCGATGTCTGTCACAAACGCCCAAAACCTTGAATGAAGAATTTGAAATCTCAGGCTACCAAGATGAATGCCAGTGTATTGTCGTGTGTATACAGATGGTCAGGCAAGGGATACAAGGCAAAAAGTCCCCTCTCTCTTGCTGAGTTTTGTTCTGGGAAAACATAGCTGTTGAGCACAGCAATTACTGCCAAACTGCCCATGGGAGTTACAGGCACTGGTTGAGTTCATAGAACTGCCACGGATGCCTCGAATCAAGGGCAGGTAGTCAAAGGCCATGGTCAGAGCTGTGACCTCTGGACCAATATGATACAGACCTTTCAGGGGAGTGAGTGTCTTCATCACCAACAATCCTTTTGGGCTGTTCCACTTGAGATCACTGACTCTGCCAAGAACACGGTAGAACTCCGTCGGATTGAGACCCATGTCAGAAAGCGCCATGCCATAGATTTTACAGAGAATGAGAGGAACAGAATATTCTGCCCTGGAAGGGAGTCTCAGTGGATGGAGTAAAGAGCAGGGCGTCTGGAGGCTGTCACTTGGGTTCGCTGCCCGGTCCCGTCACCTCCTCACGATGTGATACTGGAAATGCTCTTAAAGGTTCTGTCCTTTTCCTTATCGTGGTACTTCGATAACAATGCCCGCCCTGGAGGGGTGGCATGGGTGGTGGTGATAATGGTCAGCGTCTCAGACATCGCAAGTATTTGGTAAGGTACAGCTCTCGTCAACACCGCGGGAGTGGTTTGGTGATACCAAAAGGAAGGAAAACACATAATGCATCTTCTTTGAGGAGGGGTGCCTTCTCATCAATAGCAGAGACTTAAATGTCTTGAACTGGGCAGTCAGAATACCTACCTTCCATCTCATGAACGAAATACAAGAGGCATGGGAAGGCCCCCCAGGCCACTCTGGGTTAAGTCACTGACGTCACATCCTACTTCTCCCAGGCAACAGCAGGTGTTCATTAGATGCCTAGAGTTATTTCTCAGCAATGATAAATCACCACTGCTTACTCTTTCCTTATGGCCCATTTCAAATCTTGCGATTTTTATATTTTCCTGTTAATCAGTATTTATTTGCACCAACTCAACCAGAAGTTTTCTCCTCCGGTCCGCCTCTTCTTAATCTTCCCACTTTTTAACTTGGGCACTTCTAAATTTCCGCAAAGTGGCCCAGAACCCAGAACTCACTAAGGTTCTCAAAGCTGCTGATTTTTTAATGCTTACTTGCTCAGCGGCACGTTCTTTTGTGCCCATTTTTCTTTCAAATGGCACTGCTATGAATCTGTATTTCCCAAGATGCAATATTTCCCTATGCTTTTTTTTCTCCAATTTTTGTTTATTTGTTTTGAGAGACAGAGAGAGAGCAGGGGAGGGGCAGAGGGAGAGAGAGAGAGAGAGAGGGAGAGAATCCCACGCAGGCTCCGCACTGTCAGCACAGAGCCGGGTGTGGGGCTCAATCTCACCAACCATGAGATCGTGACCTGAGCCGAAACCAAGAGTTGGACGCTGAACTGGCTGAGCCACCCAGGTGCCTCTCCCATACTTCTTATCGATGAGATAAGACACCCACTAGTCTTTCAAGCGTTGAGGGACTTTGAGCACAGTGGAGATGAAGGAGAAACAAACAGGGATCTCTTTCATCATTGTTGCTGCCACAAGTGTTGGCCTTCTGCCTCATTTGAACTGTAGATGGCTGCATAATTCTCTAGCTAAGACCCTTGAGTTCTGGAGAGCTCTCAACCCCCTCCACCCCCAGCCCCCACATATTTTAGCATAGCCTCCACTTAGAGATTTACAGTCCTGCTTTGATCTTTTTGCCTCTTTGTGGGTTTTGCAAATGTCCCCTGACTTGAAGAGAATAACACCATTTTAAAACCCTTTAAACAATTCATTAATCATTTTGCTAATCATAAATAACAAAGCCTTTAAACAAAACAGAACCAATACTAGCCCAAACGGAGCCCCATTAGTCATTTATACAATTTGCCGTATGTTTTCATCACTCATGATGATCTTCGACCTATTTCCAAAACCATGATTAAATCGCTTTTCTTTGAGTCACTCTGATTAATTTTTCATGCACAATTGGGTGACTCACCAAATCAAAAGTGATCCTAATGTCCTAATGTTCGACTTTTGCTTTTTTGATTTTTCCTTTCAATTCTTCTGTGGGTTTATGCTGGCAAATCTATGAATTCATATGTCCTGCTTTATTCTTTTTGAAGGCCGTCTGCCTGTTTCCCATTCTTAATATTTTTCAACAGTATCATATACTATACTTTACTGATAGTTACCTTCCCAGGCAGAAGTTTCCAATACCTTTCAAGAGTCTATTTTCTCCACATTCTCTAACATGCTAACATTCTTTCATTTTCTGAGCATAAACATGCGTGGGTCCATAAACATGCCGGCCAGCCCCCTGAATAACTCAGGGTGATGTGGGCCTTTCAATGCCTGCCAAGTAAGGAATTCCCTTATCTTCGTGTTGGCCAGAGCAATTTTTGCAATGTCTTCATTACTCCCTAATTGTCTATATTTCTGTGCTTCATTTCTCTTGTTAAAGGCAGATTTAAAAAATGAGTTCAATAACTCAGCCGTTTTAGAGCCATCATTAATTTCATGCCCTTCCTCATTCATTAGTGGACCTATTTTCTTGTGGCTTTCTTTTCCCTCTGGGTCTTCTTCTTCTTCTTCTTCTTTTTTTAATTCTTCTCATTTATTTTAACCCTTTGATCACACTCCATTATGACCATTATCATGTCTTCCCTAGCAACATGAATAGCGTCTCAGTGGGAAATTGATTTGGTTTTCCGGGTCCCTACCATCCCTGGAATAAACGTCCTTTTGGTTTTTTGCTCTGAAAAGTTGGCCTATGACTGATACAATTTTTAAAATCTTATTCAGAGGAAATGTATAGGCCATGTCTTTAAAAGAACACTAAAACATGCTCTAAGTGTCTCTGACATGAAGGCAGCATTACTATCTTTGAACTGAAACTTAAAAAAAAGACTAAATGCCTAAAGACAATTGATTTCTTGGTTTGTAAAATCGTTTTCACTTTATCAGACTTGAATTTCTATAGCTCAACAACCCTCCCCTCCAGTGTGGGCTCAGTCTCATATTAGGAGTCCATACTTTTCCAGAATCCGATAAAAGCTGTGACACCCTTTTTTACCCCTTGTTCCCTGTGCAATGCAGTTTCCCAAACATGAAGATAGTCTTACAATGAAATAAAATGTGAATATGAAAAATTCAAATGAAATAAAGCATGCTCTTGTAAGCTGATTGCTTGAATACAAGTCAATATATTTACCTGCACTTTTTATTTTCTGAGAATATATCCTCATTTAAATAGATTTTCTAGGGGCGCCCCAGTGGCTCAGTCGCTTAAGTGACCAACTTGGGCTCAGGTCATGATCTCAGTGGTTCATGGGTTCAAGCTTGGCATCGGGCTTTGTGCTGGCAGCTCAGAGCCTAGACCCTGCTTCGGATTCTTCATCTCTCTCTCTCTGCCCCTCTCCCACTCGCACTGTCTCTCTCAAAAATAAATAAACGTTAAAAAAAAGTTAAAAAAATAGATTTTCTAGTCACTTCATCTTACCGAAGGGGTCACTCATGGGTGTGCCTAGGGGGCAGGTTGTCTTTGGTGTTTTCATTCTTTGAAAATGCCATTTTCTTCCATTTCCTCCTCCTCCTCAACTTAAAATGGTTTGTTCCAGTGCTAATACCAGCAAAATAACATGAAAAAGAAATGAAACTGAAATTAGCCTGACCTGGATTTGCATCCAAATGGTTCCACTTCTAGGGGTAAACTGGAGAGCAGTTTACACAAATTCTTTGGATTCGATCTCATCTGTAAATGGAAATTATCAGTATCCAGCCTCAACAGAGGGTACGATTAAGGTTAGGCAAAATAATCATATGTAATATATTTAGAAAAATGTATTCACTTAGAAGAATCAAAAAATGTTGCTCTTTTCTACTCTTGCTATCGTTACTTTAACCATTGATTTTGTGTGCTCCTTCTCCCTCAACCTGTAGTATTTTTTTGAGACAGTTGAATTTTGCAATAATAATAAAGGACGTAAAGCATATAGGAAGTGGGATTTCCCTTTTGGTCACTAATCTGTCAGTCACAGAATTAGGTCTTTGAGATGTTGGATTTAAAGCTCCAAAAGAGAGTTGAGTCCAACTGTTGCAGGATTTTTCACTTTCATCCTGGGGATCCGTTGTCTTGCTGCTTCGAAGAACGAAGAGGTGGGCACGAAATGAGCAGCAGGCAAACATTTGTTAGAGTAGACAGAAGATCAGAAAGACAGAACAGTCTAAAAGCTCTCTTTACAGAAAGGGGACATTGGAAAGTGAGGGCCCATGACATTAGGTAAGGGTCC
Organism: Prionailurus viverrinus; assembly: GCF_022837055.1. NCBI lineage: Eukaryota > Metazoa > Chordata > Mammalia > Carnivora > Felidae > Prionailurus > Prionailurus viverrinus. The sequence continues at coordinate 3,727,683 of NC_062569.1, read as the reverse complement.
TTGCTTCATAAGGTTCTGGTCAGCCCTCCCTTCACTTCCCCCTTGTTCTTTCTCGGGTTTTACCCCTGTTGACTTGATAACTGTAGGTGCTGGGTTGTCCATTCCTGACTGGCTCATTTCCAATGGTCTACAGCCATACTGTTCCTTGTGGGTCATAGGTTTTATGGTCTGCTTATTTCTAGTCGGGTCTTTTGTCCAATTCCTGTGGGAAACCTGAGGGCGAGTAGTCGGGTCCTTTCATTCTTTAAAATTTTTTTTTTTCTTTAGCGTTTATTTATTTTTGAGACAGAGAGAGAGCATGAATGGGGGAGGGTCAGAGAGAGAGGGAGACCCAGGATCCAAAGCAGTCTCCAGACTCTGAGCTGTCAGCACAGAGCCTGACACAGGGCTCGAACCCACGAACCATGAAATCATGACCTGAGCTGAAGTCGGATGCCCAACCTACTAAGCCACCCAGGCACCCCTGGGTCCTTTCATTCTTAGCAGGAACCTTACACCTGAGGGTGTCTGTTGCGGTCAGCCACTCCCAGCATTGTTCCAAAATCTGTGTTTTTCCTCACCCAGGGACCTCAGGTCCTAATCTTTCCCTCCCTGCCTACTGAATTCTATCTTTTCCTACCATACAACACTCTTTCTAGCTGACAAAAACTCCTAGAGGCCTCAGACTCATCCTGCCTACCTATGCTTTCTAATTTCTTACTGAATTCTGGAAGGAGTAATTAGGGAGTTAGAACAAGGAAAGGGTTTCTGTGCCAGTAAAAGTCTTAAATTGGTGACAAGGCTACAATAGACTCAAGTCATTATTATAGAAATGTTCCAATGAAATGTTCAGAATTTTCATGCATAGTTCAGTGTGTCACAAATATTCCATACCGTAATCTAAAACAGCTTTTCCTGGGCTCAGTTGGTTAAGCAGCCAACTCTTGATCTAGGCTCAGGTCATGATATTACGGTTCATGGAACTGAGCCCCATGTTGGGCTCTGCACTTGGGATTCTCTCTCTCCTTCTCTCTCCGCCCTTCCACCCGCCATCCCCCCCCCCCAAATAAATAAACTTAAAAAATATATGTAACAGCTTTTCCCATAGTTTGTTTCAGGGAACACCTTTTCTAGATGATGTTACACACTGAGAGATTACCCCAAACCCCAAAACTTTGGAGGTGCTGAACTGAACAAAGTGAAACAAGTTTGTTCCCAGCAGACTTTCTGAAAGCTGTGGCCAGCTTAAGAGAATTGTATCTGTAAGAAAAAAAATTAAAAATAAAAAGAAATAAATAAAATAACGGTATTTGTGTGCCTGCAAAGTACATACGCTGAGCTATTAGGGCGCCGTGTTGTACACAACACTCATTCACCATAAACTGTTTGAGAAACACAAAGATTGCCTTTTTGTCTCTAGAACTCTAAACACGGGCTTAACCTGTCGGGGGACTATTACAGTAAAAAAAAAAAAATCATTCAAAAAGTTCAATGATTCCAACAGGTCTTTAGACAAAACAAAACAAACAAAACAAAAAACAAAACGAAACAAACAAAAAAACCCAACCAACCCTCAATCAATAAAGCAGAGTATTTGACATGAATATAAATAAGAACAAATAGAAGTTTTTGACCGGTTTTTAGACTTTGCTGGTAGACATTTTGGCGTCATGAAGAAACTGTCACTGTCACCTAAAATAATCCCACCACAGTGAACTTTTAAGAATCCATCTACAAAAAAATGTGAAAGCTAAAGCTTTCACCTTTAATCTCTTGACATTTATGGTGCAAGACGATGTGGCTGTAATGAACCACTGCTGATTATTTCATGTAACATGGGGAGGCATCATTAGTTTATGATAACAAGGGTGGGTTGTCAGGCTTTTCCCGAACCGATACGGTGAAGTCTAATTAGTCATATAACTGTTTTATTTTCCTTGGTAATGAGCATATGCCAAGGGGCTGATTCCAAAAAGGTACATTTTTTAGAACTCTCAAAAGCGCGTTGAATGTGAAATACACGTTTTTTTTCGAAATGTCTTCTCTGAGACACACGTGGATTTTCACACCATAAGAACATAATTGGAAGAGTTCTTAATTCTGCAGTTCTTTTTATTTTTGGAGGTCGAGACAACTCAGAGCCTTACTTATATCACCTTGCACGTGTCTCTTTCTTCTCAGTCTTGAACATTTGTAAATATAATATGAACTGCTGTTTATTCCTACTAATTCCCAGCAAGTGCTGTGTGTGCACTAGGAACTTTTTAAATAGTCAGTAATTGGATTCCTCGTGAGTTGGTAGGTGGGTAAGTAGGTGGTAGGCATTGCCAGGTTTCATATTGGCTCCATTCTATAAGTGTCTAATATTCTGCCTCCACAAATAAAAGGATACATTATTAAATTCCTCTTTGGCAGCTCTTTTCTTAGGATGAGTTCCATGCTTTCACCCTTTTTTGACAGGATCTAATTTCTATTCTTTCCAACGGTTCCGCTGACCTCCTGTGCACTCTCTCCTATGCTGCAGAGTTTCACTTGACTGCTGATATCCCCATCTCCATACATTAAAGATGCACTTATGCTTTTTTTTTTTCCTTACAGTGCTCTGAACATAATTACAAAAGCTTTGAATCCAGAATCAAAAACGAGCAGTTTGATCACATAAAAGCTAATTTCTGAAAACCACCACCAGATTCAAAGTCAAAGGGAGGACGAAGTTAGAACGCTTCAGGAGCAAACAGCACAAAAAATATTTTCGAGACAGACCCACGGAAAAGTTTATTATGTGTCGCGATTCAAAATGCTGGCCCCATCTACCTACTGTTTTCTCAACCCGTTGAAGTCCTATTATCCAGTCTGTTGACTTTTTTCATTACAGGTAACTAATGTGCCATTTCTATTTAATAACAGTCTCCTGCAATTTCCCTTTGTAATGAAGGTACATGATCAAGCATTTAATTGTGGAATTTTAAAAAGTAATATAGGACCACGTTTAGCAGCCATCTTTTAAAAAATGCTATTTATTTATTTTGAGACAGAGACAGAGAAAGCGAGTGGGGGAGGTGCAGAGAGAGAGAGAGGGAGAGAGAGAAGCCCAAGCAGGCTCTGCACCCACAGTGCAGAGCCCAGTGTGGGGCTCAAATGCACAAACCATGAGATCGTGACCTGAGACAAAAATCAAGAATCCATCAGTGACCTGACCGAGCCACCCAGGCGCCCCTTTAGCAGCCATTTGTAAAATACAAACGCTGTGTTTTGAGTCACAAAGCATGCTGTTATTTGTAAACACTTCCAATGTATGGCGTGAGATAATCTTGTCTATGTAGGAGTCAGATAATCTTGTCTTTTGGGTTCAGAGTCAACTATGAAAAGTGCAGGGAGGTAATGGCTTGCTGTGTTTGCTCCCTCAGAGGCAGTTTGATCATCCCTGAAACCCCAAACAGAAAACGTTCTGCCTTTATTGCAGAAAGGGGAAACTCTCCCCCAGCCTCGGTTCTCTTGGGGAGGCGCCCTATTCCTTCACCACTTCTGCCGTCACCTCTCCTGGAAGCTTTCCCTTACCTTTCATCAAGGTCCGGGATACCACTGCTGTGTTTTAATATAGTCTTGACTGCCCATGACCAAATCAGCCCAAATAACATTAGCTTCAGTTATTCCTCGTCTGTTTCCCCAGTGAACTGTGAGATTCTCATACACTGTAGCTTGTATTCCACCCCCCTATGAACTCCATTTGCCCGTATAATGGAAGCCCAACGCATTTTTGAATGGCGGCGATGTTCCCAAACCACAGAGCGAAAAAGATGGCACTGGGATCCAGGTCTTCACACAGGCGGTCCAATTTATTTGGGAAAATTTGGGCGCTCCTGGGTGGCTCAGTTGGTTAAGCGTCCAGCTTCGGCTCCGGTTATGATCTCGCAGTTCATGGGTTTGAGCCCCATGTTGGGCTCTGGGCTGACAGCTTGGAGCCTGGAGCCTGCTTGGGATTCTGTGTCTCCCTCTCTCTCTCTCTCTGCCCCTCCCCTGCTCAGGCTCTGTCTCTCTGTGTCTCTCAAAAATAAATAAATGTAAAAAAAATTTTTTTTAATTGCAAAAATTTTTTTAAGTAGTAGTATTATATAGGACAGTAATTGGGAGCTGTTTTGAAGAGATAATGGGTACGTCTAGATTCCAAAAGGAAATAAACTGTAATGCAGGAGCTTAAGCTGTGGGGAAATGATGTAAAGAAATGTCTACTCTACGGCTTGTTAAAGCAGACTTCTCTCTCCCTAAATTCCTCTGTATATGTTTGCAGGGTGTGGAACCCTCCTAAAGGCCACCTAAACTAGTTGTAAGGTCTTTCACCCTTTCTTTTGGTAAAGAAATGTGTATCAAATATCCACGTATTAGGATCCATGCGAAATGTTGTAGACACACAACAATGCACGCTTATAGTTTGCAGTTCATAACAGTGGAATATTGAACAAGCAATTTTGTTTACCAGCAATTCAGGATAGAAGTCTGATGAGCATATAAGGAGAGGACAGAGAGGGAACCTTCAACATTATTAGGATCCAAAGGGGAGAATAAGAAATTCTTCATAGAGGGAATAATGGTTGAATTAAGGTCTGAAACATAAGACCACTAACAGACATTTAAGAAAGGGAGTTCTTGGGAATGTGGCAGACATGTAAAACCCCTTTGTTTAATCAAGAATTTGAGGGACAAAGAACTTGAGGGGGGGAGGGGCAGAGAAAGAGGGAGAGGGAGAATCCTGAGCAAGTTCCACACTCAGCATGGAGCCCAATATGGGGCTTGATCCCATGACCCTGAGATCATGACCTGAGCCTAAATCAAGAGTCACACACTTAACTGACTGAACCACCAAGAATTCATTCAAATTTCAAGAACCCCCAAGGCTTCTATTCTGTGAAAAACAACATCAACAGAATGAAAAGACAGCCTCAGGCTAGAAGAAATTATTTCCAAAGACCAATTTTATTATATTCAAAATATATGATCCAAAATATATAAGAACTCTTAAAACTCAATAAGAAAGCAACTCATTAAAAAAATGGGTCAAAGACACATCATCAACAAATATAGAGAGATGGGAAGTAAGTATATGAAAAGATTCTCCACATCATAGGTCATCATGGAAAGGCAATTAAAATAATAAGATATCACCACACACTATTAGAATTGCCAAAATTCAAAACACTGACAACACCAAATGCGGATGAGGATGTAAATCAACAGGGGCTTTCACATACTGCTGGTAGGAGTGCAAAATGGCACAGCCACTTTGGAAGACAGTCTAGTGGTTTTTCATCTTATCACACGATGTCACGACGTAGCAACTGTGTTCCTTGGTATTTACCCAAAGTAGCTGAAATCTTACGTCTCCTGAAAAACCCGCAGAGGTTTTAATAGCAACTTATTCACAGTTGCCCAAACTTGGAAACGATCTTTCTGTAGGTGAATGGATGAAAACACGGTGGTACGTTCACACGATGGAATATTATTCAGCACTAAACAAATATGCCATGAAAAGACATGGTGGAACTTTAAATGCATATTATTATGCGGAAAGACTACTTACTGTATGAGTCTACCTATATGACATTCTTGAAGAGGAAAACAACTATAGAGATAGTAACAAGACCTCCAGTCGGAGATTGATGTGGGCTTAGAATAGGAATAGGTAGAACATAGATTTTAGAATAGTGAAAATACTCTGCATAATGCCACGATGATGGATACATCCGTTATACATTTGTCCACACCCACAGAATGCACACCACCAAGAGTGAATCATAAAGTAAATGAGGGACTCTGAGTGACTATAATGTGTCTCTGTAGGTTCGTCAATTGTAACAAAGATGCTACTCTGGTGAGGGATGTCGTAATGGGGGAGGCTGGGCATGTGGTGGCAGGGACTGTATGGGAAATCTCTGTACCTTTTCCTCCATTTTGCTTGCAGTGAATTTGCCTAAAAATAAATTATCAAAAAATTAATGAGAAAAAATATGAATTATATTACAGAGAGAGTTGAGGGATGTATTACACATTCTAGGTGTCTAACCCAACATCAATTCCTCTTCTTTGGTAAAACAATTGAATCTGTTTAGTTTGGCGATGTGCCCAACCAAAAGACTACACCATCCGGTCCTTCCTGCAGATAATGTGACCAGGTCTTGGCCAACTATCTTTAAAAACAAGTGTTATTCTGAGAAGTCTCCCAAACAAGGACTACGTACTTTTTTGTCTTGTTTTTTTTCCTTTCTGCCGAATGCCTTTCTGCAACATGATAAGCTGGCTTAAGTTCATCTTGCACCATAAGGTGAGACTAACAGTATCTATTGATACATTACCGACTGATGTATCTACTGATACACTGTGAAATAGCCTCAGACTTAGTGGCTTAAAAAACAAACATATCCTTATGTATTTCAATTCCGTGGATCAGATGATTTTCCTGTTCCATAGAGCATTATTTGAGTTCTCTCCTTGAGAATTAGCTGGGCAACAGGACTAACTTGCCAGAAGCGTGACAGCTTACTCTCATTTCTGGCACTATGATGAAAATGGCCAAGAGGTGACACCCACCGGGGCCCCTTGCCTTCTCCCTGTAGTTCTCAGAGCCTGCCTGGGTGATCTCTCCAACAGGGTAGCTGGACTTGCTACATGACAGCTCGGAGCTCTAAGAGCAAGTGTTTCAAGAAGGAGGAAGTGGAAACTGACAGTACCTTGAGGCATGGGTCTGGAAATTGGCATAGTGTAACAGCTGCCATCTTCTATTACTCAAAGTAGTCACTTATTCTGCCCAGACGCAAGGAGAGGGGACATAGCCCTCATCTCCCAATGGAAGTGTGAAGAGTTCGTGCCATTTCTGATCTGCCATAGGCGACCTAAGGATGGCAAAAAAGAGCTGGAAAGCCCGGGTCCCTGACATAATGCTTCGAAGCTAGCCCTGCGCTGCTCACACCTGAATTTAGTTCACGTTACAGTGAAAAAAATGCGCATCTGCTTTAAGCACCTATGGTTGGACTTTGGTTGTATGCAGCAGAAACTGATTCTGAGAACTTTAATAAGAATTTTATAGGGACGCAGAGTCTAGAATCGTGGTACGTTACTTAGTGTGTCCAACTTCTGTCTTCTGGCCTTTTATTATCACCTATGTAGTGATGACAAATACTCCATTGTATCTTGGAACACCTTACCTGCAACTTTCTTCTGATGGATCTGGAAGACTTACGTCTTCTCCACCCATGCAAAAAACCCTCAGTGACAAAATATCAAGAGTGGCTGTGTTAATCTAAAACGATGAAGTTTTCCTGGATTATAAAATAAGGGATGTGAAAAGTACGGATGGCGAAAGACGAAAAGACAGGGTCCAATCCAATGAAATACATATGCAAATGGGAGATGACGTTTTCATTAGCAGTCTGCCCTTTCCATTTCTTCCCAGAAGGTCCTGGCTGGTTTTTATGGCTTGTCGGTTGTCATGGTGACAGGCAGCCGACCTGCAAGGGGGGGGCGGGGTGGGCGTTTTGTTTATTTGTCCCTTTACTTTGCTTACCACTGTTTTACCTGATCACGATCCATTTCGAAACAACACTCTGCCACATCCAGACTCTGTCACCCATCCGCACCCTATTAATGCAAATTCTTACCCTTTGTGCACACCCACACTTACTCTCAAATCCTCCCAGTCACATCGTAAGACTTTCACAAAATACCTTGAGTGCACGCGCACGAGCTTTGGTTCTCTTAGATGCAGTTGCCCGTTTTCGCACTCGGACTTTTGTGTTTGTTCAATTCTTGGTAAACTGACTCTTAAAAATTCATACTCTGCCTAATGATGCATTCACTTACATGCTTGTCTGTCACACACACGCTCTTTTTTTTTTTTAATTTATTAGTTTTTGAGAGAGACAGAGCATGAGAGGGAGAGGGGGAGAGAGAAGGAGAGAGAGAGTGAGAGAGAGAGACTCCGAAGCAGGCGCCAGGCCCGGAGCTCTCGTCACAGAGTCCGACACGGGGATCAAATTCACAACCATGAGATCATGGCCTGAGCTGAAGTTGGACGCCTAACCGACGGAGCCACCCAGGCAAGCTGAGCACACACACACTTTTTGATGCATTTTTGCCAAGACAAATGAATTTTCTTAAGTTTGCCTAAGCCCAACTGACCTCAGTCTTCTCTACCCCAGACTGAAAGGTCACGTCACACAAAAGGGGAGGAGCTCGAGGCAGGTGTTTTGTTTTTTTTTTTAAAGCTTTATTTATTTTATTTTGAGAGACAGAGAGGGAAGGGCAGAGAGAGGGAGAGATAGAGAATCCCAAGGAGACTCTGCGTTGTCAGCACAGAGCCAGATGCAGGGCTCAAACCCGTACACCATGAGATCATGACCTGAGCCTAGATTGAGAGTCAGATGCTCAACCAGGCACCCCCTGAGGCAGATGACATGTGATGATGATAAAGAATTAATGCTTCCAGGGGTGCCTGGGTGGCTCAGTGGGTTGAACGTCCGACTTCAGCCCAGGTCATGATCTCATAGCTGGTGGGTTCGAGCCCCGCATCGAGCTCTGTGCTGACGGCTTGGAGCCTAGAACCTGCTTGGGATTCTGTGTCTCCCTCTCTCTCTGCCCCTCCCCCGCTCATGCTCTGTCTCTCTCTGTCAAAAATAAATAAACATTAAAAAAAAAATAAAAGAAAAAAGAATTAATGCTTCCAGACCGCTTGCTTGCACAAAATCCTTTTCAAGGCGCTGATAGGAACTTTAGTGATTAGGTCACACGTGTGTTCACAGGTTTTTGAAAATATCAAAAGGAAGATATTTTAATTGAATTGGTTAAGATCATTGTCTTTTTCATACTTTGCCACATGCTGGATGTTGTTTGAGTAGCATCGGGTATTGTTGGGATCCCTTTCAAAAGAAGCTTATTTGGAATTACACTCTTTTAACTACATTATGGAAAGGTGAATATTCTAATAAAAAAAAAACTGGTAAATTGCAGACCTTGAGTTGGATCCAGGAGTGAGACTTTTATCATTTTAATTAATAACAGGGAGAAGATTCAGATTAAGACAGATGATAAAGTAAAGCCACCAAAGCAATGAAACCATACACATTTTCATGCAGAGAAGTGAAAGAGACCCTCTTAAAGTGATTAGATCACATACAAGTAGCAGTTCATTAAGAGGAAAATCTCCCTTTTCAAATAGAATGGATAGAGCCTGGCTTGAGAAGCCTGTTTATTTTTTAATTTTTTACATTAAAGAACATCTTTTAATGTTTATTCAGTTTTGAGAGAGAGACAGAGCATGAGTGGAGGAGGGGCAGAGAGAGAGGGAGACAGAATCCGAAGCAGGCTCCAGGCTCTGAGCTGTCAGCACAGAGCCTGACGTGGGGCTCAAACCCAGGAGCGGTGAGATGGTGACCTGAGCCAAAGTTGGACTCTCAACAGCCTGAGCCACCCAGGCGCCCCGAGGGAAGACTCTTTAATGGAGAGGTATGAAACATAAAAAGACATCGAAAAAAATCAAATTTCGTGCTGATTTGATGTAAATGTTGACTTCAGCGCAGATAATATAAAGGTTTTATGTGCCATGAGAATGAGGATATTGGCAACAGACTGGTTACCTGTGTCGTCATTTCAAAAGATATTCAAGCTATTCGTGAGAAAACTTGAAATGCTCTGACATCTAATGATAGATGTATATGAAAGAGATTCAATACCGTTGTTTTGACAACACTTATAAAACATGAGGCTACCTATAATGAGCTGTGAAGTGGAAGAAAAATCCCTTAAACTTCTATATCTGCTCCTACTATTAGCAATAGATTTTAATCAACCATACTAGAGAAAGTACTGAATTATCGTTCTGATCTCTTTATAGAAGCAATTCCTTTATGAAGAGGCAATCAAACACTCAGAGAATATGCAGCCACAATACATGGGAAAACATTACAGAGGAAGTTAATTAACAACAATACTATTTTGTACTTGGAATGTGTGTGGTATTTGTCGACTTCTAAGCATATATTTTCCATGCTTTATTATCTGATTCCAAACAAAGGCTTAATTTCTTACCTAGTATTTTATTCAGAATGTTGCATTCTCTTTTCTAAGGAATTTCCCCCCAAATTATATCCACTGGCTGAATCAAAGCTGAATCTACCTCTGGGAGAGGCTGGTGTCAGTCACAGTGAGAACAAATGGATTGAAGTCAACCCAGTCACCGAGCTTTAGGACAATTACAACCCTATAAACAAGAGAAAGAAAGAAAGAAAAAAGTCTATACTGAATGAAAGGTGAGGTAGGAAATGTGGGTGCAGGGTAAAAAGAAACAGAACATGGCGGAAGTCTCTGTGCAAAAATGTAATTTAAAATCAACTCTTTAAAGAGGTGAATGAAAAGGAAGATGTGGGGGGGGTTCTTCCTGAACGTGGCATGGTGCTGCCAGTCTTTGAGGGTGAGGTCTCTAAGAATGGGGGCTCCGATGAGGAACAAGAGAAAGGAATTCTGACAAATGGGAAAGGCATTCTTCAGTGGCCTGTGCAGGAGGTAATATTAAAAATGTAATGACAGGGGCGCCTGGGTGGCGCAGTCGGTTAAGCGTCCGACTTCAGCCAGATCACGATCTCACGGTCCGTGAGTTCGAGCCCCGCGTCGGGCTCTGGGCTGATGGCTCGGAGCCTGGAGCCTGTTTCCGATTCTGTGTCTCCCTCTCTCTCTGCCCCTCCCCCGTTCATGCTCTGTCTCTCGCTGTCCCAAAAATAAATAAACGTTGAGAAAAAAATTTTTTTTAAAAATGTAATGACAAAGTTGAGCCCTGAAATATGAAGGGTTTTAAGAATTTCCTTCAAATATTGATTCAAGTTTTCTCATTCTTACAGATCACCAGACGAAATACACGATCACCAGAGAAACCACACATTGCCTTTCTTTACTTTTGGACACTTGGCAAGAACTCACAATGATTTTCCCCCAGAATCAGCATCCAATGCTGTTATATTACTTCTCCCTGCACATAAATGAAAACAACACAGGGATCATTTCCTTCAGATCCAAACTAAATTCCATGTGACTAGCCCACAGAGTCCAGTTGGTCGACTATAAACTAATTTAGATTAAGCATATACTACACATTCGGGACATCCAAGGAGTTTAAGAATAATCCATTAGCAAACCTATCACTAGAATACAAATATATTGCATTGATTTTGAAACCAGAAAAAAAATCAATAGGTTAGAGAAGGCCCAAATTTCAAAACACATCTTGATATTTCTCAAGGAAGGATGACAAAAATAATTTAGTTCTCCCATTAAAATAGGTAAGACAGCTCCCAGCTACGCAAATTCTGTTCTCCCTTCTCAACTTTCTCTGCCCCGCTCCGTCCACCCAACTTTGGTGACGGTACCTATGGGAAAATCCAAAACATTATGATTGGAGAGATTGCATAGATGTCTAATAGTAGGAATCTTTCATAATAGCTTTTACATCATGCCCCATTAGGGTTTCTTTTTACACTAGTCTGGCATGACAGTGTAATTCCCTGTTAAATGCTATATTAGCAAGGATGAGTAATAATTCAACATGATGCGAATATAGCACAAGTTTAAATTGCTAATTCAATGGAGACTTCATTTTGTTTTACATTTCTCTAATCATTGTAATTCTGGCAATAAAATATTAGAATCCGGTAAAGATAAAAAGAAACATGAATATACTTCCCGCGTTTCCTACTCTTGGCTAAATGTACATCTTCAGAAGGAAGTGCTTCTCGGGCTTCAGTATCAGCCCTTATCAAAGGAGACGCTCAGGAAAACGTTTTCAAAAGCTTTTCAAAAAGCTTTTACACCAGGCATGAACAGTGTTGATACTTCCTTCATTCTTCTGGTTCCTTTAATATGAGAATCAATAAATTACTAAGTCTGCTCTCTTATTGTGAAACCCCTTTCAGATTTTCTCTCTCTTCCTTTCCCAAATTTTATTCTAATGCTTTAGGTTACATGTGTAGCTCTGAACATACAGTTTATAATGTGGCCAACTGTGTGCTCCTACCAGATTAACCCTCACACACACACACACACACACACACACACACACACAGACACACACACACACACACACATGATAAAGACACACATTTGAACACCGTCCCTCATCTATTCGAAACAACTTAGGACCTTGCATTGTTTACAAGTCATTTTCTGGCTTTCAAGGGACTGCAGATGAATATTCACCTGATGTTCTATAGTCAGATAAACAGCTTATATATATACAGATCCATACCTTTGAACAAATCAGGTCCACTTAGAAGCATAGTTTTCTTCAATAAATACAGTACAGTACTGTAAATTTATTTTGTCTTCTCTATGAATTTCTTAATAACATTTTTTCTCTAGCTTCTTTTACTGTCAGAATACAGTATATGATACATATAACATACATAATATGTGTTAATCAACTGTTTTTGTTATTGGTAGACCTTCCAATCAACAGTGAGCTATTAGTAGTTAAGTTCTGGGGAAATAAAAATAAATGGACTAATTTTTCTTATGTTAAATGCTATGGATATTTGTCCTGTGAATCATTTAATATATAACGTATTTCCTTGATGTTATATTTGTAAATTCAGCCTCATTTTATGTTTACAAAAACTTTTTTTTCAATGTTTATTTATTTTTGAGACAGAGACAGAGCATGAACGGGGGAGGGGCAGAGAGAGAAGGAGACACAGAATCCGAAGCAGGCTCCGGGCTCTGAGCCATCAGCCCAGAGCCCGATGTGGGGCTCGAACCCATGAACTGTGAGATCATGACTTGAGCTGAAGTCAGATGCTTAACCGACTGAGCCACCCAGGTGCCCCATATTTTATGATTTGTCAGAATTTTTAAATATTAAGACACTACCCATTGTCTATTATATGTGTTCAACTTTTTTTTTTTCAATTTTTGTTTGAGTTTGATTATGGTGCCATTTTTGCCAGGAAGACAATTTCATCCTGTGTATTCATGTGTGGCTATCTATGCCTGCAGCTTCTAGGTTTCCCAACATACTCAAAGGTATAAAGATTGCCTAATATTGAAGATTAAGTAATTATTCAATGATTACTGCTTATTTCATATGACTTCAATTAAAGATTTTGGAGCCATCTGTCCCTGATTTTGGTAAAAGTATCCAGCTTTATAATCTTCCCCCAATAAGCCCTGTGTCCCAGCATCGTGAATTGAACACACTTCCTTGCCACAGCGATTTGAAGTACATACTCTAAGTTCCCATGCATCTGTTATTAGTTTCTTTAATCCAGTTCATTAACATGCTTTGTGTTTCATGCCATTAACTTTTCAATATTTAGTACAACTAAACTTCTTTCCATTATCCATATTTTATAAAAGGATTTTGTATCCTTTTGTATAATTGTTACTAGAATGTTTTTCAATCTCTTCCTTCAATATCTCCTCTTATCTTGAGAGTATCATAATTATTATTGCATTGTAGATGCAGGAGGAACTGACATGTTTAAAATATTTTTCTTTACCCAAAATAAAGTATATTTTAATTTTTCCCGTTATTTTCCTTTTATTTCTGTCAGATAAATTAATGTGTTTTGTTTATAGGAGCCTTGTGCATGTCTCTTCAATATTTTTACTGAGTATTTTATATTTTTGATGTTGAATCGAATGGACTCTTTCATTTGATATGTTTGAGTGGAATTATACATAGAAAAGTTAAACATTTAAAAAATATTTTTAAACATTTAAATATTAGACTTGTCATTGAACTACATACAATTATCATGTCAACTATTTTATCAGTTGAGACCAATATATAATATCACTGTATTCAACTGCTTCCTGAAAATAATAATTATTCTTAAATATGATGATATTTGTATCTTTCATTGTATTCTTTTATCTTATTAAGCTTTTCCAACATGAAAACATAGGTTCAAAATTTATATCGTCAATTTCGTGTGTTTTACAATTATTTATATTTTCTATGTATGAAATATTCAATTTTTACATTGTCAAGTTTATGATTTTTCCTGTTTGTCCTATGATAAAAAGACCCTCTTAAACACAATGATCTGACAATTTTTTCCAATATTTCAAACGGTTAAATAATTGTACCCACAGAATTTTGAATAATTTACCCTTAACTCACTGATTGCCAGAGTCATAGTTTATATATATATCAATTTATCTTATACTAATTTCAATATACTAAATATTGATTTCAAGATAATGGACCAGCCACACACTATATTTTACTCTCATTTTCCAAGAGCTATTAAATACATTCATTACCATTTGTGCTGAGAAACAAAAAGTAGACTTCTCTGGGTTTCAGAAATTGTGTGAAACTCTTAAAAGATGGAAAAAAAACCCAGAATTGCATTGACAAACACACTCACGTATTTGGTTTTGACTAAACGATGTAAATACTCGGAGTAGGAAGAGACATGGTGGTTATTTATAGGATTTTTGACTTTGAGCTCCCCTGGAGGTTGCGAAGTGAATTATCCCCTGCATAATCTCCCTCCTGTCCCCTTGCTACTGGTGGTAGACAAGATACTTATGAGTAAGAAAGATCAATAACCGGGGGCATTTGAGTCAGTTTTCCAGAGTTTGATAAGCTGTGTGTACAAATACACAGATAAGATCCATCAAGATATGCCACGTATCAGCATACGTTTTCCTTCTCTAACACCATGGGAAACAGATCGGTAGCATGAGCCCGGGCTCCCCAAGTGGTAACTGTGTGACCAGGTATTGTTAGCATATACTGACAACTCAAAGCACACAAGGAAGGCTCAAACAAAAATCAACACCACTCCAAGACGGTCATCCATGTGAAATGAAGAGATAACAAAATTAATGACAGAAAGTATTTGCAGGTGAGAACACAGCATCAGGGTGGAGAGTAGGACAGGACTTTTGAATGAGTAATGAGATTGAAGATATACTGCTAAATGTTTTTAACAGTATGACATGGGAGTTAAATGTTAGGCATTTTAAGTATGTCTATAACATATTATTATAATTTTTTTAACGTTTATTTATTTATTTTTGAGACAGAGAGAGACAGAGCATGAACGGGGAAGGGTCAGAGAGAGGGAGACACAGAATCTGAAACAGGCTCCAGGCTCTGAGCGGTCAGCACAGAGCCCAATGCGGGGCTCGAACTCACGGACCGCGAGATCTTGACCTGAGCCGAAGTCGGCTGCCCAACCGACTGAGCCACCCAGATGCCCCTGTCTATAACATATTAAATATAAAGGTGGCTATTTAAAATAAATAAGATATGTTTAGCTAAAGAACAAATTAGCAAAGTAAAAAAGTGAATACAGATATTGCCCCTCCCCCAAAATAATAAATAAGTAAAAATACCAGATATATAATTACAAAAAGGTTAGGAGTCATGGTTCCAACATTCACTGTAATGTCGTGTTTTAAATAATTTTCTTTAAAAAGAGCAGAGAGGAAGAAAGATTAAAGAAATAATACAATTGCCTGGATTCTGATAATATGGAAAGTTAGGTTACTCACACGAGCATTCAAGATAAAACAATTATAAAATATCACAAAATTAAAATAATATAATATTTTAAAGTCATCAATAAGCTGACAAGAGGGAAGGCTGTTACCTCCACAAATGCATAAAATGGAAGAATTAAGAAAAACCCTAAACGAATTTTCTCCTGAGGACATTTGCCAAAACAATGGAGCATAAGCTCTCTTTTAAACCTCAGTGGGCACAGAGAGGAGAGGAAAATCCTAGAGCTTATCCAAAATGAGCAGTCTGATAGGAGACAGTTCCTCCAAAAATCCAGCTCCACAGATGACAGTTTTCAAGTCAGAGTAAAGCAGAATTAAGTATTTTCTAACTCTAAGATAGATATGAAGGGTTTTGCTCTTTCTGTGGGTTCTATGTAAGAATTTGTTTCTTTTGCCCAACTTCTAGAGGCTGCCTACATTTTTTTACTCCATCTTCAAAGCCAGCAGCCTAGTATCTTCTCTCTTATCTGACCTCTGCTTCCTCCTCACATCTTCTCTTTGTAACTCTGACCCTCTGGCCTTACTCTAATAAGGACCCCTGTGATTACATTGGGTCTACCCAGATCATTGAGAATAATGTCTCTATCTTAGAATTCTGAGATTTTTTGTTTGTTTGTTTGAGAGAGAGAGAAAGAGAGAGTGCTAGTGGGAGACAGGGGCAGAGAAAATCTGGCAGAGAGAGAGAGAGAGAGAGAAAGAGAGAGAGAGAAAGAGAGAGAGAAAATCCCAAGCAGGCTCCATACTCAGCATGGAGTCCAATGCAGGACTCAATCCCCCAGCCCTGGGATCAGGACCTGAGCCAAAACCAAGAGCCAGAGGCTCAACCAACTAAGCCACTCAGGTGCCGTGACTATCTCAGAATTCTTACAATTACATTTGCAACGTCTCTCTTCTACTCTAATAACATATTTACAGGTTCCGTGGGTTAAACATTGATTGACATCTTGAGGGATCATCACTCAACCTATCATAGGAAGCCATCCAAAAAAACTCAAGTAATGTATTAACTTAAAGTGGTTTCCCCTCAGGAGGGGTTTGGGTGTTTTCTGAGGCACCTGGAAGAAATTCATACAAACATTTCTGAAAAACATAGTTTCATTGCAGGCCTCAAAGGATACCTATAAATATGTTTTCAAGCCAACAAGTGGCTTATATTAAAATTTCACCAAACATGCAAGAAAACAGGCACCATGAACGAAAGTCAGCAGAAACAACATGCGGAAGAAAAAGATATCAAATTATGAGAGCACAGCAACATGAGTGTACATAACGCCACTAAATGGTGCACTTACACATAGTTAAAAAGGTAAATGTTTTGTTTTGTATATTTTATCACAAACAAATATAAGAGAGATTATAAACAACTATAATGACCAAGTTTAAAGAAAGTAGAAGTAAATTTGAAAATAAATGCAAATTTGAAAAGAAATGACCTAGATGTTTGGAAATGAGTTTTAGAATTTTGAGAAATAAACCACACAGCGATGGAAATTTAAAATTTTAAAGCATTGTGCACAATTAAAGAATTAGGGAAATGGAAGACAAACAAAGAGGCATGAAAGAGAATGTGTTTTTGAAATGACAGCATGAGGACCACCATAGACCCACTCCCCAGTGAAACAATCATAACTGATGAAAATTAAAAAAAAAATTATGGAAAGTCTCCAGAAATTGTCACCAGGGCATACAGCAGATGAAGGATATTTATTCAAGAAAATCTACTGGGGCACCTGAGTGGCACAGTCAGTTGGGTGTCTGACTTTGACTCTGGTCATGCTCTCATGATCTGTGGGTTCGAGCCCCGCGTCAGGCTCTGTGCTGACAGCTCAGAGCCTGGAGCCTGCTTCAAATTCTGGGTCTCCCTCTCTGTCTTCCCCTCCTTGCTCGTGCTCTGTCTCCCTCTCTTTCAAAAAGAAGCAAACATTAAAAAAATAATATCTACTGTATTTCAGTAAGGAAGAGCCAATGCCTATGGCATCTGAGCCACAGGCTGCTACTCCTACAACTCAAGGTGGGTGTGGCCAAGAAGACCATTCTCACCCTGTCTTCCCGGCTCTTTGTTGTAGAAATGAAATTCCAGTTGAGTATAGCTGAGAGTAAGGGTCTCCTGTCCTATACCCATCCTCCACTCGTAAAGTGGAGTCTTTACTCCAGGAGTGGAAGACTAGAATATTAGGTCCTCAGTCAACCTCTCCCCAGTCCCCTCAGAGCATGAGTGCCATGCTGGGAGAGAGACACGCTAAGAAAACCAGAGGTGACTGTCCTCACCCAGCTCTCAACTCATAAAGCACAGGTGGCACTCCAAGGGCAGTGAGCCATTGATCATGTTCCCAAGTGCAGAGTACTAAAATAGAGATTTTGCTCAGGTGAGAGGTAGGTCAGGAGAACAGAGAGCTCTGAAGCACATCCTCCCAAATGAACTAGCTAATTTTATTTAAATAGAGTGTGAAGAAATTCAAGACTAAGGGTACCTTTGAAAACAATGGATATTTTGCAATTAAAAGAAGGCTGGTGGCTTCATGAGAATACCAAGCTAAACTCTAGGCCAGGTATTTTACCAGAGAGAAGTAAGGAAAGATGTGGCTAAGAAGAGACCTTAGGAGGTGAGGAAAAACCCCTCAAAGGCTAGCCTCAAAAATGACCTCCATGAAGGGGCCTCAACTGAATGGGACTCAAACTGTAGAGCAATGTACGTCCTGGAATACTGTCAAAATCAATATAGCAATCACCTGGCAATTAGTGGAATCTAATAGCTGTGTGATACCAACACGAGCAGACAGCTTCACAAAGAGATCCAGGAAAGAGGTAACTAAAGAAAGTCTTGTTAAAACCAGTCATCCCAGGGTATCCATGCACATGCCAAGGCTGTGCTCCCAGAAGAGTGATTTTTTCACCAAAATAGTAGAACGGTAAACAAACAAGCAAGTAACAACATCAAACCACAGAGGGATGGAAGTCACTATCCAGAGTCATCACAATATCTTATTTAAAATCTCCAGTGTTCAACAACAACAGAAAACACAAGATACTCAAAGCAACAGGAATATTTGATCCATGCATGAGGGAAAAACAAAGCAGGGGACAAAAATTTGACTGTGAGAGTGCTCCTGTGTAAGATTCAACAGATAAAACTTCCAGGTAGCTTATCATAAATATGCTCAAAGAACTAAAGAAAACCATGTTTAAGAATTAAAGGTGCAGTGACCATGTCTCATCAAAGAGAGAATCCCAATAAAGTAATAGAAAGGGAAAAAAGGACATTTAAAATGGTAGAGAAAGAATTAGTGAACTTAGACATGAATGATTATGTTTGAATAACTAAAAAAGAGTAGACATGAATAAACAAAACTCAGAGAAATGTGGAACTCCATGGAGCTTATCAATATGTGTATACTGGAGGTAGTAGGAGAAGAGAGAGATAAAATATTCAAGAAATAATGGTAAGAAAGCCTTCCAAAATGAATAAAAAAACACATTAATCTGTGCATAAAAGAAGCAAGAGAAGTGACAAGTAGGTTAGCAACGATGGAATCCACACCTGGACCTATCATGGTATAGATGTTGAAGGACAAGGAGAACACCATGAAAGCAGTGAGAAAAGACGACTTTAGCACATCGAAGAAATCCCAGTAAGATTCACACCTGACTTCACCTCAGAAACCACATGGACCACAAGGTAGTTGAATGACATTCAAACTCCTGAGAGGGGGTGCGGGGGAAGGGCTACTAAAAATTCCTATATCCAATAAAACTATCTTTCAAAAATGAAGACAAAATACAAAACTGTAGCCTAATCCTGGGTAGACATCAGATAAATTCCAATAGAGGGACATCCCCTGATGTACGTGATTATTTCCCCAAACTGTCACGATCATCAAAAACAAACAAAAAGTATGATAAATAGTCACCACTAAGAGGAGCCTGAGAAGACATGAGAATTGATGTAACATAAAAGCCTGAATGGGACTCTGGGACAGAAAAAGAACTTTGGTTTAAAAAATAAGAAAATCTCCATAAATTATGGAATTTAGTTAATATCTATATTGATAATAAATATATATTAATATCAATTTATTTTAACAAATATACCATATTAATATATGACATTAACAAAACAAACTGGGGGTGCCTGGGGGGCGCAGTCGGTTGGGAGTCCAACCTTGGCTGAAGTCATGATATCACGGTTTGTGAGTTCGGACCCCGTGTTGGGCTCTGTGCTGACAGCTCAGAACCTGGAGGCTGCTTCAGATTCTGTGTCTCCCTCTCTCTCTTTCCATCCCCTGCTCACTCGCTCGCTTGCGTGCTCTCTCTCTCTCAAAAATAAATAAACATTTAAAAAATTGAAAAACAAAAACAAAACAAGCTGAAAAATATAAAGGCAGAATGAATCTATTCCCAGATAAAACGGATAGCACTCACTGTTAGCAAAACCATTGTATGAAAAATGTTAAAGAGAGTACTTCAGAATGAAATCAAGAGACATGAGAAAGTAATTGAAATCTCTATATAAAAACAAACAAACAAAAAGAACAAATAACCAAAATTATGTCCATACAAATATGTTATAACATACCTGCACACGGATGTTTACAACAGCTTTATTGATAATTGCCAAAATTTGAAAGCAACAAATATGTCCTTCAGTGGGTATGTGGATAAAAAATTTTTCTACATCCGTACAAGGAATATCAGTCAGTGCTAAACAAAACAAAACAAAACAAAACAAAACAAAACAAAACAGCCTATCCATCCATGGAAAGAGACAGAGGAAACTTAAATGAATATTATTAAGTGTAACAGGTCAATGTGAAAGGCCACATGCTATACGGTTCCAATTATAAGACAAGATTACGGAGACAGTAAGAAGATCACTGATTGTCAGGGGTTGGTGACAGATGAATGAATAGATAAGGCACAGGAGGATTTTTCAGGCAGTGAAAATACTCTATGATACCATAGTGATGGATACATGTTCTTATACATTTATCTATATCCGTAAAATGTACACCACCAAGAGTGAACTGTAGCATAAACTATGAACTTTGGGTGATTACGATGTATTCATGTAGGTTGATCAATTGTAAGAAATATACCATTGATAATGGGGGAATCTGCACATTTAGGGGGGTGGGCAGTAGGCATGGGAGATCTCTGTACCTTCCCCTCAATTTTAAAAGCAAACTGGGGGCGCCTGGGTGGCTCAGTCGGTTGAGCGACCGACTTCGGCTCAGGTCACGATCTCACGGTTTGTGAGTTCGAACCCCGTGTTGGGCTCTGTGCTGACAGCTCAGAGCCTGGAGCCTGTTTCAGATTCTCTGTCTCCCTCTCTCTCTGCCCCTCCCCTACTCATGCTCTGTCTCTCTCTGTCTCAGAAATAAATAAACATTAAAAAAATTAAAAGCAAACTAAAAATTTCTTTAAAAAATAAGGCCTTAGGAAAAAAATTAACGCAACACACTCATACTTGCTTATGAGATAAAACAGTGCTTAGAGGGAATTGAAAAACTCTGAATGCCTATAATACAAAGAAGGAAGAATGCCAATCAATAATTTAACCTTTTACCACAAGACACGGAAAAAGCAGAGGAAACTGTACCTAAGGCAAGTGGAAAGAAGTCAGTAATTAAGACTAGAGTGGAAATTAATGAAATAGACAGTCAAGAAAAAACAGTGGAGAAAATTAACAAAATCAAAAGTTGTTTCATTGAAAACAACAAAACTGACCAACCTTCAGCTAGACTGTCCAAAGAGAGAGAGAGAGAGAAAGAGAAGAAAAATGGCTACAATCATGGGACATTAATACCTAACTTAAGGAAATAAAACACATTATAAGGGAATCCCATGGACAGACATTCCAAAGGTAGAAAAAATTAGCTGAGAAAACAAATTCCTAGAAAGATGCAAATGATCAAACTCATTCAAGAAATAATACAAAACACAAAGAGTCCTATGACACATACAAAAGTTTTAAAACCTCAGGGGGAAAAAAAGAAGAAGCCCAAACTCATATGGTGTCATGTTTAACTTCCGCCAAATATTTAAAGAATTAATGAAATTTTCACAAATTCTTATTTTCAATGGGGTATTTTTAAAAAAAAATTTTTAGTGTTTATTTTAGAGAGAGAGAAAGAAAGAGACAGAGACAGAGTACAAGCAGGGGTGGGGCAGAGAGAGAGGGAGACCCAGAATCTGAAGTCAACTCTGGGCTCTGAGCTGTCAGCACAGAACCCAGCGGGGGGGCCCAACCACAAACTGTGAGATCATGACCTGAGCTGAAGTCTGATGCTTAACCAACTGAGCCACCCAGGCGCCCCTCTTCACAAATTCTTCCAAAAGAAATAAGAAGAAGTAAAATTTCTCAACTCACTTGGTAAGTAAGATACCAAACAAGACAAAGATATTATTGTAAGAAAAGAAAACTACAGATAAATTTCTGTATACTGATCAATATCTATACACTGATGTATAGAGGAAAAAGTCCTCAACAGAGTATTAGCATACCAAATCCAGCAACACAAAAATGACACTAGACTGTTAAATACAGAGAGCAAACTGAGGGTGGATGGGGGGAGGGGGAAGAGGGAATATGGGCGATGGGCATCGAGGAGGGCACTTGCTGGGCTGAGCACTGGGTGTCGTACAGGAGCCAGTTTGGCAGTAAATTATATTCATGACAAAATAAATAAATAAAAAATAAATGGATAAATACAATGTGGAAAAAAAGAAAGTGAAAAGGCAACTGACAGAATGGAAAAACCTATCTGGATATCATGTATCTGATAAAGGACTTATATCTAGAGAATATAAGACACATTTTGATCAATATGAGTAAGACACATAACCCAATCACAAAAAAAAAATGGGCAAATGACTTGAATAGACATTTCTCCAAAGAAGATGTGCAAATAGCAATACACAGATAAAAGCAGTGCTCACCTTCACTAGCCATAATGGGCATGCAAACCAAAATGATAATGAGACCCCACTTGACATTTACTAGGATGTCCACACAAATTTAAAAAGACGGTAGAGTAAGTCCTGATGATATGGAGGAACTAGAATGCGTTTACACTACTGATGGGGATTTAAATGGCACAGTCATGTTAAAATACAGTCTTTCTATTCCGTGAACGCTTAAGCACAGAGGTATCGTAGGACCAAACAATTTCACTCTGAGGCATGTATGTACCCCAAAGACATGAAAATATACGGACACAAAAACGTGTGTGTGTATGCTGTACCAGCCCTCTTGGGTCCCTGGAACAAATGCTGGAGACCAACTGATGTAACTGACGGAAACTTTTCTCTTGGGGCTGAAGGCGAGAAGGCTGAGATCTAGGTATAAGTCATATTGTTTCTGAAGCCTCTCCCCTGGGCTCCTAGATGACCATTTTCTTTTGGTGTTTTCCCATGATACCGCTACTATCTCTGCATTGTCCGTGTCCTAATCTTCTCTTCTCGCAAGGACACCGGTCATAGTGAATTACATCCCCCCATGAGGACCCCATGTTACCATATTTACCGCTTATAGACCCCATCAGCAAATACAGTTACATTCTCAGATACTGGGTGCGCGGGCTGCAACACGTAAATGGAGGGAGGTGGGGACAGTTCAGTCCATACCAACTATTCATAGTAGCATTATTCATAATAGCCCAAAAGTGAGAATAATTCAAATGTCCATCAACTAATGAATGGATAAATACAAGTGGTATATCCGTACAATAGGATATTATTTGGCAATAAAATGGAATGAAACTGATGCACGCTACAGCAGGGAAGAATACTGAAAACATTGCGCTTAGTGAAAGAATCGGTCAGAAAGGCCTCATTGTGCCTAATTTCATTTTTGTTAGATGTCCAGAAAGTGGGTTCGTGATTGCCGGTGACTGGGGGTCAGTTTGGAGGAAACGAGGTGTGATGATCGATAATTACAGGGTTTCTATTCGGGTCGCTGAAAACATTTTAAAATTGATCATGGTAATGTTTGCACAGCTCTGTAAATACACTAAAAACCACTGGATTATACACATTAATATAATGTGAATTATATTTGAATAAAGTTGGTGTTTTTTTAATTTTTTAACATAAATTCAATTTAGTTGACATAGAGTGTAGTCTTGGTTTCAGTAGAACCCAGTGATTCCTCTCTTACATAGGACACAAAGTGCTCATCCCTGAAAGTGCCCTCCTTAACGCCCATCACCCATTTAACCCATTCCCCCACCCATCCCGCTCCAGAAACCCTCAGCTTGCTCTCTGTTTTTGAGAGTCTCCTAGGATTTACCTCCTTCTGTGTTATCTTATTTTTCCTTCCTCTCCCGATGTTCATCTGTTGTGTTTCTTAAATTCCACATATGAGTGGAATCATGATATTTGTCTTTCTCTGACTGACTTATTTCATTTAGTTCCATCCACATTGTTGCAAATGGCAAGATTCCTTTCTTTTTCATCACCAAGTAGTACTCCAGCGTGTGTGTGTGTGTGTGTGTGTGTGCACGCGTGCCACACCTTCTTTATCCATTTGTCAGTCAAATGGACATTTGGACTCTTTGGCTATTGTTGATAGTGCTGCTATAAACATTGGGTGTATTGTGCTCCTTTGAATCAGCATTTTTATTAAAACAAAAAGAAAGCTAATAGAACGACCAAGGAAACCTAAGTAAAGAAGAGCGATGGCGGACAGTTAAATAACCCCAAATAGATTTCCAGTCGGGAATAAGAAATACAATGTGATCAAAGCAAAATTTTAAGGTAAAGAATTTTCCAAAACAAATGACAACACCAATAGAAGGACTCTGTAAGGCCAACAAATGCCACAGAGGACGCAATAAAAAGAAAACCGTAGCTAGACCCGTCATAATGGAACGGCAGCTACCAAAGACTAGAGGAAAATGCTGACAGAAGTTAGAGGAGGGGGAAAAATGCAGATTATTGCGAAGCCATGGTATTTAACTGTCAAATATTTTGTTTAATATGCAAGCTTTTAATTGTTGAGAAAACCTAGACCAAAAAAGCGTGAATAGATTTTCCAATGTCTTACATACATCGAGATTTTCAGGCACGGTTTACAATTATATTATTTTCATCCAATTATCTGTCTACCATAACTCATTGTCTGAAAAGGCATTTTTTGAATACAAAAATAAAATGGAAATTCACAATGTATGGCTGATTTATTCAGTCTTAGTGTTGAGTACCGATTATAAAGGTAGTTATTCTCCTCCTCTTACATGTGAAATGGGATATTTTCCAAAGTATGGGCCCAGTTTGTGCTTTCCAAGTCCTCTGCTGAAATATGGAATCCCTGGTGGCACCAGGAATTTTCCGGGTGGAACTCTTTGTCTGACTTATCTCTCCTTCCATTTCTTTTAGCTGTAAAAAGAGAGAAGAATTCACCTGTATATCTTTCTCTTAACATAAGGTAGAAATGAATTACATGTTGAGGTCTGAATGGTTATGCTTACTGTTTACAAAGCACTCTTATCTATCTACCATAGTCTTTCAGTGGTGAGTGAGGTCCCTTTAAATTAATCTAAAGCAAAACATTCCTGAAATTCATCGTTTATTAATATATCAGTGTCAAATGTAGATCAGCCTCCTGTCTTCCATAACTTCCTGATGGGTTTTGGAACGTGGGATAAAAAGATGTCTAATAGAAATATTTTCTCAGGCTAATAGACATGAATGCTTCTGGTCCAGGGCTTCCCCATTCTAATTTTCATTTCTGTTCTTTCATACTTTTCACAGTAAACCGTAATTAAAAGAACAACAGACAGTTAATAGAGGCTGCTGTTTCTATGAGGATACTAAGCTATGGGCCTTACTTGACAATTACTGGGAAAGGAAGTACAAAAGACTGGTCTAGATAATTTCCCAAGTTGAAAAAAGAAGACAAAAAGAAATAAAAGGAGAATGTACCAATTACCTCCCACCAGAATTCTCTAGAACATGCTAATTTTTTAGCCTAGTGTTTATTCTACTTGGCATGACCTCCACTGTGACAAAACCGTCTTCTCTATGCTTGCAAATTATTTGGAACATCAGTGACTAATAATAATAGCAGGCACGGCTATTATAGTTTATATCAGGGCTGACTAGGATTTCAACAAAATTTTCTTTTTCTTAATGATACAGCCTCTCAAATGTCATTTAAAAGAGGACCGGTTTTGATAATATCAAGGATGTGGAACAAATCGCAACTTACTGTATCTCTATCAATAATTGCAAATCACATAAAATTCAGTCACAGTAAATCTTTTTATATTCATATTTTAGCCTCTTACAATTCGATGTGGTGTGCTCGTTAACTATACCGCAACTTTGAACGCATCTAAAAAGTGCTTTAATGCACTTGATTTAAAATTGTCAAATGAGAAAAATGAACCCCTCTTTTTATGACCCTGGGCATAGTTTTCACTCCCACCAAAGTCGTGTTATATTAATCAATCATCTCCCCTAATATTAGTTATAATACTTTATAAGTTTACGTTTTGCCCATATGATTAGTTGTTTTACTGTATGTCTCCTACGCTTCAAATGTCTGTTTTGTTCACCGGCATGCTCCAAGATGTGCCACAGTGCTTTTCACATAGGCAGTAAACGAACAGTCATTCCTTTTTTTCCCCTCAAATACTTTTGGGCACTTACTATAAGCAAAGCCTTATGGCTGTGCCATAACTGCGAAGGACATCGAGATGTAGAATGCCTTTAAGATCATGTAATTAAAGGTGAGATCATATAGATTGTCATAAAGCAAAACCAAAATTGAAGTCCCCGGAGAGACAGAGATCAAGACTTTGAACTGAAACAAAGGTCACAGTTACTGGAATATTTTCCTTGAGGGATTTTAAGGACCCTAATTAACTAACTGCTCTTCGTCCTTAGGGAAAGCATGTAGCTTTCCTGGAAAGAAGGCAAGTAATGAGTCGGTAGACGCATCTGCGTATCTGAGCAACCACCTTCACTCCCATAGGCTTCCTACACATCCAAATTATTATTATTTTTTTAATCTTCTGACATCAGTCCCTCCCCGCCTTTTTAGGAGAGCTGAAGTTCAAACGTGTTTAGGAGAGAATGCAGAAGTATCACAGAGAAGGCTGTGAGGCAGTTTGAAGATTCTAATCACGTGAAGTCTAGTTTTCGCAATGACACAGGAGTCATGAGGCAGCATTAACTTCCACTGCCTGGGCTTAACAAATGAAGGCTAGTTAACTACCAGACTAAGTTCTACATTTCAAACCTCCAAACACATGCTTGTCACTATTTCACCCACTCATTTGTTTCTTTGTGGAACATGACATTTACAAAATTAGAATGATTAATACTGAAATACAAAAAAAAAATGTTTAAATATGACTTCTAAAGAACTAGAGTCTGGGAAAGATAGATGCCTAAACAACTAAATACAGTATTATGTCTAATAATTTAGGGCTAATTTTCCAGACCCAAGTCCCGTACCTATTTTGTTAGATTTACACCGAAGTATTTTATTATTTGAACCCCAGTAGGTTTTTTTTTAATGCTTATTTACTTTTGAGAGAGAGACACACACACACTGAGCGCGAGCAGGGAGGTGCAGAGAGAGAGGGAGACACAGAATCCGAAGTAGGCTCCAGGCTCTGAGCTGTCAGCACAGAGCCCAATGCGTGGCTCGAACTCACGGACCGCGAGATCATGACCTGAGCCGAAGTTGTCCGCGTAACCGATTGAACCACCCAGGTGCCCCATTTATTTGAACTATTGTAAATAATATTGCATTTTAACTTCAGTTTCCACATGTTTACTGTGACTATATAGAAATACAATCAAGTTCTACATGTTCATCTTATATAGTACTCTGTTTCTGTGCTGAACTAAGGTATTAGGCCTAGGAGTTTTTTTGTGGTTTTTATTGTTGTTGTTTTAGACTCTTAAGATGTTCTGTGAAGACTGTTATGTCATCTGCAATTACAGAGTCATTTTTCTCCTTTCTTATACGTGCCCATTTTGTTTCCTTTTCTTGTCTTATTGTTCTATCTATGACCTCTAATATCATGTCAAATACCAGCGGTAAGAGTGGACATCCTCGCTTTGCTTCTCATCGTGGGAGTAAAACATTCAGTCTTCCATTATCAAGTATTATGTTAGCTGTAGGTTATCTGTAGATACTCCTTATCAAATTGAGGAAGTTCTCCAGTCTAGTGTCCTGAGACCAAGTCCCACTTGGTAATAGTATAATTAATTAATTAATTGTTTACCTATTGCTGAACTATACTTGGGAATATTTTCTTAAGAATTTTCGATTCATGTTCCCGTGGGATATATAGTGTTTGTTTTGCTTTGTTTCTCTTTCTGTACTATCTTTCTCTGGTTTTGGTGTCAAGGTAGTAACAGAAGGTCTCATAAAATGACTTGGGAAAATATCCTTTCCTCCCTTATTTTCTGGAAGAGATGGTATAATAGTGATAATTCCTTTTCGAACACTTGATAGAATTCTACAGTAAAAACATTTAAGCCTGGGGATTTCTTTTTCGTAAGGTTTTCCAATTGAAAATTCAATTTCCTTTACCTGTAACTAATATTACACTGTATGTTAACTAACTGGTATTTAAAGAAAAGCTAAAAAAAAAAAAGAAGAAAAAAACCTAGAAAATCCAATTTCCTTAACAGTTGCAGAACTATTCAAATGATCTATTTTAACCATGTGGTGGTAGTATGTGATTTTTGATGGTCAGATCCATTTCATCTAAGTTGTCAAATTTATATGTGTAGAGTTGTTTCTCATAGCGCCTTATAATCTCTCTGACTTCTGTAGACTCTTTAAAGATAACTTCAAGTTCATTCCTGATAGCAGTCATTTTGGACTTCTCTCTCTCTTTCATCCTTTTGGTTAGTCTCAATTTTAATTGCTTGTTTGTATGTATGTATTGTATGAGATCTAGTCTTTTGTCAAAAATTTAAGTGCACAATACAGCATTAACTATAGGTACAATGTCGTGTAGAAGGTATTTAGACCTTACGCACCTTGCATAATCATTGAACATCAAACTTCCAATTTCCCCTTCCCCCTATTCCCTGGAAACCATCATTCTATTCTCTGTGTCTATGAATTTGACTATTTTTTTTTGAATTTGACTATTTTAGATCCCTCATAGAAGAGGAATCATGCAGTATTTGTCCTTCAGTGATTGATTGGCTTATTTCATTTAACATCATGTCCTTCAGGTTCATCTAAGTTGTTGCATATGGTAGGGTTTCTGTTTGTTTTAAGGCTGAATAATATTCTTTTGTATATATATATATTACGTTTTCTTTATCCATTCACCCACTGATAGACACTTTGTTTCCTTCCATATATTGGTTATTGTGGATAATGCCTCAATGAGCATGGCATTCAGATATCTCTTCAAGATGCTGAGTTCAATTGTTTTGGATAAACACCCCAAAGTGCGATTACTAGATCATATGCAAGTTCTATTTTTAATTTTTGAAGAACCTCTATTCTGTTTTCCATAGTAGCTATACCTTTTTACATTCCCACTAATAGTATACAAGGGTTCTAATTCCTCCAATTCTCTCCAACACTTGTTTTGTTCTGTTTTTTTAATATTAGCCATTGTAACAGGCAAGAAGCAATATCTAATTATGGTTTTGATTTGCATGTCCCTGATGATGAGTGATGTTGACCACCTTACATATGCTTGGTGGCCATTTTTATGTCTTCTTTTGAGAAGTATTTTTATTCAAATCCTTTGTCAATTTTAAAATTGGATTACTTGTTCTACTGCTATTGAGCTCTAGAAGCTCCTTATATATTTTGGATATTAACACCTTATCAGGTATATGGTTTGCAAACATATTCTCCCATTCCATAAGATACCTTCTTATGCAGTTGATTGTTCCCTCTGCTATACAGATGCTTTTTTAGTTTGATGTAGTCCCATTTGTCTATTTTGGTCTTTGTTGTTTGTACTTTTGGTGTCACATTCAAGAAACAATTGCCAAGACCAGGGTCATGAAGCTTTCTACCTATGTTTTCTTCAAGGAGTTTTATACTTTCAAGTTCCATGTTTAAGTCTTTAATTCATTTTGACTGTGTGTGTGTGTGTGTGCGTGTGTGTGTGTGTGTGTGTGTGTGTGTGTTATGAGATAAGGATCCAATTTCATTCTTTTGCATTTGGATATCCATTTTTCTCAACACCATTTGTTAAAGAGACTATCCTTTCCCCATTGTGTATTCAGTTAAACTTACATACATATCCTGTCCCCCATTGTGTATTCTGGGTACTTCTGTTAAAGATCATGTGAACATACTTACACGGATTTATTTCTGAGCTAGATCCTTTCTCATCCAACTGTTTGTCTTTATACCAGAAACCACTACACATGTATATAGAATTGAACAACTAACTAAATGCATGGCGTATAATGGTAGCCAGCTTTTTAATCATTGGAGTGACAATTCATATGTAAGCAAGGACAGGAACTAAGAATGAGTCATATGTTAATGGCTTAGAGTTAGAGACATAAGTAAGAACTTTTGTTTAATATAGAGATAATTATACATATAAATAATTGTAAATATTTGTGTATACACAGGTTAGTATAAACACATGCATTTCTCTTCTCTGCTTGCTAAGAAAGCCTAAAAGGAATGAGCTGAGAAGCCAACCGAAGAGCTTCCGATGGCCCAAACATGA
This sequence comes from Prionailurus viverrinus, assembly GCF_022837055.1. Classification (NCBI taxonomy): domain Eukaryota; kingdom Metazoa; phylum Chordata; class Mammalia; order Carnivora; family Felidae; genus Prionailurus; species Prionailurus viverrinus. The sequence continues at coordinate 3,697,474 of NC_062569.1, read as the reverse complement.
GCAATCTGAGCAAGAAAATAAATATAGTATTGGATCACAATTCAAAGTAAAAAAATCAATATTCATGTTAATATAAATCAATGGCTGAATAGAGAAATTAATAAAAGAGACACATCTCACTTGCAGAAGAATTCAAAATAATTTATTCGGATACTCTGGCAGGCAACCATAGGTCTCCACTTCTTATGTGTGAGCCCTGCAGATAGCTTTTCTTCCAAAGTCTAGAGTATGGAAAGGGGAGCAGGAGTAACCTCATGGTGGAGATACCAAACATGATAGCCAATTAATCAAAGTCAAAACCAACAGCAATAAATCACGTAGAGGGTAGGTTTTCTTGCGACAACGTGATAAAAACGGCACTTTCGCTCTGTGGTCTTCTTCTCAGAAGGTCAGAGTGCTAGTCTATGCCTGAAAAAAAAACATGAGGCAGATTCCAGTAGAGGGGAATCCTACAAAATCCTTGACCAGAATTCCTCGGAAAGGTCAAGGTTATCAAAAATGAGTCTGAAAGAGTGTCACGGGGAAGAGGTATTTAAAGAGATACCAAGACGTAGATGCAATATCGTATCCTAGAAAAGACACAGGAAAAGAAAAAAAGACATAAGGCAAACAATATGAACATCGGATTAAAGTATGGATTTTAGTTAATAATAATGTAATAGTAATGGTTCATTTATTGGGGCAAATGTACCAAAATAGTATGATGATAATAATAATAATAATAATAATAATGGAAAAACTGGAAATGGGGTATATTGGAGCTCCCTGTACTGTATTCTTAATTTTTCTATAAATCAAAAACTTCTCTACAACATAAAGTCTTCTAAAAAAACCTCCTTGTCAGAGAATTCTAGTATTCATGTCACTTTTCTTTCGGTGTTCGGTAACTGCCTTGCCTCAACCAAATTAGTTTCACTGTTCTTCGTACGGCAGGTAACTGTTTTTTGAATTTGAACCTGGAATTTGGGGTATGAACTGAATCTCACTTAAATCTTTTGTGCAAGTGGGACTCCTTTGATACTGCTCCGTTAGGGAAGGAGTAATGCTATCTGATTACTGCCAGCTGGGGGTGAAAGTCTAGGTTTCCCAGTCTCTGTCAGTGTGCAGGGAGCAGGCCTTCTTATTACTGCTGAGTAGGACTGGGAGTTCTGGGTTCCCACGTGGGAGCAGGGGGGTTGGTTTCATCGCGTTGTGAGGGGCCTCGTTCCTGCAGAGTGGCTGAAAGACTCCCAACTCTCCACTAGGAGCTCTCTGCCACTGACCCATTGGGAAGAAGGAAGACGCAACTCAATATTCATTACCACCCGCTGGGGATGGAAGTCTCCACTGTCATGGGCACATGAGGAACAGAGAAATGGAAAGGGTGGAATTGCAAAGGGGCTCATTATGACCCAGCAAGGATGACAGTCCCAGCTCCCCATTTTTTCCTACTCTCTCACCCCCCTGCCAAGAAGGGGGTGGAAATTAGGCCTTGTTATAGCCTAATGATGGTGGATTTCCAGGCTCCCTACAAGGAATTTTCAGGATGCCTTTTTTTTTTTTTTGAGACACTTTCAAACTAGAACACGGAAGACAACATTTTGTATCAGAAATCTGGTGAACATAACCGTATATTTGGTTTGGATTTGAAGTCTCTTAAGTTTTGTGGATAGGAAAAATCAAGCAGCCCTTCCTTGTAAAAGGAAATGAAAGAAGACTACAAGCGATTAAGAGTAGCTACAACATGGGGAGGGTTTGGCTTTCCACTGTCTGGTTGGACACTTGTTTGGGCAAAGGACACAGAAATCTTCTGGGCCTTTCTGAGAATGTAAGAAGAGAATCTGAGTGAGCTGGCCCATGGACAGTGGGCACCTGGGAGGAATATGTGAGTTTCCCAGGAGTCAAATGATAGCTGAGCTTGAGCTACCTGGTCCCATTTAGATCTCCAAACTCAGGAGCAGGGAGAGGTAAAAAGGGGAGACTTTACATTGTGATAAGCTAATCACACCTCACATGAAATGTGTGAGAAAAGCAAGACTCACAGGTCTGCCGTTTAGAAGACAACGAGGGTCAGTCAGTGTTGGCAAAAGCAACGGGAGTGGTCTATACCGAGAGCATTAAGACCTTGTCTGGTTAATAAAGGAGAAATTTCACCTGTGCCTCCCCTCTTCTCCTCAGCTCTCTGGATGAGCTGGACCAGAAGAGGTGTGTAGGTCTCAGTGCCAGAAATCTTATTCTGTCTCTCAATCTTACTCTCTCCCAGCTCAAGGCTGCACTGGCCACCAGTGATGCCGGGAGGAGAAAGGGAGATTAGGCAGAGTATGGTGAGGAAATGAATTGTAAATTGAGTTTGACTTTGAAGCTTTAAAATGGACCAAATTTTAATAACTGCCAGTGAATGCATTTGGTCTTTAAAGCTTTAACATGGTCCAAATTCTAATATCTGTGAGGGAATGGAAAGCTGTGAAATTCACATATCATTAATGGATAGCAAAGTGAAATTCGACAAAGCCATGATGGAAAAAATAAAGCCATTTCACCTTTAAACCCACCACACTGAGCCTTCTTGACAAACTGGTTACTGAATAAATGATATTTAAGACATGGGCTATTTTTCTTATTCATCACTGGGTTTGTGACTGCCTGGCTGTGTTGGCTGTGATAAAAGGGATGCATGAATATACCTAATGCCATTTATTAATATCGAAAAAGGTATTTTTCATGTTCAGCGAGGGCCATTGAACATAATGCTTCCACTTTCTATCCATCTTCCTGTTTACAAAGCAGACTAGAATACAATTCAGAGCTTTTACTGCTGTTCTCCTTGACATTTCACTTACCTGTTTTTCGCCCCCATTAGCCTGCCTTTGAGAGAGTGTGGGCGCTGGGTAGTAGATCAACTTAATAGCTGGGACATCTGGTGCAGCCTGACAGACAGATTGCCTGCCTACTTAGACCCTCTGCATGAGTATAAAGAATCATAAGAACTTGGCCTTTCCAAAGTTGAGCTGACCTGATAAAAATCTTCCCACAGAAGGCAATGTCACCTCCTTCCCAGGAATTAAAAAAGAAAAAAATGCTATCTTAGAGAGGAAACACAAAAAATTAGAATTGCCATGACTTGATTGCCATTTGATTTTGGAAAAAAAATAAAACGCTTTTAATGTGAAGTTTTATGTTTGGAAAGAATTTCAAACTTAAAAATGGTGCAAAAAGAAAGACAGTAAAAAGAACACCTGTTTTCATTTTACTTCTATTTGCTTATCGTTAATATTTTACCACTTGTGCTATGTGTGTATATCTACATTATTTTTTCTGAGCCATTGGAAAGTAAGCTGTATACATCTCCCCTATATCCCTAATATTCAGTGAGTATTTCCTAAGAATGGGAATAGTCTCCTACATACTGCCAGTAGAGTTGACACATTTATAAATTTATACTGATACAATAATTTTGTCTCATCTGAGGTCCACATACAAATTTTGTCAGTTGGGCTTAATCATGTCGTTTATGTCATTTTCAAAAGAACACAGTCATTTGAAACTTAAGCTTAGTGAGGAGTATACCATCTGAACAAACATATATGAGAAATTGTGGGGAATTGTCTTGTTAACGTTCCAGTGCACCAAAAGAAATTGAGAGTTACAAAGATGCCATGTTACCAGTCACTTATGCTTCGTCATGAAACTATATAGTCATGTAAGAAGACAAAAAATAGCAGAGAAGCATAAATAGGACCTTAGGAACCTTCTTGGTCCAATCTGTCTTCTAGAAGATTGCTATGTTAATAGGGCAACCGTGCAAGTTTCTGCTTTGTAGCTGTCTAGTCAAAAGGTCCAATTGGAATTTAAATCACAGCTCATTCTCAACAAGAAACTGTATTTCTGGTCTGGTCTGTGAATCCAAGAGTCCAGAGGATCAGCTTAGCTTGGTCTTTTGATCAGTTCATCTACTAATGTCCCTCTCAGCATTTTCAAAAGAACATGTACCTTAGGGGCATACTTGTGCCATATGCTAGATTGTGCTATCCGTGGGCACAGGGTGTGAGCCACATCTCAAGTGTGCAGAGGTGAAATGCAAAAAAACCCCCAAAACACAGCTAGATATTCTTGTATGTGTCCATTGCTCTTTGCAATGTGACTTACAGCTCCTCTCAAGAACCAGAGACTTTTTCGTTCCTTCTCTCTAGCTGGCCACGTGACTGACTTTGGGCTATGAGATGTTAGTAAATGTGACTCAAAGCCCTAGAAAGCACTATTTCCAAATAAGGTTACATTCTGAGGTTCCAGGTGCACATAAATTGTGAGGGAGCATTACTCAACACAGTACACACCTTGGATGAAGCTTGGGATGGCCTGCTGGAAGCCTGGAGACCATGGGAGACCCCTAGAGACCAAGAAGACTTCCAGCCACCAGACCTGCAAAGGAAGCCATCTCGATGAATTATCCAACCACCCGCCGGCCCACCAGATGACCGCAGACGTACGAGAAGAAACATCCAGACGACTCATATAAGTGAACTAAAGACAATGGTTGTTGCTTGAAGCCACTGTTTTGCGATGTTTGCTCATAGCAGAAGCTAATGCTGCTTTCCATTGCTATTATCTTGGGAGCAAGGTCGGTACCAAATCAACCTAAACCGAAAGATGGAACATAATTCCAGTCTGTTTCCCTTTGCAAGTGCGTGGACGTCCTCCTTGTAGAGCTCAGAGAGAAACGAACGTAGTAAAGAACGGAAGTATTGTTATTTAACTCTTCGGGAGAATCACTCATAAAAGCGAAATCTACATAGAGGAAATACAATACCTGAGATCATTAGGTATCTTTGAACACGAACCTAGACTGACATATGAAATATCTAATCCTTTGAATTTAGTTCCACAACAGCTGGCTACGTGATGTCCCTGGACAAAGAACTGTTATGTATGTGGTCTCTGCCCCCCAAACTCCTCAAAATCAGAATCATTATGGCCTTAGATGTCTGCCTAAAGGTTACAACTTATATCTACTCGGTTTCTAACTCTACCTCTGGACTCCTGAATACTGAGAAGGAGAACGCATGAGACTATGGATATATGACAAGTTGCAATAGGTCATTCCTTTTATGGGATAAGATTAGTGGAGTTTTCCTAAAATATTCCCCAGAAGAGACTCTTTGAATTCTTTTAATTTTTTCAAAAGGATATGACTGCACTAGATCAAAAAAAAAAAAAAAAACAAAAAACATGATCACTTTTATTTTGAACAATTTATTTTTATTCTCTTTAAAGTGTTTAGGGGAATGTTTAAAAGGTGATAAACATGCAGGGGACCAAAGAGAAGCTCAACAATAAATGTCACTGTTCGAAATGTAATTTATGGCCAGTAGTAGGAACGAGGCAGTATTCCCTACATGTCTCTTTTTCCGTTTTCTACTCCCTGGAGTGTTTCCTGAGTGCTATCATTATCCATCTTGCAGCATTTCAGCTTACATCTTCAAAATAGAAACAGATTTTTAAAGACATGCTACCTTTCCAAAAATAAGTTCTAGATTTAATGAAGTATGCTTTTGACATAGTGTATTATCTTTAAGAAATTGGAGAAGGTCCTGGAAAAGAATGAAAAATGAAGAAATACATATATTTTTTATTCTTCTGGGTAATTATAGCCCAGAAGGCACAGAAAAAGGAATAATGAAAGAGAGAGAAAGAACAAAAAAAAAAAAAGAAAGAAAGAAACCTACACGGTGGAGTAAAACCATTAGGAGGGTACCCATCTGTCTGCATGGCTTAGAAGCATCCCTGACAGGTGGCAGAAACATGGAATGATGACCTCTGGAGGGCCCCTTCCAGAACTGTGAATAAATGAAACTGAGTAAAAGCAAAGTTAATAGAGTAATTAATTCCTCCTCTGATTGTACCTCCTTAGTTTCTCTCCCTAGATAGTTGAAATAATTATATTAAAAGGGAGAGCAAGGAGGTTTTAGAACAATTATCTCTGTATTTTGATTGGCTGTTCTTTAATACAAGAAGGAAAAAGACCCTTGTTCTTGAAAGAATGTGATTATGAGAGATGTTATTAGAGTAATTAATTCATTGCTGTGATTGTTTCTTGTTCGTTAGCACAAATGTGGGAAGAAAGAAGTTCAAAAACCGACTTCATTGATTTTTTTTTCTTTTCTGAAATGCACTTTACGGAGAAACCGTTGAAAGCTAACTGCAAGAGGGAAACGTCCATGAGTTTCTTCAGCTTCACTTACGTTATAAAATGGAAAGGAAAAGACCATTCTTACAGTATATTCCACATCTCCAGGTGAATGTTCGTATTTGACATTTTACAAAGTGCTTAAATTAAGACGAATACGATGTTCACTTCCAATTGGCGTCTAATCTTTCCATGCATAATGCGGGAAACACAGGATCTCACTTTGGGAATATAGGCCTGGCTAAAAGCAAAAGTGATTTAAGCTGTCATTAAATTCAGCACAGAAAATGAGACCCTCATCCTAGGTCCAGGGATTCTATGGAGTCCTCAACCAAGGGAAGCTCTCCAAAACGCATGACACTTTATAAATACAGTGCTAGCAATGGAAAGAGATGGGGGTTTGAGCCTAATAATATAGTAATAGAATGATGATCTTAGTGGAAGCTGAACTCACTCGGGGAAAAAAGAGTTCTTCCTCTTCTGGCAAAGGTGGGATAAGAGCTCCTCTAAGGCTCTCCTTCTGCGTTAAGGTGGGAGTTATGGCACCGTTGCTAGATTCATCCGAAACCACTCAGAGGACAGTTTGTCTCTCATGGAATATGAAGTCTCTGAATCATGCTGAGGCTAAAGATACTTGATTCCAGCCCAGCAGATGTAATTATAATTCTGAACGACCCAGTTGCCACTGTTCAGATGCTTGCTGCCTATTATAAATGACTCACTTTTCAAAATTGGAGTTGGTATATCTAAGCAAGAGCTGTACAATTTGTTTTTAAAGTTATGGAGCCTTTTGAACGGTAGCATACATTAGAGGCTGTGTTCGGATAGCAACTTGTCTAGACCCAAGGGGTGCACAGAGACCCAGGACCAAGCATGCAGAATCCAGAGCAGAAGTACCCCGCTACCCAAGAAAAAATCAGCTTCTTGGCTTCAGCTTTCTCATCTCAGATGCAGGGATTGGAATTGCCTGGCCCATGGTCTTGTGAGAATTGGATAAGGCAGAAAATTGGAAAACGTTTTGTAACCAGCCTAAGAGGTGATGCAGTTGGTGAAGATCCTTTTTCTACCTTTCTGGGCAGATTCCTTGGCCGGCCATCTTGTAACAATAGGCCAGGCCTTGGGCCATTTCCTAAACATGAGCTGAAAAACGCCAAGTAGGGAAAACAAAACAAAACCCAAAAGACCTTGACCTTGAGCAAAATTCAGGGGTCGGTTGATAGGATATGATGTTAACCTTAAGAAGAGGTGACTTCAAGGAGAAAATACGTAATGGAAGTTGTAACAACTAAATTACCACGTATCTTTTGTTTGCCTCTCCAGACTTCCCCTCGCCATACTCCACCCTGCTTTTTGTCTTGGAGGTTGACTTGTGACCTCAGCAGCAGCATTGGGATTCTTTGCCTTCTCGTCCCCAGGTCTGTTTAGCCAATGGGAAACTCCGATGGATGCGAGGAAGAGAAGAGAGTAGGTACATACACGCTCTGCTAGCTTCCTCCTGGAGACACAGGGGTGTCCGATGACCAAAAGCCACTCCTCCTCCCAAGGTAGACCCCTCTGCATAGCTCTCTGGTTCTAGATTCCAAGAACCCCTCCCTTCATGCAGGCCTGGCGTGGTAAGAATAACAAGTTTTCCCAACATCAGGGCAAGCTCCTTTTTTGTTTTACCTTTTACAATTCGTTTACAAGCCAACCTTTCTCAAATTACTCTAATTTGAGGACAGCTTTTGTTTTCTCTTTGGATTCTGATTGAGAAAGGAAAGGAATCTACAGAAAAGCCCCATTCTCTGCTGTTGGATAAATCACTCAGGGCTTCCCACGGATAATCACCGAGCACACTTTTTTATATACTTCTGACATGCTGCCGTCTTTGTCTCATGTAAGAAAGACCTACGGTTTCCATGGCTCATCCTGTAATGAAAAATAAACGGGTTCCTCTCATGAGCGCTTGGATGTGTTCTATGAAAATAAAAATGGCTGGACGTTATTTAGGCTTTCAGATATTCTTTTCCCATCACCTCCAGCACACCGCGGCCCCTTTGTAAAACTGTTCTCTCCTTTCCTGTGAGGCTTCCAAAAACCTCTGCAGTAAAGTCATCTGTTATTATAGAAAGCTTGATGCATAGGGAAAAGAACGACAACAGCACAGGAAATCTGTATCCTGACTATGGCTGAACAATAGAACAGACGGTGTTTTTCTGAACTCTGAACAATGGGCATATAAAGGATAATTTCAGCTGCAGAGCTAAGCAGTTTGGATTGACAACAACATAAATCAGCTTTGACAATGTATCCCCCTCAGCCAAGCTCACTCATTCATCCAAATTAGAAAACAGGAGCTTAGAAGGCTGGTACCAGCTATTGAAGGAGAGAAAACATGTTTGGGGAAATTACTTGTAGGTAACATGCTAGACAGGCTATAAAATGATGTAGGACTTAGCTGAGCAATTAGCACAGTCTCCTGTATTCTTTAGGTCTATGACTCAATTGCTTCTCTCTCTCTCTTTTTTTTTTGTTTCCCCCCCCCAAATTGTAGCATGCATCACTATTTCATTTCATTTTATTTTATTTTATTTTATTTTATTTTAGTAAGCTTTATACCCAACGTAGCCTTGAATTCATGGCACCGAGGTCAAGTGTTGCATGCTCTATCCACTGGGTCAGTCAGGTGCCCCCCTGTTTTCTTAATATTTATACGTTCTGGGATGAAGCTAAGAAAGAAACCAAAGAAACAAAAGGTCTGGGTCGTTAGGGATGATAGTGGAGTTGAGAAGGTTGATATATTTGACAATAGGGAAAGAAGGAGAGTACAGATAAACAATTTGGCACAGCGTCTGGGGACGGGTATCTGATAGCAAGTGTTGCAGCAGAAACAGCAGTCACGGGTCTATCTCACCTACCTAGTGTCCTTCTCAGTAGAACAGGAAGAATGTAAAGCCAACTTTCCCTCCCGTAAGTGGGAATGGAAGAGGAAATACATCCAACTTTCTACATTCTTAGTATCTTATAAATAGTCATCACTCAGGGGCGCCTGGGTGGCGCAGTCGGTTAAGCGTCCGACTTCAGCCAGGTCACGATCTCGCGGTCCGTGAGTTCGAGCCCCGCGTCAGGCTCTGGGCTGATGGCTCAGAGCCTGGAGCCTGTTTCCAATTCTGTGTCTCCCTCTCTCTCTGCCCCACCCCCATTCATGCTCTGTCTCTCTCTGTCCCAAAAAATAAATAAAAAACGTTGATAAATAGTCATCACTCTGCCACGGTAGAATTGCACAGATAATCTATAAAGAATGGAATCTTGTGTCAAGGTTTCTCAGGTCTCATCCATGGGATATGTGGGTGCTTAAGTAATCCTCATCGTGTTCATGAGCAACTTCTTTCAACCCTTTGCAGTGATGTTCCTCGGATCCTGCCTAGAAATCACTGCCATTTTCTTACTAATTGCCCCAATTTTAATTATATTCTTTCTACCAGTTCTGGAATTGTGTTTCTAAACCCCAAGCCAGGCTGTGCTACTCCTTTAGCCTCTGACTGCCCAAGTTGTAAGTCTAGTTGTTTGTTCTAGGATTCAAGGTGCTTCGTGATCCGATTCCATCTCATATTTTATTTTTATTTATTTAAAAAAAATTTTTAACGTTTATTTATTTTTGAGACAGAGAGAGATAGAGCATGACTGGGGGAGGGTCAGAGAGAGAGGGAGACACAGAATCTGAAACAGGGTCCAGGCTCTGAGCGGTCAGCACCGAGCCCGATGCGGGGCTCAAACCCACGAACTGTGAGATCATGACCTGAGCTGAAGTCGGATGCTTAGCCGACTGAGCCATCCAGGCGCCCCATCATATTTTAGATGTCACGATACCTAGCTGCCAATAACATGACCTTAGATAAATCCCTTTCCTTCCTGGAATCAGCTTACTGATCTGTCAAAAAGAAGAAGGGAGGGAGGGAGGGAGGAAGGAAGGAAAGAAGAAAGGAAGGAAAGAAGGAAGTAAGGAAAGAAGGAAAGATGGAAGAAAGGAAAGAAGGAAGGAAGGAAGGAAGAAAGGAAGGAAGGAAGGAAGAAGGAAGGAAGGAAAGATGGAAGAAAGGAAGGAAGGAAGGAAAAAGGAGGGAGAGAGCGAAGGGAGAAGGGGAGGTTAATAACGAGTTATCTCTAAGTCTTCTTGCAGCCAATAGTATGGATCTGACACTGTCCCTCTCTGTTTTAACCTTTTCATTTATAACTCCATGTGTTTCTATCATTCTTCTCTCAACTTGGGATGCACCACCCACCTTCTGCACCATTAAGCCCTTCACATATTTTGAAGCTTAGCTCAAAGGCCATTTTTCCATTAATGTCTTAATTCCCTAGATAAACAACATTTTCCTTCATCCACATTAATAACTCTTTGGTAGCATTTTTTTCTATTATCTATACCATAGCTAATGATCTCCCGGCCAGCTTTCTCTGGCAGTCCATGTATGCATTATTTTGTTTAGAATATTTCCTTATGAATAGTTGAAGAATGGATGAAATGCTGTTGCCACTGGAAAACAGGGTGAGTACTTGATAATGACGTTTTTGGGAGTGCCACTTACAGTACAGGGGTGAAGCAATACAGTGCTCTTTCTTGCTGCCAGATGAACCAATTGAAAACCGTGAGTTACATTAAAATTCAGAACCCCAGAATATTTCTTCGGGTGAGGAATTTGGAGCTAATCTGCCATAGCGTCTTGATTCAACTGAAGTGGAAATGGTGACCAAGAGAAATCAGATCACCTTCCTGTGGTGGCAGGATGGGACCTGGTATTCGGTTTTGACCCCTTCGAAGGCTATACTCTTCATTCCCTTATATCCCAACATCAGCTTCCATGTTGCCAGGAAACCTCTTCCTTAGTCCATCTTGGGAAGGATGGAGGGGTCTCAACCCTTGGGCTGCCTTCTACCTGCAGGCTCCTCATAATCATTCCTTCCTGCAAGACGCCCCAAACATCACCTACCAGGCACTTCCTGGAGTTACTTGCACGGTTCCTTTGAGACACCACTGCTAACTCATGCCAAGTGTCAGCAGGTAGCTGGGGACAAGACTCTCGGGGAACCAGGACTCCTTTCACTGTTTCAGGCGTTCTGTCCCTCACACCACGTGGTGAAGCTCTGCGAGTGCTTGCTTAATCATAAGACAGAGTAAAGGATACTAAGAGGATTAAAAACAAAACAAAACAAAACAACAACAACAAAACATTACCTACTCTGCTTCTCCTCATGATGCAAGAGGGGAAAAAAATGCTCCAGAATCCAAGACCATCCCAAATGGTTTCCTTTGTAGATACATTTCAGTCTTTAATCTGGATATCCTGCCATACTTTTTAGTGTGCACCTACTGTGTGGGAATAGTCCCATAGTTTTTAGGGGAACACCACCCCTCACCTGGACAGGATGGTCCCTAGCTCTCCCTTGCAACTCGATCCACGGGTGGAGCTCTATTCATCACCGTATTTGCCAAAGTCTGAATTATTCCACTTGGACAGTATCACCATTACACTGTCATCAGCCTGTGGGAGGGCCGATATCTTTCTGGAGAAGCTGGTTTTGAAATGCCTACGGGCGTCTGTCAAAGACTGCTAGGTGTCCACGATCTCACGGTTTGTGGGTTCGAGCCCCGCGTCGGGCTCTGTGCGGACAGCTCAGAGCCTGGATCCTGCTTCGGATTCTGTGTCTCCCTCTCTCTCTCTCTCTCTGCCCCTCCTAGCTTGTGCTCTGTGTGTCTCTCTCTCTCAAAAATAAATAAGCATTAAAAAGAGAAAAACCTGTAGGTGTCCACTAATAACCACTTTCCATTGCCCTCTTGCTAACAGAATTCCAACATTATTTTGTAAGGCAATATGCTTGTCTTAAAAAAAAAAAGGCAACAAATAACAACATGTATAGGCACTGTCATGTGACGTAAGCAGAAGTTGACTGGCCGGGGCACACAAGAAGGCTGTTTTTGCACGTATAAATAGTGGTAAGTTCAGGTCCCATGCCTGCGTTCCCCCATCAACACTTCCTCCAGCCTAGAAAGCAGACACAGTGCCCGGAGGTCCCATGGCCATCCTGTGGCAAAATGGCAGAGCAGAAGGATAAAGGGAGTATTGTTGACCACTGCACGGATCCTAGACCTCCTACCTTTGGATGCTTTGTAATCTGAGAAAAAGAATCAAAGAAATCTGTACATCGTTGAATCACATGTGTCGGCTTCTTTTACGTGAGGCTGAATCCTAAAGGTACAACATTTAACGAGAGCTTAATCCCTCATATTGTATAAAATGCTCTTCTATTAAGTGTCTTTTAAGAGCATATTAAGGGGGCACCTGGGTGGCTGGGTCAGTTAAACTTCCGACTCTTGATTTTGGCTTAGGTCATGATCTCACAGTCGGGGTTCGTGAGATTGAGCCCCATGTAGGGCTCTGCACTGATGGTGTGGAGATGGGGATTCTCTCTCTCCCTCTCTCTCTGCCCTCCACCTCTGCTCGTTCTCTCTCTCATAAAACACACAAGTTTATTTTCAGTACAAATTTGAGGTAATCCTATGCAGATTGGGTTTTTTTTTTCCCCCTCACCCAGCAAGTCAGACAGTACTGGCTAAGAAGAACGAGAAGGCATCCTTGGTTTCTTGCAGAAAAGAGACTTCCTAGATAAATACTTATAGTTCAGGGTCACATAATGTGGTCTGATAATACATTTAGAAATGGAGGAGAGTAATGAGTGACCGTAGGAATAGAAAAGTTTAATAGCAGATACTGATTTCTCAGCACCAGTAGGACAGGGATAAGTAGAGCATGGGTCACCAGAAGAGTAGACTTTGGACAATAAAGGAAATCTATATGGTTATGTAGACTCTTTTCTTACTCAGAACCAATTAAATGCTTTCATTAGATGAAAATTCATAACAGATCTCATAGCATGTTTTAATTATGTGCAATTATGCTTGAGTAAACTGTCTAGTAAATTTTACATAGTTTTCATTGCAAAGTGTTATCTAGTAATATTTACCTCATCTTTGTGTTATTTTATTAAATCTCCCAGACATTACATCCCTCCAGATAATGAGGTAATGATACACGGGTTGAGAAAACCTATTTAAAAATTTACATCAATATTCAGGCATCCACTGAGAAAAAGTTATGAAAGCAAAGTCTTTTCCTTTAATCAGCTTATTATAGACTGGGTAAGGCATATGTTATTTTTATGTAATAGCACATAAAGTATACAGCAGAGATAGAAATGTGTTCTTGTGTCATTTACAATCTCTAGGTAAATATAAAATAAAGCTCAGCCTTCTTCCAATTTCTAGCACAAAATATTCTCGTGAATCCAAACCATTCTTCCTAATCATTTCCTCCCCACAGCCTCTTTTAAACATTTGACCAGTCCTGATTCCCAAAGCTTGTGCCGATGCCTCCCTCCAGAGTAGGTGCTCGGACACAGGATGCCACTTGTCACCTGTAAGCTCCAAGTAGTTGGGCTAGGAACAAGTATTTGAAATAAGACAGCGTCGCATTCTCTCTCGAGTCAGTCTCAGTTGATAGAGTGAGCAGACACAGGGGTATCTGCTACCAGTCTGTGCCCACGGCTCCTGGAAAGGAGTTTGCAGGTTTTTCTTTCTTTTTTTTTTTAAGTTTTAAACGTTGATTTATTTTTGAGAGAGGAGGAGAGACAGAGCGTGATCTGGGGAGGGGCAGAGTGAGGGGGAAACACAAAGCAAGCTCCAGGCTCTGAGCTGTCGGTGCAGAGCCCGACGCGGGGCTCGAACTCACAAACCGTGAGATCATGACCTGAGCCAGAGTCGGAGGCTCAACCGACTGAGCCACCCAGGGGCCCCCGAGTTTGCAAGTTTTACCCCTGCGATGACCTTGCCTGGAATCCAGCCTTTGCTTCACTTGCCGAGTGTGTTTGCCAGAGAAAGAAGGATACCTTTTCCTACTTACCTCTGTATGAGCTCATGGTGTCCGGGCTGGGATAGACACATGTGGCAGTGATGCAAAGGGAAGCAGAGAAAGTCACAGAAGGCTACGGACGAGGCAGGCATGGAGACCACACCAGAGAGAAAAGACCAAGAAATGAAGAGATGGGGAAAGCAAGATGCGAATCTGAAGGCAAGAGAGCCCCAGGATGGAGGTCACAATGTAGGTAGCTGATAGCTCTCTACTTCCTTATTCCAGTTCCAGGCAAAGGTCCATTGCTCTTGAGGCCCTTGGATTCCGTGCGTGGTAGTTTGTAAACACAGCTACACATCCCCTCCTCCCACCCTGCTTTTGGGACCTCCTCTGGCCTATAGAATGTGAAGGAAAAGCTTCATGTACTTCTGCACCCCTTTTTTGAGCCACCACCCGAATAAGCCTCGGTTACTTACGCATGCATGACAAGAGGCATATGGTGAGATTACCCCCGACACCCCAACCAGTAGCCATTAAGCCCACAAGCAGAGTCACCTGACAGGCCGCTGACCACAGATGAGTGACAACAGAGCAAAGGCCAGAAGAACCACACAGCTGAGCCCAGGGTAAGTTTGTGACCAACAGAAGCATGACCTAAATCAGAGGTGGGCAGTTTTTCCAGAAAGGGCCGAATAACAACTACTTTAGGTTTGGTGAGCCACAGGGCTAGTCTATCTCACATTCTTCTTTGTATTTTTTTTACCATCCCTACCTCTTGAGGTATATACTAAGACTGGCTGCTGGTCTGATATAGGCCATAACTGGCGACCCCTGGTCTCTATAAATGTTTCTTGTTCTAAGGCTGCTATAGACTGAACGTGTCCTCCCAAGACTCACGTGTTGAAACCTCATTTCCCATGTGATGGTATTTGGAGATGGGGCTTTGGGATGTGATTAGGTTAGGAGGCTGGAGCCCTCTTGAATGGGATTAGTGCCCTTATAAGAGACTCCAGAAAGCGTGGGGCCCCTTCCTCCATATGAGGACTCAGGAAGAAAACTGCCATCTACGAAGCAGGAAGTAGGCTCTCCCCAGACACTGAATCTGCCCGCACCTTGATTTTTGGACTCCTCAGCCTCCAGAACTGTGAGAATTACCTGTTTCTTATTTAGGCTACCCAGAATAAAATGTGGGTTTTTTGGTCTGTTTGTTTGTTACGGCAGCCTAAACAGAGCAGGACAAAGGCACTGTGGTTTGGAATTGTCTGCTTTTTAGTAGAAGCCAGCGGAAACACTGTGAGATACTTCTATCTCTTGAAATAAATAGGTTTTTCCCCAAAACAGCGTTCTTGCAATCCAAATTACTTTGACTTGGATGGCAACTTTCAACCACCACAGTCCATGAAGGAAGAAATCAGTATTGCACTGAAATAACCTGAACCGGCAGGCTTGGGATCCCTCAAGAATTTGTGGCCTTTGCTTAGAATGAGTTCACTTACCCCATAGAAAAAGGCCCTTTCTTTGAGCCTTGAAAATCTGACACACTCAGAAAGCAAACCGTTCTTTGCGTTCTTTCTTGGCACTTAATGTAGCTTACTTTTGTTCTAAATGTGATTCTTTACAACATATGCTCTGATGGAAGAAATTAGCAAAGGATTATTGCTTTCCCTAAATCAATTAGGCTGAAAAGAATGAGTTGTTTTTTCTTTTGCTGCCATCCCTGCTTTATTTCTAAGACAATATGTGCAGAGAGTGGATTCTATTAATGGAACGATTACTGCAAAATTTGCCATCTTAGGTTCTACTCATACCTTGTTTCAATCTTATTAGAATTGAACTCTGAATCTATATTCTGATGTAAATAAAATCAGGGAAACTTAGTAAATACAAGAAAGCCTTGTGCAGTGAGGTAAAGGGGCGTGTGTTGGAAGGAGACAGTTTTTTTTTTCTCTTTTCTTCTCTTTTCTTTTCTTTTCTTTACTTTTCTTTCTTTCCTTTCCTTTCCTTTCCTCTCCTCTCCTCTCCTCTCCTCTCCTCTCCTCTTTTCTTTTCTTTCCTTTGTTTGTTTCTTTCCTAATACAAGAGACAGCTTTAAAAGAAAAGCAACTAGATAATCTAAATTTCACTGCAAGGCGTGTTTCTTTCGGGAAGAATCCTAGCCCTACACAGATGTGGCTTTAAAAAGAAGTCAATGTAGCACCACAACCCCTCACCGTCTAAAACCATATTCGGTTTATTAACAAAGAGTATGATCAAGAAACAGGAGGAGATATTTTGTTTTTCAGTGGGGCCTCGTGAATATCATGGATGGCTTTGCAAAGCACGCATGGTTTTCTGTAAGCCAACTATACTTTAGAAGTTAATGGACATTTCCCTGCAACATATTTGAAAACCTGAAAGAATGATTTTCCATCACGGAGGTAGAAACAAAGAGCTAAGAGTCTCCAGGTCGTTGAACAAGTCTTGGCTATTTGAGCAATATACTGTTGTCAAGATTAAGTTCAATCGTGAGTCATAAAAAATAACAGGTATTAACAGATTCTATTTATTTTAAGTGAAATTAAAGGTCATTTTCAAAACCTTAACATTTTTCCCGGGGCAGTCCCTGTGAGCATATTAGTTAGAACTTGTCTATAAAAGTAATTCTCTCCAGAGAGATAGGTGTAGATACAGATACAGATATGGATATATTTGGTGTGCATATATCAAATGGAAAAAAAAAAACCAAAAACCTTAGTAAAGTGACCTGAGCAAGAAGATGAGCAAGACAAGAGGAGGCCAATCGAAAGAAAGGCGTGGTTCCCAGACACCAGAAGCATTGATGTATCTGGGTCAGGGTCCAGAAGGCATCAGCTGGTGCTGTGGGATCGAAGATGCCTTTTTCAAGTTTATTTATTTATTTGGAGAGGGGGTGGAGGGGCAGAGAGAGACAGAAAGAGAGAATCCTAAGCAGGCTCCGTGCCGTCAGCCCAGAGCCCTATATGGGGCTCCAGCTTGCCAGCGTGAGATCATGACCCGAGCCGATATCAAGTGTCAGACGCTTAGCTAACTGAGACACCCCGGTGCCCCCCAGGATGCCTTTTTAAAGACCCCCCCCAGAAAAACACTGTATTGTTTTACATTTTATTTCCATGTTCTGATCTCTTTTGTGAGCTTCGCGCTGGAAGGGACTGGCCTGGAGTTGGCAGGTGAGGAAATAAGGAATACACGGGCCCAGCAGAGAAGAGCAGAGAAGAGCAGGGCATTGAGTTAGGTGTGCCCATGAAAAATGACAGATATACGAACCATCATGGAATTATAAAGACAGGAGGGCCCCCTTTCAAAACTTTTTAAGCTAATAGTTGCATACAGTGTCATCTCCTACTTGGAAGTTCATTTGTATAATCCTGCCTCTCATGCCGCGCTCTCTGGGTTAGACCGCGGATGTCCACTAGTGGACCTCCTTAGATCTAAGTCCAAATGAGTACTGGGAACCATGCCGTTATTTCTCTGGGTGAGGACTGAGAGAGACCAAATACACAAATTGATGACGGCCAGACTATATATAAAAATAGCCTTTGCTCGTTTCCATTTGGGTGGCCTTTATTCCCACAAGTGAGAAAAGGAAATCACAACATCCATATCAAGAAGGTAGGCTTGCTTCTACAAAGACCTCAGAGATGCTAATATTAATTATTCAGATGTTTCCAGATCACCTCACAGACAATCTCTAGGGCAGGGTTTCTCTGTTTGACATTATTGACACTTTGGACTGGGTAATTCTTCATTGTAGGGGCGGGGAGCTTTCCTGCATAATGTAGACTGTTTCACCACATCCCGGCTTCAATTTACCAGGCGATAGTAGCAGATAACCCCCCAAGGGGCAACAATCAAAAATATCTGCAGACATTGCTAAATATCCCCCAGGAGGAATGAAATCACACTGTAGTTGAGAACCAGTCTGCCTCACAAGAATTCTGAACTTCCTTCCTCCTGAAGGTGCTTTAATTCTCTAAGAGTGCTATACGCTTTAAGATAATATGATTATAGGTCTCAAATTTTCTAATATAGTATCAATTTTGTATAATTTAGTTCTTGATAATAAGGGTAATTTGGAATTTGCATAAAGACGTGTTACAGTTTTCATACGATTTGAGAATACTTTGCATACATATGAATTCACAATTTAGGACAAAAAGACAATTTTTTTTTTACTTACATGTCTTACGTATATTCAGCAATCATGGTTTCTATACTCTGTGCAAATATAACATAATGTGTACAGGCAGCGTCACTGGATAACTTCACAGCTCTTTCCAGGTCTTTAGCCAGACCAAGATTCCAACTGTCTATTGCAAACTGGCTTTCCATATGGGACTTCACTGAATTATCGTGCAGACTAATCCCCCAGAGATTTCTGTAGCTTCTTCTTTTGCAAGGTTCTTTGCACAGTTATTTAGAAACTTGGAATATGCTTGGAATATGCTAGGTGAATACTGAGAAGAAAGCTGTCAGTCCTTGTAAGGTAGTCAAGGAGGATGTCAAGGAGGAGGGAGATTTTGGAGATTTTAAGCTAAGATTTAGAGTTGAAATAAGCACGCAGTAGACAGATGAGTATTACAACGAGATAATGAATTACGTCACGGCGGTCAAAAGTATGCAGAAACAAAGAAATAGGAGAAAACATTCACGCGCGAGAGGCAAGAAGCAATTAATGCTATGGGGCAGTGATGGTGAGAAGTGTGATGTAACGAAAAGGGATTTTAGAGTCAGAGAGGAAACCCTGTCCCGGATTTAATTTTGACCTTGAAGAACCCACTAATGTCTCTGAGCTTCTGTTTAGTCATCTGTAAAATAGAGGAAAATTAACTTACCAGCTTGGCCTTTAAAGATTGGCTGCTACTAGAAAGAGTACTAAGCAAATGGTAGCCATACTTCTGAGTGTTATTATTGCATTTCGGATTAAGACATTTGAGGGTTTTCTTGTGAGGAGAAGAAATTTGAAGAAAGGTCAGAGAAAAAAATGCCACTGAGTAGTTCATCATTGACATAAACAAGGTCAGGGAGTTAGATCAAATTTAATGAAGTCCTGTCTAATTCTGTCTTGCTCTGATTTAAAGACTGGAGAGAACGTAAACTAGAATAGACAATTCACAGACGCATGGGGGAGTTTCATGAGGCACTCGCTCCGCTCTGTTCCATGCCCGGAACATTCCCCTTTCTTCCGTCTCAGTCTGTTGGACCCATAAGACACATGATTCTGGAAGAGCTGGATTTTGAGGACCAATCTGTCATCAATATGTGAGTTCTTCTCTTACCTTAGTGCCCTCCTTTTGTTAAACATAGGGAAGAATATCAAACTCCGAGTTTGCCATGATGACTACTTAACAGGATGTTTGTAAATCCAATGGTGCTGTAATAATGTTAACTCTCAATATATGTCAGCATCCCCCTCTAATTGACATTGGTCACATATAAGGAACGAATGGCCTGTGTGCAATGCCCTGCCATCACTCCCCACCCCCCCAACAAAAAGCTCCTTTTAATTAAATGATCAGCTATCTTTCCTTTTTGCATTCCTGCTATAATAATCCTAATCCTTCCTGAGCCCACGGATATTTCCGACTACATTCAGGGATACTCATGTGCAAGAAAGTGCCAAGAAGAAAGTCATATCAGTTTATTTTGAAAATACAACTCTTAATGCTCTAATAGACTACACATATTTTAGATGTGGAATTTCGTATTTTGAGTGAGGTATTAGTTTCCCAAAAGCAATATGGGTTAGATACTATGGTCTCCATCTTATAGGTGAGGACACAAGCTTATCATAGCTCAGGAACACAAAGATGAATGCAGAAATGGCCCTGATTTCAGATGGTAAACAGAAAGTGAATAACTAGTCAGTGTGCAGGGCTAGCACACTGTTCCTTATGGGTATAAGGCTGGTATATTATAAAGTGTGTGTGTGTGTGTGTGTGCATGTGCGTGTGTGTGTGCGTGTGTGTGTTGGGGAGAGACAGGAAGGATACTGCATGAAACCACAAATACGGTACAGAGGCCACTAATGGTCTGGCAATGACATAAGCACAGGAACCACTGAGTCTTAATTAAAAAATAATAATTCTAGGGGCGCCTGGGTGGCGCAGTCGGTTAAGCGTCCGACTTCAGCCAGGTCACGATCTCGCGGTCCGTGAGTTCGAGCCCCGCGTCAGGCTCTGGGCTGATGGCTCGGAGCCTGGAGCCTGTTTCCGATTCTGTGTCTCCCTCTCTCTCTCTCTGCCCCTCCCCCGTTCATGCTTTGTCTCTCTCTGTCCCAAAAAAAAAAAAAAAAAAACAAAAAAAAAAACGTTGAAAAAATAATAATTCTATAGGTGATTGGAAGTCTATTCCTCAAGCTCTCCTGCAGATTAGGTAGTGAGTTTTTCACACGGCTTCAAAGTAAATAACACATCTTGCAATTCGCTCTCTGTACTATGCAGCTTGATGCAATTCTGATATCAGGACACTTATGACACTACTTGACTCCATTTCAAACTCTAGATCATTCCAGACAAGAAAGTATGATCGCTGCTGTTCAATGCTGCCACCAAGCACCGTGTGAGGCAAATCTAGAACTTACTAAAAACACCTCCAAATTAGTATTGTGTTAAATGCACCTGGAAAATGTGCTCATTAAAAGAACCTGCAAGATGAACCAAAACCATTAGTGCCTCTGGACTACCCGGGACAAAAAAAAAATCAATTAAAACTGATAGGCATTTTCACCTAACAGATGTCTCTTGCATTTTTCATACAGTATCTGTGCTAATTAGGAAACAAACAGTGTAGGACTATTGGCTTTGGAGACAGATCTATGCACTGTATAAGCAAGATTTTTAACATGTGTCAGCAATAAACACATATTGGATTTCAATTAAAAGAAGAGACTTTGAAGCTAAAAATGTTAACAAAAATATGCAATCACGCTGATGAAGCACATACTTGCAGTGAGGGCTTAACTTTCTTAATATAGCTTCAAGTGATGGATGGTTTGCCCCTTCCTGCACACTTCCATCCCGGATAAACTCTACCTAACAAGATGCTTGACCTGAACTTGATGGTATAATTGCCTATTTTTGGAAAGAGATAAATGACTATGGGCTGATTATTAATTTTACCTAGCGTAGCTTGAAATATCCAAGAGACATTTTGTTTCCTGACTTAGGGTGTATTTAGCTACAAATGCTTCTTCTGGCTGCCCACTATGGTCAATGTGTCTCTGCGCGCTTTCGAACTACTGCTCTCCTGAGCCAGCTTCATGATACATCCAGGCAAACCTCTCCCTGTGAATAATTCACATTCCCTTTCTACTTCACCAAAGTCTAGGAATAACCAGTTTCTGAAATCAACGATCCACGCGTTCACTCAGCAAAGACTCACTGAGTACAGGGCAAGAACAAAAAGGAAACGGTCACTGGCGGGGGAGACAAGACGGAAAAGCAGCAGGTTTCAATATCACGTGATCATCATTAAAACGATGTACAGGTGTGTGTGAAGAACATCGCTAGGGTGACTGTACCTGGCATCATCCAAACCACGATACTTTCAAGGAGCAAAATGGATGTCATTAACTATCACCCTTGGACAGCAGTCGTAAACCTGGACTCTGGCATGCTAATTCACGTATATACGTCATTCCAGAGATACGGTTCTCTTGATCAGCAATTTGGTCAGTATTTAATGAACAGGCTCAATCTGGACTGAGACATACTTGAACTTGGTAGACAGGTAAATCTTATGCTGGTTAGTAGGGCCTATTTACATCACACTTCTATTTCTAGCAAAAGCTCAAAATTCCCCGTGCATGCCTCCTTAATACCTTACTCCCTACCTTCTAGCCTCAGGGACAGACCAGGATAACTCGGGCTGTGAAAACTGAGGTAGATTTGGGGCAGGTGCTCAACCTTCACGTTGCGATGGCGATTGCAGAACCTGGCGCGTTAGAGATGCTCCTTCGATGTTTGTTCAGACCCTGAAGGGGTATGTGAGAGAAGCTGCCTCCAAACTTCAGAAAGCCCGCGTGACCCAGGGGAAATCACAGCCCCTCTACACCCAAGACACTTTTCCTCCTGCCTTCAGGTATTCTAGACATACCTCTCTCTTCCCGTGTCTGGGGTAAACCTCCTGAACCTTCTTACTCTGGTATGTTCTTTATTCCCAGCCCTTCGCTTGAAATCGGATTCCTGTTCTCCCATTGCCCAATTGGATTTCATCCCTGCTCTGCTCCTGTTTTCTAGCTCCTTCTGATCCACTCCAAGCTGCTTCCATTACATTCCATACCCCAAGTCATAGGGCTGATCATGATCGATCAATAACCATATCAACCTGTGTTGCAGCCCAGAGTTATCTTCCTACTTCCAGCAAGTAGAAGGGCGCTCTGGGTCTGCAAACAGGTTGATGTGGTTATATTGTGAATGTGAGATGAAACTGACATACACAAATACAAAATACACAAATCCTAATGTCCTTTTCATAGAATAGCTTCCACGGGACACCATCCAAATCAAGATGTAGTTCATTCCCAATATCTACCTAAGTACAACTCGAGGGTGATTACTGTTCTAAGTTTTATCATTTTTGAGTATTTTTCAGTTTTTGAACATTATAAAAATGGAATCATATGGAATGTACTATTTTGATGTTTGATTTATCTCACTCAATATTATGTCTATGACATGTATCCGGGCTGTTGAGTATATCAGGAGCAGATTCTTCTTGGTTACTCTACAATATTCTATCAATATGTCACAATTGACTTACTTATTCTATTGTCAGTGGGTATGTAGAATGTTTTATGGACTTTAGTTATTATAATTAAAGCATCCAGAACATTCTTGTACATGTTTTTTTTTTCATTTACATAAGCCTGCAATTTCTTTTGGTTATATGCCCAGTAGTAGAATTTGGGGGTCCAAGGGACTTCATATATTTAGCTTCAGTACAAACTGCCAAACATTCCTTCCAAAGTGTTTTTGTTAAGTTTTTATTTTAATTAATTAATTAATTAATTAATTAAGTTAGTATACAGTTAGTTAATATAGTTAGTTATTAAAGCCAGTTAGTTAATATACAGTGTCATATTAGTTATATATGTATATATATATACACAACTGTACATATATATACATATATGCATATATATACAACTGTATATATATATGCCATATATATACAACTGTGTATATATATATATATATATACAACTGTATAGCCAGTTGTATATATATATATATATAAACCGTATATATATATACACACACATATATATACAACTGTATATATATATATATATACAACTGTATAGACAGTTAGTTAATATACAGTGTCATATTAGTTTCAGGTGTACAATATTGTAATTCCCAATTCTATACATTACACAGTGCTCATCATGATAAATACCCTCTTTAATCCCCTTCTTCTTTTTCACCCATTCCCTACACCCTCCCCTCTGGTACCCACCAGTTTGATCTGTATAGTTAAGAGTCTGTTTCATGGTTTGCCTACTTCTTAAATTCCACATATGACTGAAATTATACAGTATTTGCCTTTCCCTGACCGACTTATTTCACTTAACATTCCATCCGCGTCATTGCAAATGCCAAGAATTCAGTGGTTTTTTTTTATGGCTGAATAATATTCCAGTGTGTGTGTGTGTGTGTGTGTGTGTGTGTGTGTGTTGCACATTTTATTTATCCATTCATCAATCAATGGTTCCTTAGGCTGCTTCTGTATCCTGGCTAATGTAAATAATTCTGCTATAAACATATAAACATAGGAGCCAAAGTGTTGTTTTTTTTCTTTTTTCTTCTCTTTTTTTTTTTTTTTTTTTTTTACCAATTTATATTCCTGCCATCCATGTCTGGGCATTCCTTTAGAGTTATATGTTCACCAACACAAGGTAATAGTAGGCTTTTTAATTCATCCATTCTGATGATTTTAGAGTGGATAATTCTTTATAGACCCAGATATGAGAGTCGATGTTGTATCTAATGACTTCCCAGGGTAGACAATGAAATCTGACATACCTTAAAGACATGTTAAGACACCTATGTGCATCCAGCTTCTAGATTTGTGGGGTATAGTGGGCGGTGTTGAACAGACTCAACGTTGAGTGCACAAAAGATAAAAACAAAGACGCCCAAAGCTTCCCATTTGGGTTTCTTTGGTGCTATTTCGCTGTAGGTGAGCAAAATTGATGTGGAATGATAATCTCCACCTATTCAGTAGCATTTGGAATGTTTTGAAAATTGGGCACCTGGGTGGCGCAGTCGGTTAAGCGTCCGACTTCAGCCAGGTCACGATCTCGCGGTCCGTGAGTTCGAGCCCCGCGTCGGGCTCTGGGCTGATGGCTCGGAGCCTGGAGCCTGTTTCCGATTCTGTGTCTCCCTCTCTCTCTGCCCCTCCCCCGTTCATGCTCTGTCTCTCTCTGTCCCAAAAAATAAATAAACGTTGAAAAAAAAATTAAAAAAAAAAAGAAGAAAATAGATCATGTGTGCTTCGCAAGCGATATTAGGCAATACTTTGGATGCCAGGTACAAGATCCATGTGAGGGCTCATCATTTATAGATGACTTTACTAATATTCATCCACTGTTATACTGAATTATACCCTGGTGTTTCCAGACCTGACTTTAGGAAATTGTTCTCTGGCCTCATGCTTCTCTCTAGAAATAAACGGAAAGGACTCATGATAACATTTCATATGAATTATTACAAATCTTGCTATTAGCTCAGCTAGAACAGAGTAGGAAGGGATACAGGGGTTAAAGTTCAAAACTAAATTTGGTCGCTCGTACTTTCACAGAGGAAAACAATAAAACAAGCAAGCAAGAAGAAAAGAAGGACACAGGCAAGAGAGAAATAATGTCTGTAAATATATATATATATATATATACACACACACACATATTACTTACATATATGAAATGAATCATATTAGGCCATTCTTATTTGATTACCATCAGGGAAAAATTGATATGTGTGCGTATTTTTACTCATACAAAATTGCACTGAGATATTTATACCTATCAGTGGTACGTTTTCGCCAGACAGCATATTTTTGTTAATGCTAGGTAATATTTTTAATGAGTCATCAGCCTGTCCTGGCACAGATTATTTGTGGTGCTACCAACATGACTAATGCTAAGAGTCATATTTTGGAGTTAATTTCACCTTTACCCAACCTAACAAGACACGGAAGAAAGTGAAAGCATGATGCATATTTATCAACAGGAGCCCTCTCTGGCTGTAATTATTAGAATGCCATCTCACAGCCTTAACCAACATGACTATCTAAGAAGATGTTGAAGTAAGGAAAAGCGATATCCATGATAAGAGGGTAAGTTTTACATGAAACATTTTAATTTATTTATTAACAAAATTTTTTTTAAGGTTTATTTTTGAGAGAGACAGAGAGAGACACAGCGTGAGCGGGGAAGGAGCAGAGAGAGAGGGAGACACAGAATCCAAAACAGGCTCCAGGCTCCGAGCTGTCAGCACAGAGCCCGATGCGGGGCTTGAACTCACAAACCGTGAGTTCGTGACCTGAGCCAAAGCCGGATGCTCGACCGACTGAGCCACCCAGGCGCCCCGAAACATTTTAATTTATTAACAAAATATTAGAGCATCACAACTACTTTATATTTCTCCTGAAGCCATTTTTTTGAGGATCTTTATCTCTGTAATTGAATGGCAATTTGGAAGTGCGAGCACCCAGTAAAACATAGGACATATTTTGAATACAGAAGAAATATTGCTATATTAGAGGCTAATCAAGCGTCCTTTGTAAGTGGAAGTTTTACTCTGAGATACATGTGTCAAAGAGTGGAACTAATCATACCAACAGCAATTTAACATTGCTTTCATTGATTTTCAGAAGGTTTTTCACAGTGGTTAGATTTCCTCTGTTTGTGTGTTTTCTGTGTCTAATGCTAAAGAACTACACTGAAAGCCATTTTTTTTCCCAAAAATGTGATATTCCCACGTTCAGCAGGAAAGCTTCACTACAAAGAAAGATTGTGGTGACTTTTTGAGGTTAAAGTAATCCTGGTGAGCATGATTTTCAAGGCCAAATGAATTTTTGTTTGTTCGTAAACATTTGTGCCAAGACTTGAGCCAGACACAGGGAAATATCTGTAAATAAGGCAAAGCCCTTGCACTGAAGACGCCACAGAGAGATAGGTAAGCAGACCAGCATTTCACATACAGGTAGATTGTAAGTGGTAAGAGTTAGGCACAATGTAATATTGTAGTGCATGGAGGCATTGCCTAACCAATTCTAGAGAGAAGGAAGCTCTAAAGGAGATTGTATATTTAAGCTCTTGTGGAAGAATGGTATTTGGGCTAACGTGAGGGGGAATAGGAAAACTTCTAAGCAAAGGAATTTCTTTGTGAAACTCTTGGAGGCTGAAAAGAACAGGGACGGTATGGAGAAGAAACATAGCCAGAATTCTGTAAGCTCAGAACATAGAAAGATGGCAGGATGGCTCCCCGATGTCTGTGAAGATAACAGGAAGAAACTGGGCTGGAAAGGTAAGATGAGGCTAGCTCCCATGGTGAGATGGAACCCTCATTTTTAACCTTTTAACCTATTTATACTCTGGTATTTATACTCTGGTATTTATACTACAGTAATGCATGCATTTTAGACATGAATCCGTGATACTGAAAAAATACTTCTCTGGCTTTACAGTTGAGTTGTACACCTTTCCCTTCCTTCGTTCCCCTGTGGCCACAGGATTCTCCACGTGGTTTGTAAAACACAGCCAGAAAATTCCTGCCCTTGCACTTATTGTCCGCTCCCCCGGAGGGCTCTCCCTCCTGATGGGCCTGTGGCTTCCTCCCCTCGCCTCCACTGGCTCCACTCAAACAGCAGCTACTCCGAAGAATTGCCCCGTGCCCCGCGTAAAATCATGGCTTTTTGACACTCTCTCCCACGTCCGTGCTTTATTTTTCCCCATAGCACTGGCCACCGTCATAATCTCCATATTTTCTAGTTAGTATTTCATAATTTTCTCTCCCACTGGAACCTAAGCCCCGAAAAACAGAGCTTCTTACCTATTTTGCTGTCTGCTGCTTCATTAGCATCTAGAACAGGAGCTGGTACCCAGTAGATACTTAATAAATGTTTCTTGGATAAATGAATAAATGCTAGCTACCAGATTTTTCTACCTTCTGAAGGTAAATATATATAATAATATATTACTAATAATATAATATTACTTGATTTGTATGTAATTAATATATATTATATATTACTTATATATAGGTTCTATAATATAATATAATTTAATTATACATAATTTAATAATTTAATATTAAATATTATTGTTATAAAATATTGATTAGAATATCCAGACCTACTACTTACCCTTTTTCACATTCCTGTGGT
Organism: Prionailurus viverrinus; assembly: GCF_022837055.1. Classification (NCBI taxonomy): domain Eukaryota; kingdom Metazoa; phylum Chordata; class Mammalia; order Carnivora; family Felidae; genus Prionailurus; species Prionailurus viverrinus. Next base: position 3,670,018 of record NC_062569.1, on the reverse strand, counting down.
TAATAGGACCTTTTATCTTCCACACAAAAAATATTAGATATATCTATTTTTGCTTTTGGTTACGATGCATGTCTGTATTCAACTGTAATCTGTAACCGAGCTCCGTCTATTAATAGAAATTTATGTTACCCATTCCACTTTCTAAGTTTCACCACTAAGGCTAATAAAAGCCAAAAAAGAAAATGTGTGAAACTAAATTAACAGTAGAACCGGGATAGCAGAAATCTTGTTAGAAATTTCTGTTGTAACTTTCTATTCTGCTGTTTCTTTTACTGTTTTCCCCCCCTCTGAAAATTGCTGTGGGTACACAGTAGCGCAAGGGTAGTGAAACCTTTTCACAAATGAATTATTTTGAGTTTTGAGCCCAATGAGTCTGTCATTTGAGGCAGCTACCGAACAAAACAAATGCAAATATAATATTAAACTCACTGAGATGCGTCCTTCAAGAAAGCGAGTCCTTTGTACCCTGAACACGTCTGACTGGAGGTAATATTTATCTTCACGATGGCACGTCCGTAGTACTGTAATGATCAGTGCCTCTGTCCACCTCCACTGCTAGATTTTGAGCAAATCTAGGAGAGAAAATGTCTTTTGCTCACGTGTAGGGGGATATCAGAGACATATCGGCATGCTGCTGGCCCGTAGAGATGTGTCAAAATAACCCTTGTTTGCATTCCAATTATATAGAGAGAGCTTGACAAGCTTTCTGCAATTAGGATTTCAATTATGTAAAAATGACCCTGAAACGAGCAAGCCCATCTTTTGGCCTGAGCTTTTGAAGGGTGTGGGGGAGGCACAAATGTCCATTTGCAATGGTCTTTCCATAGCCCCTGAGAATAAGGCCAAATGGAGCAAGAGAGTGAATGGTGCCGAGGATAACAGTAGTCTTGGACCGAGCGTAGTAGGTGTTAACTGAAAGCTTCGTGACCTGTGAACCTTCAAGAAATTCCATGTGTGTTTTTTGGAGAAAAAAAATGTCTTTCTGTGAAATTGAAAATAGAATTTATTATAGCATCGTGAGGCCCAAACACTGTTATGGCTTCTATGTAATAGAAAATACCTCAGTGAAGAAGAAGAAACCATTCCCGGGTTCACTTTGTCATGGCGCCCATGGTAATGTGAATTGGGAACGGGTTCATTGTCAGGGGAGTCTACATATAACCGCATACACCCATGTTTGACATATCAGAAGGCATTGCCAGAACCTCTACGCCTGCAGCAGTGGTGGTGGTCATGGCAGAAGGGAAGTGGTGCTAATGCTGGACGTCATTGACCATGGAGGTAATACCAGCAAATCTGTGCTCAAAGTTGCAGACTCAGTACAGGGATAATAGGGCAGCACAGGTTGAACTGATGTACCCACCGAGACAACCGCTGAGGCTCCCAAGGAATATCTGAGGAGGTCGCCAAGAAAGAAATGACAAACCCTTGGAACACAAGACTTGGTATTCTAAGCTCTTGAAATAATAACACCATCTAAAGGATGCTTTCAGATAATCAAGAGATAAAGCATAAAGATGATCCAAAGCAAGAATGGGATGGTATAGGCACATCGTAAGAAGTACCAAATAAGTGGGGGAGTCTGGGTGGCTCAGTTGGTTAAGCATCTGACTCTTGATTTCGGCTCAGGTCGTGCTCTCATGGTTTGTGAAGTCCAGCCCCGCCTCGGGCCCTGTGCTGACAGCGCGGAGCCTGCTTGGGATTCTCTGTCTCCCTCTCTCAAGCCCCTGCCCTGCTTGTGCTCTCTTTCTCTCTCTCTCAAAATAAATAAACTTAAAACAAAACAAAAAAAAACTTAAAAAAAAAGAAGTACCAAATAGAAACTCTAGATGTGACAAGTTTTCAAATTAAAAACACAAACACATGAGCTCAAGCATAAAACTCGAATTCTGTGAACTAAACTGTTATCCACGAGTCAAGGCGAAAAAGGAAATACACTCAGACTCACAAAGACTGAGGGTGCTTACAGTCATGGGCTAACTAAATAAATACTAAAACATATTCCTCAGAACAAAAGGAGACACACAAGAAGGAAATGAGATGCAAGAAATAATGGTGAGCAGAACCAGAGGCAACATATTGCTAAATCTAAATGAAATGTTATTGTAAACACAGTGATGACTACATTGGGGAGTTTAAATTTAACGTAGAGCTAAAATATTGATAAAGGGTAATATAGAAGATGATGGGAGTGGGAAACCCCAGCCAAACTTTTTTTTCCCCCATGTTACTTGGGCAACAGGATGAAGATTCGGGTTTATAACCATTAATGTGATATTCTGAAAGAGGATAAATTTTGAAAGTTTTAAACTCTTTCCCCTCAATTGGAAGCAAAACTAATTTGTCAGCAAAATATGACCTTAAACTACTGGGTGAGGATACTTGAGTCCTTATTTGTCCCACTCAGTGTCAACAACCACATGAGCCTGCGCAGACAGACCGATGTGTAATTATGATATGCTGCCCTAGGTCCTGCTCCTGATGTTTGCAATAAGTAATGGGCACGTTACCTGAGATCTGAAGATCTCTTAGCTCTCTTAGATCTAAGATCTAAGATCTGAAAAATGAAGAATCACAACCACATTTAGCACCATGGAATTGGAATATGTTACTATAGACCTGTAATGTTCATTTGCATCATAATATTTATATTAAGCCTGGGTGGCTCAGTCGGTTAAGCAGCCAACTCTTGGTTTCCAGTCGGTTAAGCGTCCAACTCTTGGTTTCCAGTCAGTTAAGCGTCCAACTCTTGGTGTCCAGTCGGTTAAGCGTCCAAGTCTTGGTTTCAGCTCACGTCCTGATTTCGTGGTTTGTGAGTTCCAGCCCCACGTAGGGCTCTGCGCTGACAGCTTGGAGCCTGCTTGGGATTCTCTCTCTCTCGCTCTCTCTCTCTCACTGCCCCTCCCTGTTCACTCTCTCTCTCATTCCAAATAAGTAAATAAACTTAAAAAAATAAAAAACTTATTATATTAGGTTAAATATTATACATGCTCACATATCATATCATATCATATCATATCAAGTATTTAGGAACATTACTAACAAATAGGACATTGGAAGAACTAATGAAAATGTGAAAAATCCAGGAAGGCCAGAAGTGAAAAGGAAAAAATGGATCAGTTAAAAACCAAAAAGAAAGAATAAATCGGTAATCTCAATATACATGAAAACATTAAAATTACCAGATAAATGCCATACAAGAATAATTTGTATTAAAAACCAACAAGTTCGATAATATCTCTAAGAACAAGTTATATAATTCAATGGCCAAGTAAGTCTTACTAGACTGGCCCTCTGGCAGATAACTAGTATATACTCTGTAATGTATCTTTTCATTTTCATTTAGCTCAAAATAATTTTCAGTTTGTCTCGAGAATTCTTTGGCCCATGGTTTATTCAGCGCTGTATTGTTCAATTTCCAAATATTTGGTTGGAGGGAGGGGTTCCAGGTATTTGTAGTCCTCTGTTTCTAGTGGTCTGAAAATATAATTTGTGTAATTTTGACTCTTTCCAATTTATTCAAGTGTATTTTTGGCCCAGAATGTGTTCTTTCTTGGCAATTGTTCCAGACAAGCTTGGGAAGAATGTGTATTCTGTCACTATTGGATGGGGAACCTATAAATGTCAACTAGGTCAAGGTGATTGATAGCGCTCTTCAAGTCATCTATATCCTTACTGATTTTCTGCCTTCTTGATCTATCAGTTACTGAAACAAGATGGTGGAAGATTCCAGTTCTAATGGTGGACTTGTCTATCTCTCCGTTCAATTCTACCAGTTTTTGCTTTGTGCGTTTTGATGTTCTGTCCGGTTTATACACATTAAGGATTCTTTTGTCTTCTTAGAGACTTGACTCCTAATTAAACTTGTTTTTAAATAAATTCAGTGGCCTCCCTAGAGTTTACAATATACATTTATTAAAACAGCCAAATCCACTTCAAATAGTGCTATATAACTCCACTCCAAATGCAGGGACCTTATGACAAATTATTTCCAATTCCTCCTTCCCATCACCTGTGACATCATGGTCATTAATTTCACTTATCTACATGCTACATGTTACTCAATACATTGTTTATTATTATTATTATTATTATTATCATTATTACTTAAACAGATAGTTATCTTTTATATCAGTGAAATATAAGAAACACAGACAATTTTATTTTACATTCTCATATATCCTTACTGCATTTTCTCTTTCTTTATTAAGATACCAGTTTCTGACCTATATCATTTTACATCCATCTGAAGAATTACTTTTAACGTTACTTTTAAGGCAGGTCTACTGACAATGAATTCCTTCGACTTTTGATTTTCATGAAAGCCTTTTTTTTTTATTCCTCACTTTTGAAGGATGATTTTCACTGGGTATAGAATTCTAGGGTTTCTCTGGCTTCCCTCAAGTTTCTCTGCTCAGTTTTCTGTAGTCTGAATATGACATATCTAGCTGGGTTTTATTTGCTTAGATGGTTTGAATTTATCTTGTTTGGTGTTTTCTGTATTTCTAGATCTCGGGTTTGCTCTTTGCAATTAATGTTGGAAAGTTCTCAGCCACTGATCCTTCAAATAGCCCTGTTTCAGTCTCTTTTTTAACCCTGTGTTATTCAAATTAGGTACACACACTTTTGATGCTGTATCATAGTTATTATGTGTTGTTTTTTAAATCTTTTTTTAAAGATGACCTTTTTTAAAGTCTGTTTTATCTATTTGTTTGTTTATTTATTTATGAAGCGTGTGTGTGTGTGCCAGCAGGGGAGGGACAGGGAGAGAGGGAGAGAGAGAATCCCAAGCAGGTTCCACACTGCCAGCATGAAGCCCAACACAGGCTCAAACTCATAACCTGAGCCCAAACCAGGACTTGGACACTTAACCAACAGAGCCACCAGGTGCCCCCTTAATCTTTGTTTTCTTTGCTTTTCAATGTGAGAAATTTCTATTGACCCGTCTTCAAGTCCTTTGATTCTTTCTGGAGTCTTCTGATGAGCCTATCCAAGTGTTCTTCATTTCTGTTACAGTGGGTTTTTTGTTTTGTTTTGTTTTGTTTTGGGTTTTTTGTTTGTTTTCCTGACACTTCCTGTTGGTCCTCTCTTGGAGTTCCCCTCTCTCTGCTTTCCATACCCATCTATTCTTGCATGTGTTCTACTTTCTCGATTCGATCCCTCAACATATTAATCCTAGTTATTGTAAATACTCCGTCTGATAATCCAGCACATGTGTCATATCTGACACTGGTTCTGATGCTTGGCGTATTATCTTTTTTAGATTATGTTTTTCTTTGCCTCTTGGCATATATTGTCATTTTTTGTTGTTGCTGACAAATGTTCGGTACTGACTAATGTGAACTAATGCAAACAAGCCTTTAGTGGAATGGCTTATTCTAATCTAGCTAGGAGTTGGGCTGTGTTTAATGTTAGTTGTGGCTCTAGTTATTAGGGGCTTCAAGTTCATCTAGTATCCTTTGCTGCCTTCTTGGTAGAAGGGATTCTCAAGGTGCTGCTCCTTGGAGGGTCTACGTATTGTGGTCCTTTCACTGCCACCTACTGTCATTACAGCAGGGATTTGTTGGTGTGTTTGTAGGGGTGACAGAGAGGGAGGGCTCTATAATCTTCCTAGTCTCTTGGTTTTCAGCAGAGTCTCAGGGCTGTGGCCTCCCAAGCGTTCTGTTTCTCTTCCAGTGGTTTGGTTTATTTTTCTCTTCCTTGCTCTTCCTTTCCCTGGCCAAAGTACCCCCAATTTATTTCCTTAATACTTGTCTCTGTTTTTTTCTCTCTCTCTTTCTAGGTGAGACCAAAAGATTGGAGGAGTAAAGGTATTTCAGAAGATTTTTAATTTCTTAAGGAGATCTTTCTCAAATTTTCACCATGAGAACTTGGTTGAGTTCTGGATGGAAAGTTCAAGAAAGTATAGGAATACTCCACAAAGACCATGGCAGCTGAGTTTCTTCCTCTCTTTCGAGTCTTCACTCAACCTTCAGAAATTTATCAACATCACCGTGCAAGTGTTCCTACCAGTTTACGGCTTCACCAGCTTCTGCGCCTGGTGACCAATCTCCGTCCCTGAGTCTCTGAATACACCAGATTCCAGGGTGATAGTTTACCATACAACATTACTTCTCTGACGGTCCAGAAAAATTAGTTTGATTTTTAGATTTTCCAGATTTTACTTGTAGATAAAGATGAAAACTTGCAAGAAGCTTTCCAGAAAGCTCTGGAAATTGTAAAAAAAAAAAACCAGGCAAGCATTGTACAAAGTTGACATTAAGGAAAAGCGAGGGCCACAAAATGATTTTCAAATTTCCGATAAGTTTTACTCTTAGGATGGGATGCCCTCAGTGCAACAAGCTTCTGGAACTTCCATGGAAATCATGCTGTCTTTCTGGCCAGAAAAGCCAGAAGAAATGATGCATAGCAAGTTCAGATATTGAAAAGTGATACGGACTTCCAGGAAGAAGAGCCACAGAAGGAGATTTCCAAATTCTGTGCAGAGCTCTAAGTACCTGGACAACCACTAAAAAATGCATAAGCATGATAGAATCAAAGCATCCTTTAAAAAATAAATGACCCGAACTAGGAATTCAATTGTGACTCAAGAGTCAGAGTTTCAAGTTTGAGAAAAAAAAAAAAATAATTGCCCCATAAAACAATGATCCAATGGAATGCAATTATTTCATAGAATATAACAGAATTCAGAATCTTCACATCAGGGCATTCATAATATCCAGGAACAACCCCCAAATTACCCTACATACAAAGGAACAGGAAAATTTAGGTGAACTCCTCGCAATAGGAAAAAAAAATCAGAGGAGTGCGACCACAAAATAATCCAAATATTGCAATTGGTAAAGACTTGAAAACATCTTTATAACAATGCTCAATAAAATAAAAAGAATGGCACTCAAAATACATAAACACATGAGAAATCTCAGCAAATAAATAAAACTATGAAAATGAGTGAAATGGCAATTTTACAGCTAAAAATTAGTATGTTCAATAAAATATTCACTGGGATTACTAGTAGAATATAACCAAAGGAAGCCGACCAATGGGAATTATCCAATCTGTAGAAGAAAGAAAAAACAATACTGAAAACAACAAAGAGGCTAAGGCCCAGGGGGGAGGCAACATTAAATTTAGTTTTAGCACACGTGCAACCGTCATACCAAAAAGAAAAGGAGAAAGAATAGGACAAGAAAAATATTTTAAGAAATATTGGCCAAAATTTACTGAAGTTTTTGAAAGACATCAATTTTCAGATTCAAGAATTTCAGTAAATCCAGAGATGAAAAATACACGTGTGAAAAGAAAAGAAAAGAAAAGAAAAGAAAAAAGAAAAGAAAAGAAAACAGAATGAAAAGGAGAGAAAAGGAGAGAAAGGGAGGGAGGAGGGAAGGGGCCAAATTTATGGTAGTTAAACTTATAAAAGCCAAAAAATAAAGAGAAATTCTTAAATGCAGGTAGAAAAAAATAATGAAAATTACATACAGAGAAACAATCATTCTAATGACCATGAATGCTTTATTAGGAATAACAGAGGTCTGAAGAAAGTAGACCACAAACTTTAAACGTTTTCTTTCTTTTATTTTGAGAGAGAGAGAGAGAGAGAACAGGGGAGGGACAGAGAGAGAGAGAGAGAGAGAGGGAGAGAGAAAATCCCAAGCGGACTCCACACTGTCAACCCAGAACCCAACGTGGGGTTCAAACCCACAAAACCATGAGATCATGACCCGAGCCAAAATCAAGAGTCAGACACTTAACCCACTGAGCCACCCAGGTGCTCCATTAGAACACAAACTTTCAAGTGCTTAAATAAAAAGAAAAAACTGGCAAGTCAGAATTCTGTATCTAGTTGAAATATCTTTTAGGAATAAAAGTCAAATAAATACACTTCACATTGAAGAACATCAAAACACGCTACAGCCGTCAGAGCTATATTAGGAGGGGAAAAGTGCGAAGAGAAGGTCTTTCAGGCTGAAGTGAAATTACCAGAAAGAAATATCTTTAGAAAGAAATGTATTGTTTACAGTAGCCCAATTATGAAAACAGCCCAAGTGTCCATTGGCTGATGAATGGATAATGAAGAGGTGGGATATATATTATATGTTATATATTATATATTATATATGCTGTATATAATGAAATATTAGTCAGCCATAAAACAGAATGAAATGTTGTCCTTTGCAACAACGTGGGTGGAGCGACTAAAGAGTATTATGCTAAGCAAAACAAATCAGTCACAGAAAAATGCCATATGATTTCACTCATGTGGAATTTAAGAAACAAAACCGATGAATATGGGGGAAGGGAGAGGAAAAAAAGAGGGAAGCAAACCATAAGAGACTGTTAACGACAGAGAACAGACTGAGGGTTGTCGGAAGGAAGGTGGGTGGGGAGTAGGCTAAATGGGTGATGGGCATTAAGAAGGGCACTGGTCATGAGCTCTGGCTGTTATATGTAAGGGATGAGTCACTTAAGTCTACACCTGAAACCAATATTCCCCTCATTTTAACCAGCTAAAATTTACACGAAAACTTAAGAAAGAAAAGAAAAACTAAGAATATCAGAAATGGTAAATATCTTATTTTGAGAGACAGTGTGAGTGGGGGGAGGGACAGAAAGAGAGGAGAGAGAGAGAATCCCAAGCAGACTCTGCTCTGCCAGTGCAGAGCCCGATGCGGGGCTCGGACCCATGAAGCTGTGAGATCATGACCTGAGCAGAAACCAAAGAGTCGGACCCTTAAGCGACTGAGCCACCTAGGTGCTCCAAGATGTATATAATTGTTTAAGACAAAAACTATTACATGATCTTGTTGAATGCTTGATATAAGAAAATGTAATATATATATATATATATATATGACAGCTACTATGTAAATGGCATCAGACAGTAGCTAAAGGAACCTATATGGTTATAGGTTTAGTACGTATTTTTGTAAAATGGTACAGTATTTACTGATAGAGGACTTTGAAAAGCTTTTTTTAATGTTTATCTTTATTTTTGAGACAAAGAGCGACACAGCATGAGCAGGGGAGAGGCAGAGAGAGAGACACACACACACAGAATCCGAAGCAGGTTCAGCTCTGTGCTGAGCTGTCAGCACAGAGCCCGACACGGGGCTCGAACTCACAAACTGTGAGATCACGATCCGAGCCGAAGTCGGACGCTCAACCGACGGAGCCACCCAGGTGCCCCAAGAGGGCTTTGAAAGTTTAAGAATGCATATTTTAATTCCTAGGGAAACCACTAAAAAACATAATACAAAGATCTATAGCCCAAAGCCAAGTGGCGAAGGAAAATGGAACAAAGTAAGGAATTGAAGTCGTGAAAAAAAGAAGTTAAGAAATGGAGAACAGAGGGGCAAAAACAGAGGGGGAGAAATAGAAAAGTATAAGCTGGCTGACCTAAGTCCAACCAAATAAATAATTACACTGTATGTTGGTCTGAACACTCCACTTTAAAGGCAGAGGTTACCGGAATGTGTAGGAAGGTAAGATCCAGGAATGGGCTGTCTGTAACACATACATTTTCAGTATAAAGACGCATACTGGGTAAAAACGAGTGGAAGGAAAGAACGAGCTGGATTGGCTCTACAGGTGTGTGCCTTGTCTGATCGTGCTTTGCTTTACTGCCCTTGACAGATATCACATGTTTTACAAATTGAAGGTTTGGGGCAACCCTGCTTCAGGCAAGTCTGATGACCCCATTTTTCCAACAGCATTTGCTCACTTCGCGTCTCCGAGCCACATTTTGGTAACTCGTGCAATATTTCCATTTTTCCCCATTATTATTATATTTGAGTTGCTGCAATTTGGCCATAACTGTAACGGATGAGATGTTGCTCTTTATGGGTGACTGAAGAAAGTGGTTTCTTGAGATGGAATCTATTCCCGGTGAAGATGCTGTGAAGATTGTTGAAATGACAACAAAGGATTTGAAATATTATCCAAACGTAGTTGACAAAGCGGCGGCAGGGCTTGAGAGGACTCATTTCGGGGAAAAAAAAAAAAAAAAAAGAGTTCCGAGGTGGGTGAAATGCTATCGAACAGGATCTCATCCTGCAGAGAAATCACTGGGAAAAGGGAGAGCCAATCGATGCCGCAAACTTCACCGTTGTCTTATTTTAAGAATGTGCCCTGCTGCTCCAGCTTTTGGCGGTCACCGCCCTGATGTCAGCAGGCGTCAAGGTCCAGGCAAGACCCTCCGCCGGCAAGACGGTTATGATTTGTGGAAAGCTGAGCTACTTCTAGGCAAAGAATATTCCCAGCAATAAAGAGGGGGGTCTCAAAACAATAAAAAGCTGACTTGTATCAGCAAGCCATAACAATGTTAAGTGAATATGTGCCCGAAAAAACAAAGCCTCCATCTACGTGAAGCAAAAAGCAATTCCGCAATTTTTTCCGCAAAAAGCAATGCAGGTTTTACTCCCTCCACGTCAGCATGTCTGGGGTCTGGTGTCACACCTTCTGGTGTGCTTAAGTAATGTTTAAATTCTTGCCTCTTTGACTAGTGAGAGATTTTCAAATCAGTTCTTCTGTCCTTTGGACATAGTCCCAGCAGTTTTTGATAGTGTCCTTGCCTTTCCGAACACGTTTTCCTTGATGAATCTCACAATAATCAACATATGGCATTTACCTGGCTTAAGAACCGGTTCTAATTATGCATCCAGTTTCAGCCAATGATCACCGAAGCCAGAATTATGGGGTCTTTGGAAACACGGAATTTCGCTCTTCTGGAATACCCACAAGAAGCCAGCGTATCTCTCTGCAGGCTTAAATTGTGAGGGATTTGCCTAAAATCGCGTAAGTGGGACTGCAAACTTTGGGTGAAATTTATCACTTACGACACCCGATCAGAGTGCAGTTACAGGTTAATTGTGATACAATGAGAACGGAAGCTCTAATTCAGCCATTAATAAACACAAAACTAAATATAACCCTTCTTACAATATGATAACTTAGCAGTTTTCTTTGACACCAATGTCACCATTTCTTACTGAATGAAACAATACTGAAATGGAGGGTCCCACCTCCATATACGGTACACTCCAGGGACAAATCTTCTCAATCATCATGTGACATAAGTTGAGTTAAACAGTTAAGTAAAAAACATAATTGAGAGGCTCTGCAATATTAAATAGTAATGAGAATGCAAGCAAACTTCTCTCTGTTGGACTTCAGCTAGCTAAAATAGCATGTATAAATGCAAGAATCACATAAAACCCTGCTGCTGTTTTGAAACCAATTTTTGAAGGAAAAAATAGAAATGCATTTGCTCTAAGAGCCGAACTTCATTGTCCTTCTCAGGATCATCGTGCAGAGCGCCTGTATTTCCAGAGTGACGTGAACCCTGATACTTTGCTACATGGTGAGCGTTCAAATCTGCTTGTCAACTCTTCGTATTTATAAATCACCATTTAAATACGACTCTTCTCTGAAGCTGTGCCACCAGAATCTTGGTATGAGAAAGTTGGAGGCAGGGTTGTTAAAGGGTGTTTGGAAAAATGCTACATGTATCTACAGCACAAACTTAAGTAATTAGCTCATAAGGGAGTTAGTGGATAAAAATGAAAATAAAACTACACCTGAAGAGGTGTAAACCACAATACCTCAATCAACTCAGCAATTTCTGTCAGCAAAATCACAGTACTATTGAAAACCAAAAGCGATGAAACCCACCAACAAGACCTTTTCTTTACGTGTTTTCTTTACGTATTTCGCAGAAATACGTCTATCCAGTCACCTGTCTCACATATTTAGCACATTGATACTGTACAAGGTGTTGAAAGCTGTGTTTGTGATTACTTTATGACCTGAAAGTAGTTTATGTGTGATTTGGAAGTATCCAAAGGGGGAAAAAAAATGAAAGAAGGGTAGTAGTTTCACATGTAATTAGTCTGTAATACAAACCCTGCCTCTACTTTGGGGGCTATTAATTTCATACTAATCCTTTCCATCTGTTTTACAGCGTTTGATATTTAGAAAGTACATTGGAAAGGTGAGTGCTTCCCCAAGGTCACCCATGGTTTAGAAGGGACAAGATGGAGCATTTATACAGAGAATTTCTTCTTATACCCATGGAAGGACACACTCAGAAATGCCAATCATCACGTCCAACAGAAGCGTCAATGCGCTGTGGAGATCTCCTTCATAAGAGCAGGCCATTCACCCTTCCCCCCCGCCCAGGTGTTGCTAGGTATTCTAAAGGCTTAGAGATTCCCACCAGTTCCCAGAGATTCTCCCCAGGAATGAAAGGCAGGGAGGGTGTTCCCCCTCACTCCAGTAGGAGTAGACAGCAATTAATGGATGACTGACATAAGGTGCCAAAAAGGTGCCCGGTGTTAAGGAGGGACAGCTCTGTGGTCCAATTCATGCTCCAGTGCTCTGTGAGATCAAGCTGGAGCTGACTGAACAGCCAAGAACATGCCCTTAGCTGATTCCCAGCCTCATCGTGCTTCCCCCCTCCCCTTCTGAGAACAACCCATCCCCCAGATCAATCACTTTGTAAGAATCCTTGTTTCAGGCTAGGCCTCTGAGGAACCTGACCGAATATAATCTTCGATGGGACAGCTGATGTGTACCTGACGCAAGCCTTCACTCCTGGACGGCCTCCATATCCCAAATACTGTGAGACTAAGGGAGATTCTATTCTGTGTTCTAGAAGTTTCCAGCCAGGTTCCCCAGGTTCCCACAATGCCCATAACTTGGCAGATGTTCACTGGGGAAAACCAACTAGGCTTTTGGGCTCTTCCTGTTTCCAATTTTTTTTAATGTTTATTTATTTATTTTGAAAGAGAGAGAGAGAGCACGAGAGCCCGCATGTGTGAGCGGGAAAGGGGCAGAGAGAGAAGGAGAGAGAGAATCCCAAGCCTGCTCTGCACTGTCAGTGCGGAGTCCGACTCGGGACTCAATTCCACCAACCACAATACCTGACCTGAAATCGAGAGTCAGCTGCTCAACTGACGGAGCCACCCAGGCGCCCAAGTTTCCAAATTTTTGTACCAGCTCTGCCAGATGGCCAAATGCATCCATTTCTCTTTTACCTGGGAGACGCCCTTCGCTAGGCAGAAACCTAATCCTCAGCCAAAACCAAGAGTTTGAAAAATCATTTGTCTATCCAGCTTTTGCTACTTGTTGCAAAGGAAACACGGTCGTCTTCAAGCCTTGTCATTTTAGAAACAGAAGCTTTTAGGCTATAGCTGTAATGTATGTTATAGCAACACATAATACAAATCCCACAAGAAAAAGTTCAATGTTTGCTTTCAATAGTTGAGTAAATCTGAAAATGTCTAATAGAAAATGATAGTCCTTTATATTTACCCAGTTTTTAAAACCCTTAGTTGATATTTTTCATCGCGTCCTGGAGAACTGAGTTTCCATCTGGTAGCATGTTTCTTCGAATGGATTTGAAGTGTCTTACGATGTGAATGTATATAATGAATGTTTCTTCTCTGTCTTTCTGTCTGTCTCTCTCTTTCTCTCTCTCTCTCAAACACACACACACACACACAGACACACACACACACACACACACACACACACACACACACAAATGTCCAATCCAAATTGTAGAACCGAAGTCAAATTCTATCATCTTCTAAGCAAATCTAGTTAATGTGAATGAATATTAAATTAGTTCTAAGTTTTCTGGAAGACATTGTAAAGAAAGAAACCTAGGTTTCATTTCAAAGAGGAAATAAAGCAACAAATCAGGGAGCTATTTTCTTCTTGCTGCAAAATTTCAAAGGAAGTTTATAATGTGGAATTTTAAAGTGACCACTGATTAATAAAATATGAAATGCTTTAAAATGAATATATTGTTTTCTGTGGCTTTATTGATTGATTGCTTGATTGCTGTATATCAAGTCTTAATAAAAAAATGTTTTATGGGGTGGTATTATTTAAACATTCACAAGTCTCATTTATCTATCTCTTTTTTTATCTACCTATTTATCCATCTATGAGTCCCAGATTCTGATTCCAATCAATGCTCTGTGGAAAGATTTCTACTGAGTTTGGCAAATACTGCATAACCCTTTCTTTAATTATACCAAAATATGGCAATATTTGGATATGGTGCACTCCTGAATTAAAAGACCCTCTACGTCCTATTTGAGTTTATTAATCCAAGAGCTTGTCAAAGTAATTTGACTTTTGAAGCTTCTTTTCATAATTAATTTCCCATAAAATCTAATAAATGACTTTGGGGAATGATAGCATAAATAATTCATATCAGTTGCTTTATAGACACTTTTTTTTTAATAATCACAGTTTAACATTTGATCAATATCTACTTTTATTGTTTGTTAATTGCCCTGCCCTAAAGGAGATTTACCATGCTTGACAGTTTTTTCTTCTATCTCATAGCATGGAATAAATCAGTCTTGGAAATATACTAAGTCCCTAAAAATACACACACATATACTGGTGCATATATGCACATATACAAACCCTGGTCAGGGTATGGTTGCAATATATTTTCCTTAACCATAAAAAATGACCATAACAGTCTGGCTAGAGCATAATGTGAAATGTTTTACTATGAAAATGTTTTACTCAGTCAACATTCTAGGAATTTTATTTAAAAAAAAATTTGTGTTTATTTATTTTTTGAGAGAGAGAGGGTGTGTGAACAGGGGAGGGGCAGAGAGAGAGAGGGAGACACAGAATCTGAAGCAGGCTCCAGGCTCTGAGCTGTCATCATGGAGCCCAATGTGGGGCTTGAACTTACAAACTGTGAGATCATGACGTGAGCCTAGGTCTGACGCTTGCTTAACTGAGCCACTCAGGAGCCTCATACAATCTAGGAGTTTTAAACATTGAGAATGTTGGGGTGCCTGGGTGGCTCGTTGGTTAAGCATCCGACTTCGGCTCAGGTCATGATCTCACAGTTTGTGGGTTCGAGCCCTGCATGGGGCTCTGTACTGACAGCTCGGAGCCTGGAGCCTGCTTCGGATTCTGTGTCTCCCTCTCTCTCTCTACCCCTCCCTCACTCATGCTCTTTCTCTCTCTCTCTGTCTCTCTCTCTCTGTCTCTGAAAATAAATAAATAAACATTAAGAAAAATTTTTAAAAATAGGTAAAATAAACTTTGAGCTTGTCAATTCTGCAGATTAGGGTTAACATTCTGGGCCCCTCTCATGGCATAGCTAAACATGTTCCTCTGGCAAGAGCTATTCATAATGTTACCCACCAAATTATAAAATTCTAAGATAGTTTTATTTTGTAGTAGTTTTTGTTGGTTAATTTTATTCTCAAAGATTTAAGATGCTTCTTTTTGAAAATGAACTATTGGGTCACATGGGTGGCTCAGTGGGTTGAGCGTTGGACTTTTGATTTCTGCTCAGGTCGCGATCCCAGGGTCTTGGAATCAAGCCCAGCATCTGGCTCCATGCTGAGCAGGGAGCCTGCTTAAGATTCTCTCTCTCCTCTCTCTCTCTCTCTGCCCCTCTCCGCTGCTCGCACTCTCTAAAAAATAAGCAACGAATAAAATAAATTTTAAAAATCCATTAAAAAAAGAAAATGAACTATTACCCCTCCATCCAAAAGGAGAGCTTAGGAGGAGACTAGCCACACAATAATTCCTAAGAATTCAATTCTACAAAATAAATAGGTGACCTTGCTACTTCTACAAAGCAGGTGGGAACAATTAAAATTCCACCGACGCATGTCTAGATAAATTGAAATGTTTCTAGAAAGATTTCAAGTGTGTTTTAAAGGACAGGGTCCACCTTTCTTACTGCCTCAGAATGGAGAGGAAAAGTAACTCGTATTTTTAAATTAGCTTTGAGTAATGGTGAAGAGAGACCTGAATGAAAGTAATTATCAGGTACATAATCTCATTAACTCGAAATAGAAGTGAACCAGGGACCTGTAGTTCTGAGTATTAGTTTCCCGAGTCTGTTCATAAAGGCATATATATAATCCAACTTTTCTCCTGTATCACCAGATATATACTCAGTGGAAATAATTTTGTAATGAACAATAGAAGATTTGGACAACATTATGAAAAGACTAGAGAAAACTTAATTTTGGACCAAGGCTCGTTGATGCATCTGAGGAGTATACAAAATTATTTTATTTTAATTAAAATACTTTAGCACAAACTATTCCTCCTTACTTGTTGTCTTTAAGCTTACAAAATACCAAATATGCACAAATTTTTAAAATTCAGGCAATTAGAAAATATGTAAAATAGAAAGTTGAATTCTTCTGTTAACTTGGTTAACTTCTATTAGTATATCATTTATGGGTTTCTAGTAACATCCACTGGGTATATAATTATATACTTATGGATTTATATTTACAAATATGTATTATATACTTACATTTGTAACATAAAGACAAATATTCCCCACACATTTTCTGCAACTTTTTTTTATGTCATGTCCCTTTTCTTGACAATTCGTATTTCCTACCTGTGAAAACTTGTAAAGTATTCCATAAGTGTAGTATAATTTATTTACTGAAAGACATTTAGGTGATTTCTATTGATTGTCAATTTTTTTTAGAAAAGCACACAAAACAAAGTAAATCACTGGGTCAATACATATGTGCATTTTGATTTTTGATGGTCTCAAATTTTCCTTCTAGAGTAACATTAATTTACATTCCCACCAGCTCTAAGAATTTCCTCCAGGAATGGAGTGATCCACTGTCGTCCCAACAGGCAAAAATTCAATTATATTAACAGGGCCCATGAGGACAAAATGGACAATTATAGAAACAATCCATATTTTAATAATATATATTTCAAATATATTTTTATCCTTTTACCAACTGCATTCCAATTTTTTTCCTGTACTATATTATAGTATTAGTATAGTATAGTAATATTTCCTACACTATATTATGCTTTAGCT
Organism: Prionailurus viverrinus; assembly: GCF_022837055.1. Lineage (NCBI taxonomy): Eukaryota > Metazoa > Chordata > Mammalia > Carnivora > Felidae > Prionailurus > Prionailurus viverrinus. The sequence continues at coordinate 3,653,163 of NC_062569.1, read as the reverse complement.
TATGTTTGTACTTTCTAAGCATTCAGTAAGTATTTCCTGAGGGAAAGACTGCATGAATTCCCATGCATAACTGTCGCATTAGTTAGGAGGTCCCTGTCTGGCTCCATTTCAAGAGCTATGAGAATATAAAGAAAACAAACAGACAAAAATATTGCTTATCTCACCTCATGGGATTATTGTCAGGATTAAGTGAAGTCTTTAATGCAATTCTTGGCCCCAGAATAAAGTCTCCATGAATAATGAATAAATACGTGTGGTACGCAGGGATTGCAACCAAGGCCAGCTTTTCCAGAAGCAGAGGCTGAGACAGGAGTTTGCTTGTAAGTGATTTATTGAGGAGCTGCCCCTCAGAAAAACTCCAAGAAGGCTGTAGGGTAGAAACGAGGAAAGGACTGAGCCGCGGCAGCTCAGATTAAGTCTGTCCCTGGCCTAGTCCATGAGGCACCCTGGAACATAAATGTTGCCACATGGCGTCCTTGCCTTCAGGTAGGAGGGGAAGACTTTCATACATCCGAGTCAGGCACTGGTCTCCCAGGTGAACGAGAGCCGTGGCTTCCAAAGTGATATGTCGCCATTCACAGGAGGACAATCCTCCAAAATAAATCAATAAATAAATAAATAACAAGGGCAGCAGCTACCAAACACAGTAGGAGAGGGACGGGTGCAAAATGGTCAAGTAAAACGGATGAAACAGGCCACGCCTCACAGCCACCACGGATACAACCCATTTTAACATTGAAATGTAGTATTAAAATACAGCATGTCACTAAAATATAATATTAAATATAACGCAAGATAGAAATACGCATTTAAAATATTTTTCCCCCCAAATACTATAGGCTAGGGCATATCAAACTGTGGAAGAAAGGGATAAAGAATTGGCAAGGAAGAAAATGGTAACATAGAGCCAGTCGGAGGAAACAAACTCCCTAGATTCCATCCCCGAACAAACACCACGCACATCCGCACGTATAAGCACACACACATATAAGCACACACATACACACACACACACACCCAGACAACACGAGCACAACACCTTCTTAAAAATAGGCACAGGCAGTACCTTTGAAGTGAAAGTTTTGAAATATGTAAAGGATAATGTGCTTTTAATATTCCGCTGAGTGCAATCATAGAAGTGTTCATCTGCCAATGTGCACGTCAGCTGTGAAGTAAACTCGCAGAAAACTCTTACAGGGTTTTTTTTTTTTTTTGACCTTGTGCTTGGGATTTCATTATGACTGGGAATAATTTTTAAATATGTTTGCATCAAGATGTTAGGTGTCTTTGAACATTGCAGGCCAAAAAGTTTCGAAATAGGCTTTTATGACAGCAGCGAGGGATAGAAAACCAAAGCACTGCCATTAGGCGCCCTCACAAAGGCAAGCACAAGGCATCATCGATTTATTATAAAGGAGCCTCTCTCGGAGTGCTGCAGAATTTTATATTTTGAGTAGTCACAGGGGGGGAATTACAATATTATTCTGCTGCAAAAGAAATCTTTTCCTTGCATATCTCAATGAATATTTGATACACTTAGCTTTCATTCTTTGCCTCTCGAAATGCATCAGAGACGATACACTTTCTGTCCAAAATATTTAGAAAAAAAAAAAACACCTGATTTTTTTTGAAGAGTTCCAGCTAGTCATTTAAAAAAAATGATTTGTTCTTTAAGACAATGCAGGATGTTTGTGTTTCAGAAGCACTTGGATTTATTATTACACCTTCTACAATTGAATACATTTTATGGGTTTCCCCCACTGTCTGAAAGTATAGCACTCTTATGAAACATTTCATGAGCCAAAATGGCATAAAGCAGAGAAGCAATTACCATTAATTTATATGGAAATTTATTTTAGCATTCCCAGACCCCAAAAAATAACCTCTCTTAAGCAATTCTGATACTTTAGGACATATCTTGCTAACGGATGCATAAAATAAATCAAGCTAAGGCACAGTTGCTTGAAGGTACAAGTCAAAACCATGGCGGCTGGATGTGGAGATGTTGAGCTGGGATCCCCCAGATGGGAGCTGGACGGCGTCACCCCTCCCCGTTTTGGGGGTGCACTGCCTCCTTAGCCACCTGGGGCAAAACACAGGCGGAATGCTACTTTCCCCCTTCTTTATCGTGTATGTGAAAACCCTTTCCAGATCTCTTTCAGTTAACAAAAACAAGTGCTCATGTAGGATAGCAGGAGACTCGCGGTCACGAACGACAGCTAAGTCCACCTACAGAAACTTAGGGAGGAAATGGCATGTCCATTTCTCCCTGCAGAGATGCTTCAGACATGGAGTCCGAAGATCTGTGGTCCTGTCTCAGGTTGCCATAAACCAGCTGTGGCACTTTGATCTGTCACTTACCCTCCTAAGCCTCAGTTTTCTTGCTTCTAAAGTTGCAAAGTACCACCTCCAATATCTGTCACACGCTTTCACCCCCCCACGCTCTGGGAGACACAGGCCCCTGGCACTTAACTTTTTGTCTCTCCGTCCATCTCTGTCCAGTCTCTCCTGGTAAAATCCTTACCATTCTTCAACCCAACTCAGAGCTCCTTCCCCTTGGAAACACTCCTAGTCCCCACTTGGCTGTTGTCGCTCCCTGGCGTGTGATACCATGGCACTTCTAACGTGACTCCACGATAATAGAACAGGGAGGTGGAATTGGAAATTAACACATTTGGGGAGAACTTTCTGTGTGCCAGGCACTGTGCAAATGCTTTTCACACATTTTCTCAATTAATTCTAAAAACAACTTTTAAAGTTGATGATGGTATCTCTATTACCCAAATGAGAAAACAGCCTTCGGTAGTTAAAATCATTGAGGTAGTGATCAGGGGAGTTCACAACACAGCCCATTTAAGATGCTGGGATTTATACATTTCCCTCTAAATAGCACTCCTTGTATTGATTTAGTTTTTTTTTTCTTTTGTAAAAATATTTATCTATTTATTTATTTAGAGAGCGGGGGAGGGACAGAGAGAGAGAGAGAGAGAGAGAGAGAGAGAGAGAGAGAATACCAAGCAGGCTCCATGCTGCCAGCACACAGCTCAACGCAGGGCTCAATCTCACAAACTGAGATCATGAACTGAGCCCAAATCAAGAGGCAGAAACTCAACCGATGGAGCCATCCAGGTGCCCCTATTTTTAGTTTTTATTTATTTTATTATTTTTTAATGTTTATTTACTTTTGAGCGGAGGGGCAGGGGCAGAGAGTGAGGGAGACACAGAATCCGAAGCAGGCTCCAGCCTCTGTGCTATTAGAACAGAGCCTGACGTAGGGCTCGAACTCATGAACTGCTAGATCATGACCTGAGCCAAAGTCCAACACTTAACCGACTGAACCACCCACGCGTCCGTATTTTCTCTTTTTATTAAATATCACTCTTGTTTTTACCCATGAAGATTCCATTTATGTGACATCCTCTTTTTAACAGCTTAAGTTGAGAAATATAATTCATATAACATACAATTTACTAAAGTGTATAATTCAATGGCTCTTGGTCATTCACAGATATATGCAGTAAAAAATACAATTTTAGAACATTTTCATCACTTCAGAAAGAAACCTTTTAGTTATCACCCTTCTCCCAGTCTTAACTAACCACTAATCTACTTTCTGTCTCTTTATATTTTCCTATTCTGGACATTTATGAATTTAATCACATATTATGTGGACTTATGTGGACTTATCATATATTTCTTTCTGTAGACAGACTACATTACCCACTCATCAGCTGATGGACATCTGGGTTGTTTCTACCCTTCAGCTCTTATTTTAGCTGTGGATAATGCTTCTATAAACATTCATACACAGGGGTGCCTTGGTGGCTCAGTCAGTTAAGCAACCAACCTCGGCTCAGGTCATGATCTCACAGTCTGTGAGTTCGAGCCCTGAGTCGGGGTCTGTGCTGACAGCTCGGAGCCCGGAACCTGCTTCGGATTCTGTGTCTCCCTTTGCCTCTACCCCTCCTCCACTTGTGTGCTCTCTCTCTCTCTCTCTCTCAAAAAATAAATAAACATTAAAAAATACAAAAAACACATTCATTACAGAAGTTTTTGTGGGTTTTGTGCAGGTATATGTTTAAATTTATCTTGGCATCTACCAAGGAGTGGGGCCGCAGGTCATAAGGAAACTCTAAGTTCAATCATTTGAAGAACCTCCAGGCTATTTTCTAAAACATCTTCATCATTTTACATTCCCACCAGCAATATAGGAAGGTTCCATTTTCTCCAAACTCTTATGAAAACACTTGTTAGTATCTGACGTTTTGATTCTAGCCACCCTTGTAAGTATGAAGTGATATCTCATTGTGGTTTTGGTTCACATTTCCCTGGTAACTAACGATGATGTTGAACATCTTTTCATGTACGTATTGGCCATTTGTGTATCTTCCTCGGAGGAATGTCTATTCAAGTCCTTTACTCATTTTTAAATGGGGTTATTTGTCTTTTTTATTACCAAGTTGTAAGCATTCTTTATATATTCTAGACCTAAGCCCTTAATTGGATACGTAATTTGCAAATATTTTCTCCCATTCTGTGTGGTGTCTTTTCATTTTCTTTATAGTGTAGTTTAAGGAAAAAAAATAATTTTTGTTGTTAAATCATTCATCGTCCTGGGTTCTCTTCCTGACCCCTTCCCTCTGCTGATGACAAGTATCTTAGGAGCGAGTGCTGGCACATTAGGTGGTAAGCCAACACTCACATTGAATTGACCTGAATTGGTTTTTGTTTGTTTCAAGTTTTTTGTTTAAACTCTAGTTAGTTACCATACAGTGTAATATTGGTTTCAGGAGTAGAATTCGGTGATTCATTGCTTACATACAACACCCAGTGCTCATCCCAACGAGTGCCCTCCGAGTGCCCACCACCCATCTAGCCCATCCCCCCACCATCTTCCTCCATCAACCCTCAGTTTGTTCTCTATAGTCGAACCTCTTGTGATTTGCTTCCTTCTCTTCCCCCCCCCTTCCCCTGTGTTCATCTGTTTTTTTTTTCTTTCTTAAAGTCCACCGATGAATTGGACAAACTTGCATGGTTGCTGCAAGGATTTTGTGGCCAAAAGAGGCCTCAGAGATTTGAAGCAACCAAAGTGTGGAGCAAAGCTCACAGATCACATGGTATGAGCTTATGGCTCCCCCAGAATGAAGAGGAATTTCAAGGGGTTTGACGTGTTACATGCATAAGAGTTTTATTTTTTCATTTTACATTTACTACTTTGCTAGGAGTTTCATCATGGATTGATGCTGAATTATATCCCATTCTTAGTCTACACCTTGAGAAGATTGTATTTATTTTTTCTTCTGTTAATATGGTGAATTCCATCAATTACATTTCAAACGTTAAATCCATCTTGAATTCCTGGAATAAATGTCACTTGGGTCATGATATGTGTTTATATATATAGCTTTTACAATATTTTGCTTAAATTTCATTATAATTTGATAATATTTTGTTTAGTGTATTTGTATCTGTCTTCCTGAGATTTATCAGGCTGTACATTGCTTCTCTGCAATATCCTTGCATTCATTATGTTGGATTTTAAAGTAAGCTGGAAAGTGTGCTCTCCCCGTCTATTCCCTGAAACAGTTTATTAAATATTTGGTATTATTTCTTTGTTAAATGTCTGGCAATATTCTTTGAAGAATGAAAAGAAATATTGGAATGGTCACATTTGCTATTTCTTCTTGTTGTCCATGATGATGTAAGACCAGTTTTGTTCAAGGATTTTTCTAATTCACTAAATGTTTTGAATAATAAGCATAACATGGTTTATGATATATTCTAATTATCTTCTTTAATGTCTGGAAGATCAGTAGTATGATGTTCTTTTGCTCATTCCTGATACTGGAAATGTGTGCTTTCTTTTTTCTTCATCCATTTTGCCAGGTGCGTCTGTTATTATTTTTCAAGACACCAGCTTTAGTCTTTGTTGAGTAAATTGCATGTTTGTGTTCTGCGCTGATCTTTCTTATTTCTTCCCTTCAGTTTGGGGGTTCGGTTTGCTCTAATTTTTCCAGCTTCCTGGCATGGAATCTTAATCATAGGTTTTCACTTTCCTAATATGTGCATTTCTAGTTACGAATTTATTTACACTCCTCAAGTTTTGACACATAGTTTTTAAAAGTTTCCCTCATTCAAAATTTAAAAGAATCCCCTATGAATTTTTCTTTGATCAAATGACTTTTGAGAAATATTTCTTAGTCTCCAAACTTACTTCCAATTACTGATTTCTAGTTTAACTTCTTTGTGGCCAGGGAAAATACTCAGCATGATTTCCCCCTAGTGGACTTGTCCTTTCCTCCATTAAATGGAGAGGATTGACTGGTACTCACCTCCATCCGTTCCACAATTTAGCCACATGATGTCAGGTTGTAGGTTTATTTGGACTCACTTCACTGCTGATGTTATCTCTCCAGAGAAAACTTGTGATATGTTCGTTTAGTCTCTTCCTTCTACTGAGGCTTGGTGTCCTCCATACGGGGAGTCTGAGAAAGACTCTGTATTTCTATGCGAGGCCCCCGGTTCCAGCAAAAAAACTTTTTAGGCGAACTGATCATTTTCTAAAAGATGTTCAATATCAATAGTCATCAGGGAAATTTAAATCTAAACCACAGTGATATATCACCTCACCCTTGTCAAAATGGCTAAAATCAAAAAGACAAGAAATAACAAGTGTTGGTGGGGCGTGGAGAAGAAGGAACCCTGGTGCACTGTTGGTGGGAATGCAAATCGGTGTGGCTGCTGTGGAAAACAGGATGGAGGCTCCTCAAGAAGTTAAAATAGAGATACCATACGATCCAGTAATTCCACTACTGGATATTTACCCAAAGAAATTAAAAACACTGATTTGAAAAGATATATGCACACCTGTGTTTACTGAAGCATCATTTACAATAACCAAGATCCGGAAAGCAACCCAACTTTCCATACATAGATGAATGGGTAAAGAAGATGGGGTACATGTGTGCCATGGAATATTACTCTGCCACAAAAAAAGAGAATGAGATCTTGTCATTTGCGACAGCACGGATGGACCTTAGCATTATGCTAAGTGAAATGTCAGAGAAAGACAAATACCATACAATTTCACTTATATGCGGAACCTGAACAATAAAACAAAACAAATAAACAAAAAACCAGACTCTTAAGTACAGAGAACAAACAGGTTCTCAGTTTGGGAAGGCTAACAGGAATGACACATTACGTTTAAAATTCGCTCACTCTTTATTGTAAGACCCGACACCCTACAGCACACCTCCTTGACTCTAAAAAGTCTACCCATCCTCATAATCCTTATAGTAACAGGAGTCCCAAACCAGTCAAATCAATGAACCCTAAGCCATACCCCACTGTATTCCATCCAACTCAATGATACCCACTGCCTATTAACTCCCTAGTTTGGTGTAATTATTTTTTTTATGTTTTTTTAATTTATTTTTGAGAGAGAAAGAGAGAGAGAGAATGAGTACAGGAGGGGCAAACAGAGGAAGATATAGGATCTGGAGCAGGTTCCAGACTCTGAGCTGACAGCAGGAAGCCTGATACGGGGCTCGAACTCGTGAACCATGAGATCATGACCTGAGCCAATGTCAGATGTTTAACTGACTGAGCTACCCAGTTAACCCAACTCCCCAGTTTTTTCATTTACCTAATCTTGTAATTAAGACTCAAAGCCTACTTGGAGCACAAAGTGAAACAAATACAACTGTGTGATTCCAAATTATTTTTTAACCCAAATTTTCTCAATCCAACTGGTAAATAGAGGAGTGATAGGAGTAGAACATAAAAATTGTACTGGTTCATGCAAGATATTCCCCAATACATTAGTGGTTTGAAACATTCTGGGTGAGTGCCCTCACATGTAAAGAGAAAGACTTAGCAGTATATGAAGGCAAATTTTAAAAGGTGTTTGTCCTACAAAAATACCTTCTTTGAGTGCATACAGTGGGTGGTTAGCATGGCTGATGCACCCAAAGGTGGCCCCTGATAACTTAACACCTTTATACAATCCAGTCCTCTAGAATATGTTTGAAACCCGCAACACCATTCACGCAAATAGAATATCACCAAGGCGACAGGAATGGCATTGTATGCAGTGATTAAGTTATGTTACTTTAGACCTCGCCTTAGCAAACTGGAGAAGAGATGGTCCTCAAAGCGTAGAAGTAGCTGCCGTGTTATCAGAGGGTTGAGTGAGAGCCTGTGAGAAGGACATATGGCAAGGAGCTATGGGCAGGTCCCAGAGGCAGAGAACAGCCCCCACTGACAGCCAGCAAGAGAGGGATCTCGGTCTTACAGTAGCAAGAAACCGCATCCTGCCAACAACCAGGTGGGCTTGGAGAGGACTCCAAGCTCCCAAAAGGAACACAAACAACCTGGCTGACACCTGGATTGCGGCTTTCTGAGATTCTGACCAGAGGACCCAGTTTAGCTGGTCAGACTCGGACAGAGAAATTGTTAGATAATAAGTGTGCCTTGCTTTAAGTCCCTAAGCTTATGGTAATTTATTATACAGATAGAAAACTAATACAATTGTTTTAGTGGATTGAAAAACTGCCATACTTTCCATCATGTTAAATTATATGGGGAACCTGGGGATATAGATGAAGGAGCTACAAAGACATGTCCCCGCGATTAAAATAATTGAATGTGAAGACTTTCCACGCTCTAGATTAGATTTTTAGTTTTAAAGAACTTTTCTCTCTTATAAGCAAATGACCCCAAGTGCTTCATTTGGAAGAAGTTACATGATCCAGTTCAAGGCTGTAAAGAATCAGCTGGCTGAGATGTTTGTGATAATGAGATTGATGACAATGGAGATGTAACCATGCTAGTGTTTTTTTTCCTTTCACTTGTTTTGATTTTTAATATTTTTCCAGGGCTATGGTTATAGAGTTTCATAAGTTTTTAATGATTTCCTCTACTCTATTTTCCCCATAAGTCCTGTAATTTTTAGTGTGCTATGTTGCTGAGAGTTTTCTGAAACACACACACACACACACACACACACACACACACACACACAAATATATATAGATTCAGATACGCACATACTCAGACACGCATATATGCCATTAAAGCAGAAATGCATATATTCTGAATGTCTCCACCCCCACATCAAAAGTCACAAATGACCCCCCCCGAGCCTGGAGACAATGGTGGCTTCTCTCTTGGACCCTCTCTCTGAGAGACATGAGTCCACTAGAGAATTAATGTCTTGTGCTTCCTGTCCTAAGGCCCATCACAAAATATAAGTTAAGTGTGAATCCAGTAACCCCCTTGACCAGCTTGACATACATTCCACTTGGTACTGCTAAAGAAACCACATTTTTCATACAAACACTCATTTTATATATCGACGTTAATGAAATGTGGGGGGGGGGGTGTTTGTTTGTTTTACTCAGGAACTCTATACTTGCATCATTAGAGCTTCTTTGTATTTTCAACTAGATTCATGTCATCATTGATCGCCCATTTCCTGGGGTGAAAAACAGTAACTTTTTCTTTTCTTTTCTTTTCTTTTCTTTTCTTTTCTTTTCTTTTCTTTTCTTTTTTCTTTTCTTTTCTTTTCTTTCTTTTTCTTTTCTTTTCTTTTCTTTTCTTTTCTTTTTTTTTAGTGGACAAACAAGAGACATGGCACAGGACAGAACAGGTGTTAGCAAACTCTGAAACTCTGACCCACAGGCCATATCCCACCCACCTCCTGTTTTTGTAAATAAAGTTCCATTGGCCCACAGTGATATCCATTCGTTATATATTGCCTTTGACTTTATTGGAGCTACAATCGCATAGTTGAGTAGATGTGACTGACACTGGCCCATGGAACCAGAAATATTTCCTATTTGTCACTTCACACACAAAGTTTGTCAACCCCTGAGGTAGCAGATTGACCATCTAAGGCCTCTGAAAACTTTTAGAGTCTCCGTTTCTTTTGATAGATATTTATTTCCAACAAAGGCATCAAGGGGTACCTGTGCCATCTAGTAACTTCTACCTCCCTAAAGGTATTTTAGGAAACAGGCAGTGCTGTCACTCCTTCCCCAACCAACTTAGAAGAAGATTGGAAGGATTACATACATGTTCTTATTTTGGCAAACGAAACCAGTTTTAGGTTTGATTGGGAAAAGAATGATAAATACCTAGATCTTGGTCCTTTGCATCCACATTTATGTTGATTTTGCGTACTTTGTACTGTACATTAGGGTCTGTATGTCGCACACACACACACACACACACACACACACACACACACACAAGCGTCTCACAGAATGTACGAAATAGTTGTCTCCCTTATCCCCTGCTAAAATAAATCAATGAGATACAAACCATCCTCGGGGCTTGGTTACTTATCTTTTAGCCTAAATAAGAATGGGTATAATTTGTATCCCTGTAGATGCACCTCCACCCACACCCAACCAAATGTGTAAATTGAAAGAAGTTAGCCACCTTCTTTCTGAGCAATTGAAAGTAAATTCTGTTGAAAGATACTAGGTGAGAAAGGGTAATGCTAAAATAATGCAGGCACGTGATGGCTAATGCAATTGAAATGATGAATGATCCCTTGAATTTTGTCTCCAGTGCATGTGCGGGGTGGTGATGAGCTCAATGTGTGGTGATGCTGTCTCCTATTTGTCATAATTACAGAATAGATTTCAGGTCATTTACCTAGAAAGAGTGTCTGGAGTTTATTGTTTAAATGGAAACTCTTCTCTGCCTGGAAATCTTCCTGTGATCTTTTATCATCCGAGATAGATGAACACTCATCCTTGACAAATTGAATGAAATTGTTATTAGTTGGGAAATGGTCTGTTCTGGAAAGTCTCACACTTGTTCTCATGCTTTTAAATACTGTGTGGCTGTTTATTTTCTCTCTCTTTTTTCTTTAAATGTGAGGGGATGTACGCATGCTGAAAAATACATTACTGGGTTTAAATGTTACCCCAGTCTTCTGCCTAGTAGGTCCAGGCTTTATTCATCATAGAAAAGAACAAACAACAACAACAACAACAACAACAACAACAACAACAACAAACTCTACCAAGCTGGCATGTACACATTCTCTAAGTCTAAGAACAGTAGAATCTGGAAAAAAACCCACTTTTAGAAAAGTATAAATGTTCTCTTGGAAGATATCAACCCCATGTCACACATCTGAGTTTTATTAATGGATATATTTTCCAAGACACAGTATATTTAAAGCCAAATGTAAAACAAAAAAATACCAAGCAAATTAAAACACCAGTCAGTACTTCCTCTCCATCTTAATTATCAGCATATTCCCTTATTTTTAAAAAAAATAATGTTTTTATTTATTTTTGAGAGAGAGAGGGAGACAGCATGCGAGCAGGGGAGGGGTAGAGGGAGAGGGAGACACAGAATCTGAAGCAGGCTCTGGGCTCTGAGCTGTCAGCACAGAGCCCGTCATGGGGCTCGAACTTATGAGCCGTGAGATCTTGACCTGGGCTGAAATCGGACGCTTAACTGACTGAGCCACCGAGGCACCCCAGCATATGCCCTTATTTATATTTCATTGGAAGGATAGAAGCAATCAGAGGAACATACCGATAGGTGCCCAACATAAAAACTCAGCCACTTACATCGGGGTCCACATGCTCCTTTCCCTCCCCCAGGAGAGAGTATCCAGGAGAAGTATCCATGTTCCTACTAAAGGCCAGTTCGTCTACTTGTGCACGAGGTCTGACAACATGGTTTTCTTCACTGTTGGGTAACTCCTATCAGCATTAAAACTGGCTCTTATTTTTCCATTTGAACAAATCTTCAAACATACAAACACAAATCCCTCTTGACTTCCTTCACCCCTCAGTATGGCATTATTTATCTCCCTATGCTTACAGCTAATTTCTAGAAAGGAATCATGGATGTCTTCCATTTCTCTTGTCCCATTCTCTTTTCAAGTCACTTCAATCTGGTTTGCGTCTTCACTTCTATTGAAATTTTGTTCTATTGAGGCCAGATCACCAAAGAACGCCATTTTGCTAAACAATAAGTGTTTGGTTCTAATGTTGATCCATCTATCAAAAGCCTTTGATCAGAATTTCCCCTTCTCTTCATTATGTGAAACTAGTATTACACTGATACAAAAGACACTAAAAGAAAAAAACTACCAACTATTTTCCCTTATGGATATTAGTACAAAAATTCTTAACTAAATAGCAACATACTGAACTCATAAGCGTATGAAGTAGATTGTACGTCCTCACCAAGTGGTATTTTCTTTCTGAAATGCAAGGATGGTTCAACATATAAAACTAAATCAACAGAATATACTACATTGATAAAACAAAGGGGAAAAAAACCACATGATCATCTTAATTGATGCAGAAAAAGCATTTGACAAAATTCAACACCCTTGTACTAACTACTACCATGATAGTTGTACTTAGGAATAAAAAGAACTAGAAACAAAAGGAAACCACTTCAAGATAATAAACGTTGTGTATGAAAAATGCACAGAGAACATCAGATTCAGTGGTAAAACTTGAAGGCTTTTCTTCTAATAACAAGAACAAGGAAAGGATGCTGCTTTCACCACTTTTATTCAACATCATGCTGGAGGTACTAATTGGAACAATAGGCAAAAAAAAAAAAAAAGAAGAGGAATCAATAATTATATAGAAAAAAGTATTTTTGTTCACAAATGGTATGATCTTATATATAGAAAAACTTAAATACTGCACAAAAATTGTTAAAAGTAATAAACAAATTCATCAAAATGCAGAACACAAAGTCAACATGCAAAAATCAGTTGGATTTCAATATACTAACCATCTGAAAGGAAATGTAAAAGCAATTCCATTCATAATTGCACCGAAAGACCAACACACTTAGGAATTAATCAAGGAGGCGAAAGCCTAATATAGTGAAAATTACCAAAAATTGCTGAAAGAATTCAAAGAAGACATAAATAATTGGAAAGACATCCCATGCTCATGGATTGGAAGTCAATATTGTTAAGACGGCAATATTACCCACCAATCTACAGATTCGCTACAGTCTCCATTAAAATGTTCATGCTGTCTTGCAGTAATAGAAAAATCTTTCCTAAAATTCACATGGAATCACAAGGGACTCCAGATCACCAAAACCATCTTGAAAAAGAAAAACAACACTGGAGGTTTCAGACTTCCTGATTTCGAAACTGACTACAAAGTGTCAGTAATCAAAATGGTGTGGTACGGGCATAAAGGTGGACATAGATCAATGGAATAAAATAAAGAGCCCAGAAATAATGTGTATGGTTAAATATGTGTTTAAACATGCATTAATATATATTTCATGCATATTTTTAACTGTATTAATCATTGAATCATTTTCAACAAGGGGGCCAACACCATTCAGTGGGGAATGGACAGTCATTTTAACAAATCCTGCTAGTAAAACTGGATATCCACATGCAAAAGAATAAACATAGACCCTTATCTAATACCACATACAAAAATTAACTCAGAATGATCAAAGACCTAAATGTAGGATATAAAATTAATAACCTCTTAAAAGAAAACATAGGGAAAAGCTTCAGGACATGGGATTTGGCAATAATTTCTTGGCTGTGACATCAAAGGCATAGTCAATAAAAGAAAAATAAATAGAAAAATTGAACTTTATTAACTTTTTTAAAGTTTACTTATTGGGGCACCTGGGTGGCTTAATCAGTTCAACGTCTGACTCTTGGTTTCTGCTCAGGTCATGATCTCACGGTTCATGAGTTCGAGGCCCACGTCGAGCTCCAGGCTGACAGTTTGGAGCCTACTTGGAATTTTTGCCCTCTCCCACTCTCTCTGCCCCTCTCCTGCTTGTTCTCTCTCTCTCTCTCTCTCTCTCTCTCTCTCACACACACACACACACACAAAATAATAAACTTAAAAAAATAGTTTAAAAAATAGTTTATTTATTTATTTTGAGAGAGAAAGTGCATGCAGAATGGGGAGGGGCAGAGACAGAGGGAGAGAGAGAATCCCAAGCAGGCTCTGTGTTGAACCTGACATGGGGCTCGAACTCATGAACCGGGAAATCGTGACCTGAGCCAAAACCAAGACTGGGACGTTTAACCGACTGAACCACCCAGGCAATACTTCATTAACTTTTTAATTGTGCATCTAAATATACTATCAACACAGTAAAAAGGCAACCTACAAAATGGGAGAAAATCTTTGCAAATTGTGTATCTGATAAGGGTTAATATCCTAAATATATAGGGAACTCATAAAACTCAATAACGAAAACAAAAACAAAAAATTCAAGGGGCGCTTGGGTGGCTCAGTCGGTTGAGCGTCCACCTTTGGCTCAGGTCATGATCTCACGGTTTGTGAATTCGAGCCCCGCGTCGGGCTCTGTGTTGACAGCTCAGAGCCTGGAGCCTGCTTTGGATTCTGTGTCTCCCTCTCTGTACCTCCCCCATTCATGCTCTGTCTCTCTCAAAAATAAAAATAACCATTAAAAAAACTTTAAAAATGTAAAAAATGAATGAAGAGCTTGAATAGACATTTTTTTTCAAAGAAGACACACAAATGGCCCATAATCACATGAAAAGATATTTAAGGTTACTCAAAGGTTATCAGGGGATGCCAATCAAAACTTCTACATCAATGAGATGTCACCCCACACCTGACTATCTATATCTATATAGCTACTATCAAAAGAAACAAAGAAACAAAACAGAAAATGAGTGTTGGTGAGAATGTGGAAAGACTGAAAGCCTTGTGCACTATTGGTAGGACTATAAAATAGCACAGCCTCTGTGGAAATCAGTATGTTTCCCTAATTTGAAAAATTAAAGATAGACTTACTATATGACTCAGCATTTTGACTCCTGGATGTATACCCAGGAGGACCGAGAACAGAATCTTGAAGAGATATCTGCATGCCCATGTTCATAGCATTAATGCTATTATGTGGAGCAACCCAAGGGTCCACTGACAGATGAATGGGCAGACAAACGGGGCGTATACATACAATGGAGTTGAGCACACTTTGCTAAGTAAGATAATCCTAAAAATTATACATTGCACATTTCACTTACGTGACGTACGTAGGGCAGCCACGTGCGTAAAGTAGAATGGTGGTTTCCAAGAGCTGAGAGAAGGGGAAAGGTGCCATTATTTAATTGGCATAGAGATTCACTTGTGCTAGATGAGAAGCGGCCTGGAGGTGGAGAGTGGTGGTGGTTATGCAATAATATGAATATAGTTAATACCGCTGAACTGTATGCTTAAAAATGGTTAAGGTAATAAATTTTATTACCGTGTAATTTACCACAATAAGTATATTTTTCAATTAGCACCTCCTTTAATTCCAATTTTTTTACAGGAGTGAAAAATGAAGTCAGAGATATCAATCGAGTTCTTCCTAATGTCCGTGGACCAATCATGACCTAACCGATGCTTAGCAGACCAACATGTTCTTACCAATTTTCTAGACAACTCAATGAAAAACGAAACAAAACCCTAAATAAACATCCAGTAAACAGTCATGGTCCAAATAAAGTGCCCCCAAAATGGTTTATCTTCTTTGTTGTTAGCAAATAGACACTGGCTTTGTTTGTAGTGATGTTAGCATATATCTATCCATGTTCTTTCGCTGATTAATGCCTACTTTGGTTTTCCTTTATCTGTCTCCTCAAATACTGTAACTATTAGCTTCTCTTCCCTCAGAATTTTACCTGGGTGGTGTCACTCTCTCTAATCACCTTCAATTCTCCAATCATGCCTTCCCTAAGTAGAGAGATGTCTTCTTTTAGTCCAGATGCATGTGTTATTTTTAAGAACAGAAAACTGTGGACATTTCCTTTTTTTTTTTTTTAACTCTTATGAGAAACATGAAAAAATTTAGAGACTGGTAACTAAGCAACTGAAACAAAAATCTAAATAGTGTCATCTTGTTAGCAAGATTTGAGAACACACTGAGCTCCCCGACTGCCTCACTAATGGTCATTAATCCTAGGTGGTGACATATCTTCTAATGTAGCCTTCATTACAGCTATTTGGACATTTGTCAGCCATCCTGAATTCTTTGAGAAACCAACGGTTCTGAGTATGCAAATTGCGCAGCACAGATATCAACTTTTACAAAATACGCACTAGAGAGAAAACAGAGTGTCAATATCAAAGTCCTTTCCCTGAGTACTCATACTGAGCAATTTGAAGAAATTGGTAATGAAAGCCAATGGACCCCTGTACTTTTCATGGAAGGAAATATTCTTACAAGTTCAGTACATTTCCTCAGTATTTACACAATGTGTGAGCACATTAACATGTATTGACCATCTATCATCTCTAGGTACTGTGATTTGTGTGTTCACATACACTATTTTATTTAATTCTAAGATCATTTCCATATTATTATTATTATATATGGGAGAGAAGAGTGCCCAGTGAGAGAAAAAGCTGACATTAAATTCACGTCTGTTTGATTGAAAAGATAACACAGATTCTACTGGTATGTGTTAGTTCATTCATCAGTATTTATTGACATTCTTCTTGGTGCAACGGTTCTTGGTATAGCTGTTTGAAATGCAGTGTCTCTCATGAAGAAGCTTGCTCTCTCATTGGATGGCTACAGAAAAAAATTCATGCAAGTATGATACAGGGAGGGATGTGATAACTGTGATGGGAGCTCTATAAACTAGACGCAGCACAACAGGCACAAAAGACCAAGGTTTTGCATCTATGCAGTCAGTCTGGCACGAAAACGTTCAACATTAGAGAAAGAAGTCTTGAAGCATAAAAACTAATCAGTGAGGAAGAGTATAAGCCCAGCCCAGTGGTTTCGCTTCATCTCTCTTCCAATATGCACCAAAATATCATTTGGATGCAGTCACTGCCTCCAACTACTCGACGTCCCTCTTTAGCTTGTATTTGTTAAGTGAGTGTCTACATAAATACATATTTTTAATGGCATGATGGGAATGAGCTTTGGTAGTGGTGTATCTATGTTTTTCCAAGTGGCATCAGAAGAGAAATACATCTTCCCAGCTAAGAGAAATAAGATAATAGAGTAGCAGATATTGGCCAGACTGAGAGATGCTGACAGAAGCTAAATCGGAGTTTTGTGTGAAAACCCAACAGGCCTGCTGACTGGACTTCAGAACTAGACCAACATGCCCAGTGAGTCTTAGAACACTGAACCAGAGCAGGCTACTTGTCAGCTCATTGCAAAAGAGGAGTGGTTGATGTGAATCTCCAAGATGGGTTTATCTGCATGTTTAACAGTAAGAGAAATCACATCACCTATACTAAAATTGGCAGAGATGAGTGAAAAGAAAGTTTCCAGGCACCTGAAAGAAATTTCAGGAGTTGGAAATAATTATCCCTCCTTAAAAATATATAGCATAAATTGGTATAAGTCTTCATTTTGGAGGGGAAAAAACTAAGTAAAAACTAATAAAAATAGCCTGAGCTAATAAAAGCTAATATTTTGAGTCCTGCCAAATGGTTTATACACATTAATTCATTTGGTTTTTCAGCCATCGTATGAAATTGTATTATCCCAATTGTCTAAATTGAGTGATTTATGTAATCCCATCCACCAATGAATGGCAAAACTAAGATCCAAAACCAGGTGGCCAATCCCCAACTTCTGTCTCCTAAAAGTAACACCTCATGACTTCTCAAGTAAAGGATACAACATTTCAGGAATAAATTCGTCAAAGAATGTCTCTTAGGTGCGGGTGGAAATATCGAAGGAGAGAAAGAAACCAAGATAAATCTGAGGTTTCAAGACTGGATGACTTCAGTCATTTTATTGCCATTAACAGCAATAGGCATGCTGGGGAAAGGTAGGGGAGAGGAGGATAAATCCTGTTTAGGCTTCCTTTGATCTGCAACAGTGAAGAGGAAGAGAGAGAGCGAGGGAGAGCGAGAGGGAGAGCAGAAGTATGGAGTCATCTCGGGGGATTTAAGAGTCATGTAGACAGCAGAGACAATGGTAACCAGAGCACTAGAAGGAACTTGTACGTGGTGATAGTGTAAGAAAAGAAAAGTAGAGATGGGGAAGTAGGAAACACCCATGTTGCAAGGGAGGGAGGAAAAATAAATGTCTAAGAAGAAGCCAGTAAAGTTAGAATCAGAGAAAGATAAGATCCAGACATAGAAGTCTAAGAAGTAAATATTTTTGAAGAAAGACCTGTGTTAACTACCTAAGCTCTTGCTGAGTTGCTGAGAGGGTTGGAAACGGACATTCGATTCAGTGATCATCCAGCTCTTGATGCCTTTCCCAAGAAGTTCCAGCTGAAAGAAAAGTTTGAACTCAAAATTTGAGCATAGGGGCGTACAGGAGAAAAATTAGGCTTCCAGAAATTAGACTTCCAACATGTTTGAAAACGAAATAAAAATGGGACAGTAGACAGGAACTAAACTAACAAAGGGAGATATGATTTTTTTAAATGGACAGACATGTAAGATAGATAGAAAAGAGCCAGAAGAAGAAAAGAGAGAAATACTACCGGATGGAACAAGAAAGATCCCGAAGAAGCAAGAGAGGAAAGAATGAAATGCCGCACGTAGTGACTTGAGTTTTCTCTGATTCCCCTTCCAGACTTCCTCAGTCCCACTTTCCATAAATATTCCTCTTTTTCCAATGACTCCCAGATCCTCAGCCCATACTTTTTTTTTTTTGAGCCGATCTCTAATTTCTCACTTTGGCCCAATTTCCTGTAAGAGTTATGATACGTCTACATAAGAAGTTAGAGTAAATCTTCACAGCCATACCTCTTTTGGTCCTAACAGCAGCTATACAGCATGACATTCTAGGTGTATCTGGGAGGCAGGTGTTTGTAGCCTCAAAACAAAACTCTGATACTCACCACACTCTGATACTAAATTCTTCTGACCTCAATTTCCCCGTTTAGAGAATGGATATTGGCATACTAATTTTATGAGCTTGTGAAAATATAATGAGATAAAGCTAAGGAAAGCATTTGGGAACAGCTAGTTATTTAAAGAGTATCAATTTCTCCTTCTTTTTAAGATTCTTTGGTACTATTCAGTACAAGGAAATCTGCAATGGGGAGTCTTCTTGCAACAAGCATTATAGAGCAGGAGAGATAAGGAAAAGATAAAAATGAGAATGCATGCTCAATATCCCATGTCTTTGTAAGGATGGTAATAAGCCATCATTTGAGAATGAGGGCAGAAAGGCAGGGGGTGAGAAGTTTTTCAGGCCAGAAGAATTCTAGAACAACCACTTGGGGAAGATGCACTGTGTGTGTATGGACGGGGGGAGCAGCATATGTACGTTTGTGTGTGTGTTGTGTGTTTGTGTTCTAGCAAATAAAATAGCTTTTTGGTAGAATCTTAAATAAACATAGACTGGCTTAATAGAATATCCCAGGTCTTGACGTTAGAAGCACCTTAATTGTCAAAGCCTCATTCACACTCCTTTAGCAAACATATTTTGAGTTCCACATAATTATCAGACACTGAGTTAAGCAACAGAGACATAGAGAGAAAGTAGACCGTGACTGTTATCAAAGATCTTACATCCTTGCAGAAGAAACATCTGTAACAAATCATTAGTAGGTTACAAAAAATCTGGGGGAGTAGGAAATCACCATTCCACTGTGGTGAACAGGAGTCAAATCGTCAAGAAGAAAATGGTGAATGAAGATACAAAAGATTCCCAAACGAAGGGAACGTAGTAGGACATTGTTTGCCAGCATATATGCTCTATAAAAAATACTCAAGGAAGTTCTTTAGGCTTAAGAGAAACAGTATGAAAGGAAAACCTGCATCTTCAAGAATAGAGAGCAAGAGAAATGGTAAACATCTCGGTAAATAGAAAATATTTTTTTCTTAAATTCTTTAATATAGGCATGACCATTTAGAGCAAAATTTGCCTGCTTGGTGTTTCAGTATACGCAGATATCATGTAAATGGAAAATTATAACATGAATCCCACTGGAGGTGGTCAAAGGGACGTACATAGTCCTACAGAAGGTTTCTACATTTTGAAGTGTACAATGTGAACTCTAGAATGTGAAGTCATGGGGAGTGCAATTCCCAGAACAGGCATGATAATCAGACAGAGCAATAATAGAAAACAATGAAGCCGGGATGCCAGCAAAGAAATTAAAATGGAACCTGGAAAATATATTAAAAATCTAGGCAATCAGATAAAATGTATATTAAGTATACAAGCCTGGAACACAGATGTTATGTTAGAGGCTGTATTTAGATGAGTACACCAAGGACACAGGGAGAACATTCCCAGCCCTCAAGGGACTCATGATCCAGCCAAGAATACAGATATTTTTGTTTATTTATTTATTTATTTATTTGTTTATTTATATAAAGTTTATTTATTTATTTTGAGAGAGGGAAAGTGCGCACACACACACATGAGAGAGAGGGAGGGAGCGAGGGAGCAGAGAAAGGGCAGAGAGAATCCCACACAGGCTCCATGCTGTTTATGTACAGCCTGGGGCAGGGTTCGATCTCACAAACTGTGGGATCATGAACTGAGCCAAAATCAAGGGTGTGGTGCTCAACTGACTAAGCCACCTAGGCACCCCAAGAATATAAATATGTTAAACCAATAAATGTACATGTTAACTTCGGGAACCTGGCTATTTCTAGCTAGGGAGTGAAGGAAGAATGAAGTTGGAGGGTATGTGTCCATAGGTCAAGGTTTCTCAACAGTGCTACCACCATTTTTTGCCAGAGAATTCTTTGTTTAATGGGCAGTATTGTGCATCATAGGATGCTGAACATCGTCTGTAGGCTCCACTCACTAGATGTGATTATATACAGATACATACATATATAGGTATAATGATTGCATGTAAATGATCATTAGAAAATTGTGTTACATTAAAATTAATGTTAGCATCTATGAATACTTATTAAATCTGGTTAATGGGTGCTGACACTCCTATTAAGACATTTTCTGTATGTTTGAAATAGTTATAATTTTAAGCATTACAAATAATAAATGACATTATAAAAAATGATTAATGGCACAGGGGGAAATCTAGGATTATGGTATCAAATTATTTGGAGGTCTTAAAAAGGTGAGAATTTAAGGTCAGCTTCAGAAGTTTAGTGAGAATTAATTGGGCAAAAAAGGGTGTGGAAATTTTGGTTGTTAATTAATACGTAACATACTGTAGCGTAACCATTCCAAATTTATTCTTTTTCAAGGTTGCCTTGAATATTATTGGACTTTTGCATTCCATTTTGCATTTTAGAATAGATTTGTTAATTTCCAATAATGCTCTGCGTGAGATACTGATTGGGATTGCATTGAATTTATACATCAATTTGAGGAGAGCTGCATCCTAATAATATTGAGTTGTCCAACCTGTGAACACGATATGACCAACTATTTATTAAGATTTCTTTAATTTCTCTTAATATGATTTATTTTTATTTTTTTTTTAATTTTTGAGACCAAGAGAGAGCATGAGTGGAGGAGGTACAGAGAGGGGAACAGAGGATCTGAAGTGAGCTCTGCAGGGACAGCAGAGAGCCCAATGCGGGGCTCAAACTCACAGACTCAGGTGAGATCATGACCTGAGTCGAAGTCGGACATGCCACCAACGGAACCACCTAGGTGCCCCATTTCTTAATATGACTGTAATTTTCAGACTGCAGGGCTTGTTCAACTTTCATTACATCTCTTCTTTTGTTTGAGCTATTGGATGTTATTGTAATGATAGTTTTAAGCAATCTATAATTAATTTTATAGCAAGTCACAGGTAGTAAATCTGCTGTGCTGACTTATTAGTCGTAATAGTTCATTGAATCTTTTGTATCTTTCTGTCCACAACAATGTTATCAGACAAAAATAGCATATTATTTCCAATCATTATGGACTTCATATTTTTTCTTGCCATATTGCACTAGCTAGGGCCTATAGCATAACGATAGTAGAAGTAATGATAAGAGATGTTCTGCTACTCTTCCCTATCTCTGTAGGAAAGCCTTTCACCATGCATCGAACAGGAACCAGACGGAGTGGGGAAAGGGAGACCCCGAGAGGTAGAATTGCCAGGAGAGAGCAGTATTTCCAAAGCCAAGGAAGAAGGGGATTTTAAGGCGCTAAAGATATATTTCTTAAGATCTGTAGATATATCAAGCAAAATAGGGCTTGAAGAATTTGTCGTGATCAATTATTCTTTATTTGTCAAAGGCAAATAACAATAACTCCCTTAGAGACATGTTTTAGAAAGATCAAATAAGGAAATGCAGGAGCAGACCTACACTGTTTATATATCTAGTGCACAAAAAGTTTTAGTTTTGTTTTGCTTTTCTCCATCTAAAATAAATGAAGATTTGTCATACGAACAGGGTCTTCTGAGACACAGAGATGACACGCTAGCCGTTGTTTACCTAATTGCTTTCTGTTCTCTCAAGCTAAACCTTGATTTATTCGCTATATGTATTCTACAAAAGTGATGTGTTCTACATTGGTTAGACACTTTTTTTTTTTGAGAGACAGAGAGAGAGACAGAGCACAAGTAGGGGAGGAGTAGAGAGAGAGTGAGAGAGAGAGAATCTGAAGGAGGCTCCGGGCTCTGAGCCGTCAGCACAGAGCCTGACATGGGGCTCGAACCCACAAACCCACAAACTGTGAGATTATGACCTGAGTCGAAGTCGGGTGCTTAATCAACTGAGCCACCCAGATGCCCCTCATTAGACACTTTCTGAATGATTTGCTGTTTGTTTATGAAGAGCAATGATTCTTTTATAATGCAAATGCTAATTTGAAAGTATTGGTCTGGAACTGTGGCCTTTCTTAGGTTGATTAGTGAATTTTACTCTGAATTGGTGCAAATGGTGCACCTCACTTTGTCAGTGTTACAGGAACATGCTGGTCTGTTGATCATATGGTATGTTTGCTGTGTTCGTAAATTAACACTTCAAAGAAATGTTATCCAGAAGCCCGTATTTATAGAAATAGGAGATTACTATAATTGTCCTTTTAGCAGTGCCCGATACTTTACCATCTGCAAAGTAAAAACAACTTTACCGTAAATAAATGGTAAGAGTTACTAAATGCTAGAAAATCACCGGGACCCCAAATTTGGGGGGTGGCTACACAAACCATTGGATTCTAAGATAACAGATCAACGCTTTTTTAGCGATGGCTGAAAGATGCATGGCTCAAAATGGACTGTTTATTTGGTGGGCCTGGTGAATCCCAAAGCGGAATGGGTCAGAAATCCTCATCAAAAGACTTCCATCTCTCTGACCCCATGGTTCTTTCCGACCTTCCCTCTAGGATTAGTTTTCCCTTTGTCTGTAAGTGACTATTTAGCCAAGAAACAGCACTTCTCCATTAACTCCCAGGTAGTTAAAGAAAAAAAAAAGCCATGGCTCCCTATCCACAGGAGTGATCTCCATTTAACACTTTAGAGGCCTAGTCCTCCGAAATAATTTAAAGTTGAAGCTTCTCCTTTCAGTCCGCTCAGGCCCACCACTGGTGGGGAGAGTCTATTGAGAAGAGGGGACAAGTTTGACCCTTTTGTGTTTTTTCCCTGCCTAATCCAGCTTCAGTTCTTGCCCCCCGACTCCTGAGCTGGGAAGGGAGAGGAATATGGATACATATCTCCCTTCCTTCCTTCCTTCCTTCCTTCTTTGAAATGTGAGTCTCATACTCTATTTTTTTTTAAGTTTTTTTGTTTTGTTTTATTTTGTTTTTGTTTTTTGAGGGTGGAAGGGGCAAAAAGAGAGGGAGAGAGAGAATCCCAGGTGGGCTCTGTGCAGTTAGCACAGAGCCCTACAGAAAGGGGGGCTCGAACCCATGAACCATGAGATCATGATTTGAGCTGAAACCAAGAGTCCCACACTTAACCGACTGAGCCCCCCAGGTGCCCCCTAGTCTCATATCCTCTTGAGGCACGTGTTACAGTTGAGTCTGTTTCCTGTGAGGTGGTTTTATAGATTCTTTGGAGACTCCCCCCTGTCCTGGGAATCCTCTAACATGGGGATTCTTTGCTTGTCCGCCCAGAACTCACCTTCAATGTACAGTTTCACCTCCTCACAGGCTCTCTCTCCCTGGGGGTTCCATGGCCCACACAGCCTTATGTCTTTTTCTGTCTTTGATCCAGTCTTTTTTTCTCCACCTCTGCTCCATAGGAAACTTGTACCTGTCTTCTGTCCATTGGTGCAAGTGAACATTTTGCAAATCTCAGACCTCACCTCTGCTCCCCAGACTACCCTCGTATTACTGGGTGTCGGCTTGAGTCTGTGGTGTCCCACCAACTCCAGTGCATGCATGCCAAGCTGTCTAGGCAGATCTCCAAATCCTCTCTCTGGGCTGAGTTAAGAGAGAAATACTCCCTACCCTGAAAAAAAAAATGATCTCAATCATTATCTGTGTTTGCAGTCATTGTAAAATGCTACAGACAACCAAATAATCAAAGCGTGAGCATACTCAATGTAGAAAAGTGAAGTTATTTTCTAGTTATTTGCTAGAATTTATATTAATTTTTTTTCCATTAAGAAGGAGGAAGCAGAAGGTGAAGTAAGGAGGATAATGCCAAGGAAATAGGATGAGGTAGGAAAAATAAAAGGAAAGGAGGAGAGGGGAGGTAGAGGAGGAAACAGACACAGGCCAAAAAGGAGGGGGAAAAAAAACTGGATTAAAACTATGGATTAAATAGACAAAAAAAAAAAAAAAACCTTCATCAATTTGGGGGTTTAAAGCTGATCAGCTAGATAAAATGTAGTTACCATTCACTTTGTGAGAATTCCACTCCTTCAACTCATTTAAAATTAACTTTAAAAAATTAACTTAAATTCTCACCTAAGCTTAAGCAAAAACTGTCTCCATGGGAACCATCTAAATGCGGCATATCATGGAAGCACTAAGCCCAGTACGCCTTAAAGAACACACAGATACACACACTGCTTGGGAGAAATGAAAATCTTTCAAAATTCCAACTCGATGGCAAGGAGTTATTTTTGTAATTGTGAATGATTTATCATAAATATTTTAAATGAAGGATCATAAATTATTTAAAAAATCCATTTGATGTTTTTCTAATGTGCTAATAAATTGAATATGATTCTCCAATCTGCTCTTAAAAAGATGTTTTATAAATGGATACCATAAAAAAGTGTACCATCAAGTATGGTGTTGACTAAAAATG
The DNA here is from genome assembly GCF_022837055.1 of Prionailurus viverrinus. Lineage (NCBI taxonomy): Eukaryota > Metazoa > Chordata > Mammalia > Carnivora > Felidae > Prionailurus > Prionailurus viverrinus. The sequence goes on along the minus strand of NC_062569.1, from coordinate 3,628,052 downwards.
AAGTTGTTAATCAAAGCTCCAAAGTGAATAATTTTCGTAGTGAGCAAATGCATAAAGTAAAATATGCTGTCTTGCAAATATTTTCTCCCATGCCAAGGTTTACCTTTTACTCTCTGGGTGGTATCTTCTATGAACAGAAGTTATTGATTTACATGTAGTCGAAAGTACCATTTTTGGCTCTAGCGTGTTGGTTTCACCCGGGACCCAATTTCATTACAATGGGTTTAAAATGAGCTTTGCTTTCTGGCATAGCCATTCAATACTTCCAATTCTTCTTTTGAAAAAATAATAAATCAGGGGTGCCTGGGTGGCTCAATCAGTTGAACATTCAACCCTTGATTTCATCTCAGGTAATGATCCCAGGGTCGTGGGATCCAGACCTGGGTCGTGCTCTGCACTGAGTGTGGAGCCTGCTTGGGATTCTCTCTCTCTCCCTCTACCCCTTTCCCACTCGCTCTCACTCTCTCAAATAAAAAGATAATAATAATAAATAATGCACTATGTTTCCATTTTGCTTTCCATACTAATTTTTGTATTTGAGGTAAAGCAAAGGATCAAATTGCCACATCAGCTAATATGAATCAGAAATCCCACCCATTATGAAACTTGACTATTAATTCCAAGGATACAAATAATCTCAAAGTACAGGTGAAGCAAGGAGAAATCTAGAACCTGCAATGCCATACAGTTTCCTTCTTTTAGCATCAAAATGCTATCTGGTCCCAGATAAACATACAAGGTCTCTAAACAAGGTGTGCACTCCTGAAATATCTCCAAGTTCTACCCAGATACAAAGTTTACATGGAGCCACATGCTATAGATCTAAGTGACAGGTTCTTTACCAAAAGAAATATCCTGGATAAACAGATATGAATATCCTAGATATCCTGAAAATAGAATTGCTTACATAAAGGCTTCTTTACCAGCAAATACCACTACCTTCTTTTCAAGTGAGTTTTTACTACAAAGTTTACAAAGATACTTGACCTAGTCACTTCTTTTCTTTGAATACTTCCTTTCACTGGACATCCTTAGTGAAAAAAGAATGAATTACAGACCTGCTACTTAAGTGATTTATCTTCAAAGACCATCTAGTCTTGTCATATAAACTAGTGTTGTGGGAATGTGACTAAAATGGTCTATCATTCATAGATTCATTAGGATTAAGTCACCATTTTTATGATCGTAAGCCTTTCAACAGAGAAAACATACCTCCATCTTTTTAAGTGTTATTCTATGTCCCAAAATATTTTAACTATTTTCTCTATAAAATTCTTCAATATCTTTTGAAAAACATATTATAAGCATTTTGTGATGACGGGATGGTAACAATACTTATTGTGGTGAACATTGTGTAATCTATGGAGTTGTCACATCACTAGGTTAAAAATGATAATGTTTTTGCAATTGTTGGCATTTGTTTAATGTTTATTTTATTTTGGGGAGGGACAGAGACAGAGCACAAGTGGGGGAAGGGCAGAGAGGGAGGGAGACACAGAATCCGAAGCAGGCTCCAGGCTCTGAGCTGTCAGCACACAGCCCAACGCGGGGTGCAAACTCAAAAACCACAAGATTATGACCGGATCCCAGATCCAACACTTAACCCACTGAGCCACCCAGTTGCCCCTGCGATTGATGACATTTTTGTTAAAATGCATTATTTTTCTTTCTCGTCTTATTTTTCTATTTTAATGGGTAGGATCTGTAGTACAATGTTGAGGATATATGGAAATAGTAATATCATTTATTCTCCTATCTTGTCTTTCAATATGAATACATAAACTAGTAGAATAATGTTTTATTTTAAGTGATTCTTAAGTTTTCCTATTTCTAAAGTAGTTATTTAAAAACAAAAAAAATCTGAATTTTATTGAATAGTTTATTCATCTCATAAAGTGATCATATACGATCTTTCCCTTTAAAAGACATGTTAAATTACATTATTGAAAGATCTTTTTAAATCTTAAACTGTCCTTTTATTGAATTAATTCTAGGTGCTGGATTTTGTTAGCTAGTATTGTTTGTTGTTGCGATTGGCCTATATACCTTTCTATGAATGCATAAAAGCTATACTCAGCCTATAAATTAAGTTTCCAGGGTTTCCTCCTTTCATAATTTCTGTAACATTTTGTATAATGTACGAATCATCTTTACTCTGCAAGTATGTTCAAACTCTTCCTTACAAATCTCTGGCCATGTCCTTTTTTCCTGAATAGACTTTTCTATTGGTTTATTTCATTAGCAATTAATAAATGTACATTAAATAAAATTCCCCTAGCCAATTATTTCCCTTCTCTATAGGCAATAACTGTTCTCAGAATTGTTTATATTCTTGTATTCTCATTTCTTATATTCTGCAATTACCACTGGATTATTTTTAAGCTTCTGTTTTGCTCTCCATAGTTTAGGTCATTCTTACTTTAAATAATGAAAGTATTTCTCTTATATTTCTTTCTACTACTTTTAGGATCACTTTTCCCATAAAAGTATTTCATCCACCTGATACTTGTTGTAAAATATGATATCTCAATATCATTTTTTTAAAATTCTCACATCAAAACTCTATTGTCATCCAATAACCTAATTTTAACCCAATTTTGAATTAAACTGCCAGTTATACTCTAAATTCCAGTATTTGTATATATTTTGACTGTTGAGTTGATTGCATTTGTCTGCTTATTTATGTTTTAGTAAACTTCTCTTTTAATGTTTATCATTTTGTAAAGTTAATGTCTGAAATAGTAGGTCTTCTATTATTGTGCGTTTTTAAAGACTTTACATTTTGAGAAGTTTTTAGAAAAATTGGGTGGGAGGTACAAAGATGTTCCATATACTCCTTACCCCCAACACATGCAAAGCCTCCCCTACTGTCAATACCCGCCAGGTAAATGGCACATATCTTCCAATTGATGAACCTATACTGATACATCATAATCACTCAAAGCATAGTTTACATTACGGTTCACTCTTGGTGATGTAAATTCTATGGATTTGGACAAATATACAATGACAACTGACACATATCCATCACTATATGATCATACAGAGTATTTTCACTGCCCTGAAGATCCTCAATACTCAGTGTATTTAGCCAGCCTTTTATCCCCAACCTCTACTGACTACTGATCTTTTTACTGTCTCCATAGTTTTACTGTTTCCAGAACATGATATAGTTGGAATCATACAGCATACAACCTTTTCAGATTGCTTCTTTCACTTAGTAATATGCATTAACTTTCCTTCACGTCTTTTCATGGTTTTATAGTTCATTTCCTTTTTATTTGTCAAACCCCGAATAATATCCCGTTGTCTGGATGTAGCATAGTTTAATGATTCATTCAACTAATAAAGGACATCTGACTTCTAAGTTTTGATACTTATGAATAAAAGCTGCTAGAAACATCCATACACAGATTCTTGTGGGTACACAAGGTTTTTGGTTACTTTGGGTCAATACCAAGGACTGTGATTGCTGGTATGGTAAGCACATGTTTAATCCTGTAGATAACCTCCCAACCGTCTTCCAAATTGGCGGTTCCATTTTGCATTCCAACCAATGAATGAAGGTTACTGCTGCTTCACATCCTTTCCAGAATTTGGTGTTGATGGAATTATGACCATTCCGGTAGATGTGTAATGGTATCTCATTGTTTGAATTTGCATTCCATAGGAACACATGATGTGGAGCATGTTTTCAGATGTTTTGTTTTGTCTTGTTTTGTTTTTTGCCATCTCCGTATCTCCTTTGGTGAAGTGTTTGTTAAGGTCTTTGCCCCATGTCATAATCAGGTGATTGGTTTTATTACTGTTGAGTTTCAAGGCCACTTTGCATATTTTGATAACAACCCCTTATGAGGTGTGTCTTTTGCAACTATTTCCTCCTAGTCTGTGACCTGTGTCCTCCTTCTCTTCACAGAGAATTTGTCTTTTACAGAACAGACAGTTTTTTTTATTTTAATAAAGTTCACCTCAACCAGTATTTCTTTCATGGATCATGCCGTCAGTGTTTTATCTAAAAGACATTCCCATGGCCCAAATCGTCTAGGTTTTCTCCTCTGTTATCTTCTAGGAGTTTCATAGTTTATGCTTCCAACATCCCTGCCATTTCTGAGTCTGGTGCCCATGCTTGTTCAATCCCTTCAATTCACTTTTTGCCTTTTAGTATTCCCTGTAATTTTTATTGAAAAGTGGACGTGATGTACTGGGTAAAAGGAATTATGATAAATAAGCCTTTAGTTATGTAGTGGTTTGTGTGTGGTGGTGGGGGGAGGGGAACATTCTACATAGTCCTATGATTAGGGCTGTCTTCAGATGAGCCGGTGCCTCTGGGCTGTGAACTTCACCCGTTTTTCTCAATTATTTTCCTCCCATTTAGGTGGAAAGAATGTCTCAAGAGGGGCAGATTTGGGTATTTTCCCTCCCTCAAGATCTGATCAAACCTCAGCAGGTTAGGCTCTGGTAAAACCCCTATTCGTTTTCTTTTTTTTTCCAGAACAACTTTTTAAGTTGCTCACAATTTTGTGGGTTTTGTGATAATTGTTACCTTAGAACTGATTTTTTTTTAGGATACTTGTTATTTTTATCGGGCTCTACATTTCCATTTGTTTATGTTTTCTTCCGTATCCCATGGTAGCATTTTAAGGTTTTCTTTCTAGAGATTTTACATATTTTTAACACAGTTTTTCTTCATATTGCATATATATTACTAAGTATTTTATCTATTTTGTTGCAGCTGCCAAATGTGTTCTTTCTTATATGACTGTTAAATATAAAACTCTAATACGTATTAACTTTTTACTCAACAACCTCCTTTAAATTTTCTGTCATTCATGAGAGTTTGTTGGATCCCATTATAAAACATTTAAATCATCTAAAAATTGTGATCATGTTAAATATTCTTTTCCAATATTTACATGGACCATTTCTTTGTTTTTATATTTCTGTTGGGTAAGACCTCTAGAACAGTTTTTTGGCCTTCTGACTTTATTAGAAATTAATATAATATTTCCCAATAGCCACATATATTCCTCATGCTAAGGTAATATTCATATTACAAATTTTATTAGGATATTTTATTAAGGGCAGATATTGTCATTCAAATATCTTTTCAGGATATATAATACATCTTCACACAATTTTTCTCACTCAACCCATTTATCTGTTATATTTTATTCATAGGTTTCCTAATACTGTTCTATCCTTGGATTTCTGAAAGAAATTCCATGACTCTGGGAGAAAGTCATGGGGTATTATTGTCCTTTAATTATGCTGTTGAATTATGCATTTTTGTGATTTAAAACATATTCCTTGATGTATTTAGTTATGTCACCTTTCCCATTTCAAATATATTTATATATGTACATACTAGCTTTTTCATTGCTTCAACTTTAAATTTTTTATGCTATGCAATATACACACGCGTACACATAGGAATGTGTGTAGTATATTAAATGTAAATCGGTGCAGCCGCTGTGGAAAACGGCATGGAGTTTCCTCAAAAAATTAAGGAGAGAAATACTGTATGATTCAGTAGTTCCAGTACTGAGCATTTACCCAGAGAAAATGAAAACACTAGTTTGAAAAGATACATGCACCTTATGTTTTTTGCAGCATTATTTTCAATAGCCAAAATAGGGAAGCAAACTAGGTGTCCACTCATAGAGAAATGGATGAAGAAGATGTGCTATAGGTATACAATAGAATATTAGGCAGATATAAGTATACAACAGAATATGAGGCAGCCATTAGAGAGGATGAGATCACACCATTTGTGACAAGATGGTTCGGCCTAGAGTGTATTATGCTACGTGAAATAAGTCAGTCAGAGAAAGACAAATATCATAGGATTTCATTCCTATGTGGAATCTAAAAACACCAAATGAATAAACAAACAAATAAAAGGTAAATCAGATCTCTAAACATAGAGAACCGACTGACGGTTGCATGAGGGAGGGGTCTGGAGGGTTAGGCAAAATGGGGGAAGGGATAGAGTCTTTGAGTTACGGGATGAACACATCATGACAATAGGAGGCATGACCCAGGGAAGACAGTGCCGTCTGGTGACAGATGGTGACTTGTGGCGAGCACAGCGTAGTGCATACACGTCGGATCACGATGTTGTACACTTGAAACCAATATAACATGGTGTGTCAACTATATTCAACTAAAACATAATGTAAGAAAAGATAGTATATTTAATTCTCCTTGTCACTTCTGTAAAATAATTAAATATGACAATCTTTTTTTTCAATTTAATACTTTTGAAGAGTTCTTTTCTTTGTTTTATGTTTACTTATTTATTTTGAAAGGGAGACAGAGGGTGAGCAGGGGAGGGGCAGAGAGAGAGAATCCCAAGCTGGCTTTTGCACTATCAGCACAGAGACCAATACGGGGCTCGAACTCCCAAACCGTGGGATCGTGACCGGAGCTGAAACCAGGAGTCGGGCGCTTTAACTGACTGAGCCACCCAGGTGGGGCCACTGAAGAGTTATATTTTCTTGACTGATCAGTAGTGAAAATAAAGACTGGCTTTTTTTTTTTTTTTTTTTTTTTTTTTTTTTTTTTTTTTTTTACAAAATAGTGCCTCGTTTACTGTGGGTATTTGACAACTCCTGAGGTTGACTATCTTTATAAATTTTTTCTTAACAATACCCGCTTAACTGCTCTAATATAAGAAACAACAATAACATTTAGTTGGTGCTTTTCATTCAACAGGGTGATCATCACACAGATTTTAAATGAAAATGTGGCAGCAGTTCTGTGAAGCAGTTATTATGATTATTATCCTATTTTCCAGATGACAAAACTCAGCCACAGAGATATTTTTAAAAATTGCCAGTGGTCCCCCAGTTTTGATCAGTGTATCTGGGAACCTGAACAATCTTTTGCCTCCAATACTGGCTCTTCCTGAAATCCAAGGCATGGTTACCTTCTATGTCCTTCGGAATAGGTCCTTCCACCCCTTAATCGGCCCAAATGATTTAGTTTTCTATTGTTTCTCTTTTCCACCCTACATACCTCCTTTTTATGCCCTTGACAGATGACCCTGAAATAGTACATAATTATCCTTTGTACTGTATTTTAAAATGAGTGTGCTAGTTCATGGATGTTTCAGCAGGATTGATGGAGTAGAATTTTTTTAATATAATTTGTTGTCAAATTGGCTTTCATACAACACCCAGTGCTCATCCCAACAGGTGCCCTCCTCAATGTCCATCACCCATTTTCCCTCTCCCCCACCCCTCTATCCACCCTCAGTTTGCTCTCGGTATTTAAGAGTCTCTTGTGGTTTGCCTCCCTCCCTGTCTGTAACTATTTTTCCCCCTTCCCCTCCTCCATGGTCTTCTCTTAAGTTTCTCAAAATCCACTTATGAGTGAAAACATATATCTGTCGTTCTCTGACTTATTTCGCTCAGCATAATACCAGCACTTTCAACAACAGCCAAATTATGGAAAAAGCCTAAATGTCCATCAACTGGCGAATGGACAAAGAAGATGTGGTTTATATATACAATGGAATACTACTTGGCAATGAGAAAGAAGGAAATCATGCCATTTGCAGCAACGTGGATGGAGCTGGAAGGTATTATGCTGAGTGATGGAGTAGAATTTAATTGATACGGAATTTTCTTAAAAGTTTATGTGGTTCTTATGTAACTTCGATTTTTTAATATTAAGAATCTAAGCTTCTTAGCACTAAAGCATAAAAATAAAGTCATATGTTCAGAAAATACGTCAATAGCTGTAATTATTGAAACAGTTAATGTAAAACATTAAAAACAAAGCTGATCATGTTATTGTCATTCAACAACTATAAATTGTTACCGTGATAATTATTGCTACACTGATTTCCAGTATTGTCCTTCACAGTTTAGGGCTTTCTCTGGGCCATAAAAATTGCTTAGTAATAGTAGTGTAACTTTTTCCTGACCACTTAGCTGGTTCTGTCTTCTCAGAGGTAAGCATGCCAAAAATTCAAGAGAAAAGGGATGGGGAATAAATGATTGGTCAAAGTACAAAAGAAGGTACCAAAAGACAAAGTCGAGGACATCTTGAAAGTTAATCTCTGAAACAATAATGTAAGAAATGCAACCATACTCAACTGGAAAGAAAGAGAATGTAATGAAATAAAAAGGGCATTTGTAAGGATTAAAAAGATCAAGCGTAAAGTCTGGAATGTGAGAAAAGAAATTAAGAAAAATATTCTCAGTAAGCACGCACCCTTAATTTTTGGAAATTTACTTTCCTTGCTTAAAATAAGACCTGTTGTTCTAAGGCTCCCTTTCTCCAAATAAGTTGATATCCCATCATTCTAGGCTGTATGGAAGTGTTTTTCATTGACACAGTTTTCATTCTCTGAAAGAAGAAATGGGATCATGCGGTCAACTCACACTGTCCCACTCTCTTCCTGCTGGTCTAACTTTCATCTATATGGATTTAACGGGGCACAGGCTTTCTGACTAGGCTCAGTTTCTCTTTATAAAAACTGAAGTGATGACCTCCATGCTTCATTTAAGATAACCAGTCCTTGGGGCGCCTGGGTGGTGCAGTCGGTTAAGCGTCCGACTTCAGCCAGGTCATGATCTCGCGGTCCGTGAGTTCGAGCCCCGCGTCGGGCTCTGGGCTGATGGCTCGGAGCCTGGAGCCTGTTTCCGATTCTGTGTCTCCCTCTCTCTCTGCCCCTCCCCCATTCATGCTCTGTCTCTCTCTGTCCCAAAAATAAATAAACGTTGAAAAAAAATTTAAAGATAACCAGTCCTGAAGAGGCCAACCTAAGACCCATGGAGAGTAACGAACATCAGGTGTTTCAGTGCTTCTGCAACCTGATTCTGCTACTACTTATAGCCTTGCCTGGCTTCCTTTTCCTTAGGATAAAATACAGATGTTTAGACATGGGCTACGAAGTCTAGGGCTAGCTTCACTAGCCTTTTCTCACCACCCTTAAGCAACATCCTCTGAAACAGACTATACTGCACTGTTTGGAAATCACGGACCATATCCTAATCCAGATTTTATTTATAAGTCATTGAATATTTGAATTTTCGTGACAGTGTTATCCATGTCAATGCCTTACAGGCAGACGGTGACCAGAAGAATATGTCCACAGTTGAACGAGTTGGTTTCATGATGCCTTGCACAGATTGAACATATACCATGGGAACTGTGTGACCATCTCATTAAGTGGGTATCTAAACCTATTATAGGATTTAGCCTGTGGTTGAGCGTCTAAGGAAATAGGAGTTTGCTCTAGATTGGGTACTTCAGCAAACGTTGGAAATTCAATGGTTGGATATCTTCATAAATCTTACGCATCGAGACAGAGAGTGAGGATCCTACATTAAAAGAAGGTAGTCAGCGGTCACTCATTTTGGCTAAGAAGGGATATGTTTGACATTTTGTGCATGGCACATTGACCTTGTTTTTGCCATAGCTTAAGTAAAATTATGAAGCATAAATTATAATTATGAAATCGTTTTGTCTCATTGTGTGATAGTTAATTCTATGTGTCAACTTCATTAGGCTGTGGTATTCAGATACTTAGCCAAATACTACTCTAGATGTGTCCGTGAAGGTATAATTTAGAAGAAATTTTTTTTATGAAATTTATTGTGAATTTGGTTTCCATACAACACCCAGTGCTCATCCCAACAGGTGCTCTCAATACCCATCACCCATCCACCGTGCCTCCCTCCCACCCCCCATAAACCCTCAGTTTGTTCTCAATTTTTAGGAGTCTCTTATGTTTCGGCTCCCTCCCTCTCTAACCATTTTTTTTCTTCCCCTCCCCCATGGTCTTCTGTTAAGTTTCTCAGGATCCACATAGGAGTGAAAACATACGGAATCTGTCCTTCTCTGTATGACTTATTTCACTTAGCATAACACTCTCCAGTTCCATCCATGTTGCTACAAAAGGCCAGATTTCATTCTTTCTCATTGCCACGTAGAAGAAATTGACATTTAAATCAGTGTACTTGGAATAAAGCAGAGTACCTCCTGTAATGTGGGATCAGGGTTATTATGGTAAGAAAGACCAAGTGGAACCCACTAAAATTGCTTCTACCTAAGAAAATAGTAAACCAAAAGCAAGGCCACATTCCGGACGGACTGCAGAGATTAGTGCCACAATCAAGAACCTAAATGATGCAGCGTTCTTTCAGCTGATCCAGATCCCCATTCAACTTGCTTATTTAGCCTGTGCTGAAGGAATGGGGGCAATATATCGACTCTGCAAGATGATTCCTAACCACCAGGTCCAACCTAGCTACAGCCACTGCTGAGTTCCCAGACTGGCAACAGCAGAAACCAACCCGGAGCTCCTGGTGGCCCACCAGTCCCTGGGGTGATCACCAGCTACCTGCTGGACCTATAGCAGCCTGGAGCTAGGAGCACTTCCTTCATCAAAAGAGGAACATTTGGTCTTACTTGGAAGAGACATTTACTTCGGATGTGCATTGGCCTTCCTTGCATGCGATGCTTCTGCCCAAATTGCGACCAGTGAACTTACAGAATGTCTTGTCAACCATCACATTTGACACAGCGTTGTGTATGATCGAGGAAATCGCTTCACACCACGGGAGGTATGGCCATGGACTCGTGATGGTGGAATTCGCCAGTGTCACCATGTTCCCCACAGTCCCCAAGCAGTTACCTGGATTGAACAGTGAAGTCCTGGTGACGATGCCGGACAAGTGGCAATACCTTGGGCAAGGGCTGGGACAAGTTTCTCCGGAAGGTGGTACGTGTCTATCAGCATCCAGTGTCTGGTGTTATTCCTCTCATAGCCAGGATTCATGGGTCCAGGAATCAAGGGGTAGAGAGAGGAGTGGCACCAATCTCTTACCCCTACTAGTATACCAGCAACATTGTTGCATTCTGTCACCACAAACTTATATTCTGTTGGCCTAGATGTCTTAGTTCTAAAAGGAACAAGTCTTCCCCCAGAAGAAACAGTGATTCCATGGAAGTAGAAGTTAAGAGGGCCTCCTAGCTACTGTCAGCTCCTAGTGCCTCTGATTCCATCAAAGAAGAAAGGTACTATGCTGGCGGGGGTGATTCCTCATTAGCAAGGGGTAACTGGACCGCAAATCCAAAATGGAAGTAAGGCATAGTACGTTTGCAATACAAAAGATCCCTTAAGGCATCTCTCTTAGTATTGCCACGCCCTGTGGTTCAAGTCTATGAAAACTACAACCCAGTTCAGGCAGAACTCCTTATGGCCCGAACTCTTCAGGAATGAAGGTTTGAGTTCCTTAAAATCAGCAACTTTAAGAGTAGGATTATCCTTGGTATGGAAAGCAGTATGTAGGCAAACTAGCCCGGGGTAAGGATATTTTCCATTTTGTTTTCTTTTTTTTTTGCCTTAACTTTTTCTTCACCAGTTGAGAGCCACCGCCAGCTAGGTGCTTGCTGAAGGCAAAAGACGCGTGGCAATGCGTCGCAGAAGAAGGTACTTGTAAAGACCACCTACGATCACGTGACCAGTTGCGGAAAGGAGCACTTTAACTGGCACGTGTATTTCGTTCTTATTTTGTTAGGAACCTGTGTGCGTGTTTTAAGTACCTTTGTTTTCCTCCCTATTTTTATCCCTTTATCATGTAACAAAATACGTATTAACCTTACAGCGTAGTGTTTAAGTTACAGGACATCAAGGAAAAGAATCAACATCACCCAAAGACTCTGTTTCCTCCCCTGGGAAAGGGCTAGTACATTCTTTATTATATGCAGCATAGTTACATTGCGTTAGGTAGGAGTATTACTGTGCTGCTGTGTTTACTCAGAGATTAAGTGTGTTTTAAGGAGATGAGTACAGGTGCCCCGCTGACAAGGCGTGGACTCCTGATAGTTAATTTTATGTGTCAGCTTGGCTAGGCCAGAGGGCTCTGACATTTGGTCAGACCTGCTGAAGGTATTGTTTAAATAAGATTAATGTTTCAATCAGTAGACTTTGAGTAAAGCAGATTACCCTCCCCCTAATGTGAGTGGGCTTCATTCCTTCAGTTAAAAGCCTTAAAAAAAAGACTACCTTCCCATTTCAAACAGAAGGCATCCTGTTGGCCTAATGGCTCTTGGATTCAAACAACAACATCGGTTTTTCTCTGGGTCTTCAACCTGCGAGACTGTTCTGCAAATTTTGGACTTGCCAGCCTTTGTTAATTGCATGAGCCAGTTCTTTAAACATAAATCTCTGTGTCTCTGTCTCTCTGTGCCTGTGTCTCTGTCTCTCCTTCTCTCTCTCCATATATATGGAGAGATATACACACAGATAACCCTATCACACACACAGATAACCCTATGACACACACGTATTTATAATTTGCTGATTTTTATGTAATATGTAAACATTACTTGGGTACATATTTTTATCATTTTCATCAAATGCTGGCTGTGTCCCCAGAACTTAGAATGATGCATGGCCCATAGCTGAGGCTCCGCTAAATATCCATTGAATGAATGAATGGAACACAGAGAAGTTCAATAATTTATCTAAGTGCCATGGTGGGTAACAAGGCAGAATATCAACTCAGGCCGACCCAACTCAGAACTCAAAGATTACCCAAGTAACTAATATGTCTCAAAATGCATATCCCTAAAATCAGCAGCTTTCATTCTAGGATTAGAATGAATCTATCCTTAGAGTACAATCGAAGATGTGAACAAACTAGGCTTCGATAAGAATAATTTTGTTTTTGTTTTAACTTTTTTCTTCACTGAAAATGGTTCCTTTTGTCCTTTGAAAATAAAAGAGTTTACATTTTTTTTTGTAAATTTTTTTTAACGTTTATTTATTATCGAGAGACAGAGAGACACAGAGTGCAAGCAGGGGAGGGCAGAGAGAAGGGGAGACACAGAATCTGAAGCAGGCTCCAGGCTCTGAGCTGTCAGCACAGAGCCGGAAGCGGGGCTTGAACTCACAAACCGCGAGATAATGACCTGACAGGCTGAAGTGGGATGCTTAACCCACTGAGCCACCCAGGCTCCCCTACTCTACATGTTTTTAACGCAAATATCTTAAGGCAGACTTCAGCCTGTTTTCTAATCTCATCTGGAAGTCACAGGTACCTCAATATAAAGAACAGTTAATCTGTAACTTGAATGTTTGTATGGCAAATAGGAAGAGTACAAGGTCTTGGGGCACCTGCATGGCTCAGTCTGTTAAACATCAGTTAAAACTTGGTTTTGGCTCAGGTCAAAGTGAGTTCAAGCCCTGCATAGAGTTGGTGAGTTCAAGCCTCACATACAGTTATGTGCTGGTGGTGGAGAACCTATTTGGAATTCTCTCTCTCTCCCTGTCTCTCCACCCCTCCCGTGCTCTCTCTCTCTCTCTCTCTCTCTCTCTCTCAAAATAAATAAGAAATAATAAACTTAAAAAAAAAACAAGATTTGGAAAGCAGAAAGATAGACTTCTTCATATTAATATAGTTTAACAGATGATTAATACTCCTACAAAACAAGTTTATGTTCAATATTCTCACCGGTTTTCCAAAGCCCAAAACAAACATGAAAATATTACGTTCATGAAAGCTGTGTTTCCTGTGTCAGAAGTCAGTGTAATATTTGCTGGCCTATCTGGAGCACATCTTATGGAGGTTGTATTTATTCTGCCTGTTCAGATGAAAGCTGTAATAATAAAACTGTCGTGGGGAAGGCGATTGTCCTCTCTGAGACTGTGTTATAAAGCATTGCTGAGTAAAGTGGGTTCTTGTCCTTTTCTTCAATCATTGCCAGGATCATGGTTCCCAAGTTCAGGTCTTAGCAAAATGCCTGCAGGGATATCTCTGAGTGTAGCTGCATCAAGTCAGCTAAACTTGTTTTATTAAAAAAAGTAAAAAAAAAAAAGAAAAATCCAAATCCCAGACTAAAGACAGGTACATACACAGGGGAGACTGTAATTAATCTTAATGTTAGTAATGTCAACTATTTTCATGACTATCATGATAAAGCCATCAATTACTCCCAGCATTAACAGAGAAGTTCAGCTAGTGAGCTGACAACTTTACCAATAGTCTCTCACCTAATCCTTGCACTAGCTTTGTGGATAAATATTATCAAAACTATTTCAATGATGAGCAAACCAAAATCAAAAATATTCAGTCACTTATGAAATTGGTGGCAAATGTCATGCTTCCAAACTCATGCTGCTGTTGAAGTACATGGGGATTTTGTAGTTCTCTCAGATGTGACAAGTTATAGAATTGGTTAGTTTCTCCTATTTGGAGCCATTTCTGTGAAATTTCTAGAGAGAACTACGTCCTAGGTGGCCCGAGAGTAAACAAGTCCTTGCAAAAAACCGTCCTTGCAAAAAAAAAAAAAAAAAAAATCACACTTGCCAGGGGTGAACTATTATAGATTCAGAAAATAATTAAGAATCACAATAAACGTATGCGTCTGTGTGTGTCCCCTTACTCATAGCCCTTTAGCACCGAACTATCCATTTTGCTATTATTTTGAAATTGAGAAGATAATATGCAGCCACAGACAAAAGGGCTCCATTTGTATCCGTATGTTAAGCAAAGAATGTATATATGCATAGACATATACAAGTTCTTGAGGTTAGCGACCGATCAAAGTATTTACAGAATTATAAGCCTTGCGACACCATTCACTAGTATTCTTTTTCTCGGAAAAGTTTTTGAAATTTAATAGCTTCTCAGATTGCTCATGTTTCAAGAACGGCAGGGGAGAGTATAGTTCAAATCGAGGTGAACTTGAGTGTGAATCTCATTTCCAGATACTAGGTGTGTGACCTTGAACAGTGAGTGTGGTGTCAAGGCTGCCTAACCGGAGATTTGGGGAAAGCTGCAGAAGCTATAAACACCACGGTTTAAAAAGAACAGAGCCTGACATGCTTAACATTCTGATAAGCAGATGTTATATGTCTCCTCCTATGATAGGCTCAGCGGTATGGACCGAAAGCGTGAACCCTGGAATGCGAAGAATTGTTCCAAGCCCAAGTTTTTGCCATTCCCTAGCTACATGACCTAGGTCATTAAAAAAAATCACGCCAGTGTTCTTAGATTATCCATAAAATAGAAATAGAGACAGATAATGACAATCTGAGAATAAGGTGAAAAATATTTAGGGGAATATTTTCCAGTATATTTCAGAACAGAGAAGAGTCTGCCCAATTTTTATTTTCCTTAATTCATACCTTACTACCTTTAATTTCTTTTATCTAAAAACACGATTTCATTTGTTTTTCCCTCTTTTAATTTAAATTTGAGTTTGTTAACTTGCAGTGCAATATAGGTTTCAGGAATAGAATTCAGTGATTCTTCACGTACATATAAAACCCAGTGCTCATCATAACAAATGCCCTCCTTCGTACCCATTACCCACCTAGCCCATCTCCCATCCACCTCCTTCCATCAACCCATAGTTTGTTCCCTATCATTAAGAGTCTCTTGTGGTTTGTTTCCCTCTCTTCTCTTTCTCCCCCTTCCCATATGTTCATCTGTTCTGTTTATTAAATTACACATGATTGAAATCATATGGTATTTGTCTTTCCCTGATTGACTTATTTCACTTATTATAATACATTCTAGCTCCATCCACATCATTGCGAATGGCAAGATTTCATTCTTTTTGATGGCTGAGTAATAATCCATTACATATATATATATATATATATATATATATATATATATATCTTCATGGATTGGAAGAATAAATGTCTATACTATCCAAAGCAATCCACACATTTAATACAATCCTGATCAAAATACCACCAGCCTTCACAGAGCTAGAACAAACAATCCTAAAATTAGTATGGAACCACAAAAGACCCCAATAGTCAAAGCAATCCTGAAAAAGAAAAAAAAAACACTGGCAGCATCGTGATTATAGATTTCAAGCTATATTACAAATCTGTAATCATCAAGACAGTATGGTACTGGAATGAAAACAGACACACAGGTCAATGGAGCACTATAGAAAACCTAGAAATGGACCCACAACTGTATGGTCAACTAGTCTTTCACAAAGCGGTAAAGAATAGCCAATGGAAAAAAAGACATTCTCTTCAACAAACGATTCTGGGAAAACTGGGCAGCGACATGCAGAAGAACGAAACTGGACCACTTTCTTACACCAGACACAAAAAGAAACTCAAAATGGATGAAAGACCTCAGTGTGAGACAGGAAACCATCAGAACCCTAGAGGAGAACATAGGCAGCAAACTCTTGGACCTTGGCTGGAGCAACTTCTTACTAGACACATTGCCAAAGGCAGGGGAAACAAAAGGCAGCGTGGACTACTGGGACTTCACCAAGATAAAAAGCTTCTGCACAGCAAAGGAAACAAACAAAAAAACTAAAAGGCAGCCTACAGAATGGAAGAATATATTTGCAAATGACAATCTGATAAAGGGCTAGTATCCAAAATCTATAAAGGACTTATCACACTCAACACCCAAAACACTAATAACCCAGTTAAGAAATAGGTAGAAGACATGAATAGACATTTTTTCAAAGAAGCCATCCAGATGGCTAACAGACACGTGAAAAGATGCTCAACATCACTCACGATCAAGGAAATACAAATCAACGCCACGATGAGATACAACCTCACACCTGTCAGAGTGGCTAAAATTAACCACACAAAAAACAAACAGGTGTTGGCGAGGATGCAGAGAAGGCGAACCCTCTTGCACTGGTTGGTGGGAACGCAAACTGATGCAGCCACTCTGCAAAGGAGTATGGAGGTTCCTCAAGAAACCAAAAACGATCCATCAGTTGCACCATTAGATATTTACCTAAAAGATATAAAAATACAGATTTGAAGGGGCACATACACCCCAATGTTTATAACAGCATTATCAACAATATGCAAACTACAGAAAGAACCTAAATGTCCCTCAACTGATCAATGGATAATTCATACTTTAAAATTCAATACTGGGGCGCCCGGGTGGCTCAGTCGGCTGAGCGTCCGACTTCGGCTCAGATCACGATCTGACGGCTTGTGGGTTCCAGCCCCGCGTAGGGCTCTGTGCTGACAGCTCAGAGCCTGGAGCCTGCTTCGGATTCTGTGTCTCCCTCTCTCTCTGCCCCTCCCCCACTCGTGCCATGTCTCTGTCTCTCAAAAATAAATACACATTTAAAAAACGTAAAAGAAAATAAAATTCAATGTCAACACACATACATCAGAACCAGAGCTCCCCAGAGAAGAGGCAGAGATCCTGGAACCTCTTGTGCCAGAAAGTAAGTGCTCATATAAAGGATGGGGACCTGTCAAAAAGTACACAACAGTCGACCTGAGAGTATTCCAAGTCACAAAACTGGAACAGTTTTGAGCAACAAAATAATAACAATAGTACCGGATTAAAAAACATAGAATAAAATTAATACCAATGATTCCAAATGGATAGAAATACTCCAGTAAATAAACAAACAAGGGAGAGAGACAGCTCCTCCTTAGAGAAGAATTCCAAAGGTAAAAGGAATTATGGAATATATAAATTACAAACAGAGTTCCTGCTAATGATTGCTATGGGCAGGATTTAACGATGGATGATAAAATCAGAGAGCCAAAGTTTGAGAAAAAAACCAATGTGTGCATAGTCTCAAAATATATACCCCAAGATATTTACTAATGACCAAGGGGGGGAATAGGAAATTTACAGTGGAGAAACCCAGCAAACCCCACTTTTGACAAGTGGATAGGAGTAATACCAGTCATAAGATACACTGACATTGTGTCACCTGATAGAAAATACTAAAAAGGAGAGTCGCCTGGGTGGCTCAGTCAGTTAAGCATCCGACTTTGGCTCAGGTCATGATCTTATGGTTGCTGGGTTCAAGCCCCACGTCGGGCTCTGTGCTGACAGCTCATAGCCTGTAGCCTGCTTTGGATTCTGTGCCTCCCTCTCTCTCTGCCCCTCTTTCCTCTTCAAAAATAAATAAACATTGGGGCGCCTGGGTGGCGCAGTCGGTTAAGCGTCCGACTTCAGCCAGGTCACGATCTCGCGGTCCATGAGTTCGAGCCCTGCGTCAGGCTCTGGGCTGATGGCTCAGAGCCTGGAGCTTGTTTCCAATTCTGTGTCTCCCTCTCTCTCTGCCCCTCCCCCGTTCATGCTCTGTCTCTCTCTGTCCCAAAAATAAATAAATGTTGAAAAAAAAATTAAAAAAAATAAATAAATAAACATTAAATAACAAAAATTTTTTAAATACTAAAAAGGACATGTCACTCCTGGAGTCCTCTATAAAAAAGACATAATGTCTGTCTAATCATGAAAAATATATATCAGGTAAACCTTAATTGAGGGACAGTCTAAAAAATCACTGTCCAGGACTCTAAAAATGCCAAAGTTATGAAAGACAAAGAAAAACTGAACAAATGTCACAGACTGAAGTAGAAAACTAAATTTCCATGTGGGATCCTGGAACACAGAAACGATCTTTAAATAACAGGTGAAATCCAAATAGCATCTTTATTTCAGTTGATAGTATTTGCATGGATAATAATTTCCTAGTTTTTATCATATACCATTAGTACACATGATGTTTACATTAAAGGACTGTGGCTGAAGGGGATACAGGTAATCAATTTATTTAAATCTAACATTATGTCAAAATTAAATCTAAAAAATCAATAGTCTTTGCAGACTATCAATAATAAATCCTAATATTGATTTTTTAAAGAAAAAGTAATATCATTCAAAACAGCAAAAATATTAGCAAACCCTTTGAAACATAGCTATCAGGAAATACTGAAAATCTAAATAAAGAAGAGTATAAAACTTTATGAAAGGCATATAAAGTGTCTTCATAAAGACACTCACCATATTGGTATATATGAAGCTTCAAAATTATATACAAAAGTATTGTTCCTGACACAATCAGAAATTCAAGATGATACTAATCAGATTACTTATGGGGTATAGGACGAAGCCTGACACTCTGACTCAAAATTAGTATATGGATCATATACAACTACTGAATAATATACAGTATAGAATACAATTTAAAATAATAAAGAGCGATGAGAGAACACTTGCCACAGCAGATTGCCAGCTTCCTATTCTATAAATCAATGGCGATTAAAATAATGTAAGATTTATACCGGAGGGAAAAGACATCTGAGACTTATATAACTGCATATAGGAGGCTGTAGGAGCAGGGCGATATTGTTCGGTGGCCAATGGCATGTGAACTCCAAACATATTGAATGAATTCACAGAAAAATACGATTTTTTATTATTGATAAAGTTACTTACACTCCTATGCCTGCAGTTCCTTATCTGCAAAATGCTTACGTGAATAGTCAACTTACGTGTTGATGTGACTGTTAGACAAGTTACGTAGAGCATTTAATGGACATTCACACTCAAAATGGTAGGCTATCATGATTTGCTATTCTTATGATTCGATACAGATGGTATTCCGAGACAATGGGGCTAAGATTGAAGTTAGATCCTTGTACTTCCTTTTAAAATATAATAATAACTACGTATAAAGAACAAAAGTAATTTTCAAAATTTCCCGAGAAACTCTTACAGCTGGAAAAGATTTCATCTTTCTCCTGAGGCCGGATGAAAGGCTTCTGTGCTAAAATATTTTAAATTGTACCACTCTTGCACAGAACTTCAAAACATGCCATCCCTAAAATGCAAGAACAGAGAGAGACACTGGAAGAAACAGAGTGCCTGTTTTAGGGCCACAGAATGCAAAGCTGAAGTATCCGTTTTTCTTCTTTCAGACAAACAAGAAGGGGGAAAAAAGTTAACATATTAATAATGTAAAAGGAGTGAGATTGAGTGACAGATATTGTTTTTTTTTTAATTTTTTTTAACGTTTATTTATTTTTGGGACAGAGAGAGACAGAGCATGAACGGGGGAGGGGCAGAGAGAGAGGGAGACACAGAATCGGAAGCAGGCTCCAGGCTCTGAGCCACCAGCCCAGAGCCCGACGCGGGGCTCGAACTCGCGGACCGCGAGATCGTGACCTGAGCGGAAGTCGGACGCTTAACCGACTGAGCCACCCAGGCGCCCCGAGTGACAGATATTGTAACTATCATCTGAAATTGGACTTTGTTCTCCCTCACAGAAACCTCACCAGATTTCTGGTAGGGACGAGGCATCGTTCCACTGTGCCTGATTAAGCAAAAACAATCCATTAGAACAACGCTATTTTGGCTAGGAGACCAAAAACACAGGCAACAAAAGAAAAAAGAAAAGAAAAAGAAAAAAAAAATGGAATTACATTCAATCTAAAAACTCTGGCACAGCAAAGGAAGCAATCAGCAGGGGGAAAAGGTGACCTACAGGAGATTTCTCAAAATATTAAATATACAACAACCAACTGGCCCACAGGATCCACTCATCCCACTTCTGAGTGCATGTCCAAAGGAAATGAATCGGTATCTCAAAAAATTCCCCCCACCGCCACGTTCCTTGTAGCATTATTCACAATAGCCAAGGCATGGAAACAACATAAATGTTCCTTCGAAAATGAATAAAGGAAATATAGTATTTACATACAAATGTTCTTCAGGCTTCAGGGAGATCCTGCCGTTTGTGACAATGTGAACGAACCGGAAGGACCTTACGCTAAGGGAAATAAGCCAGTCGCTGAAGAACAAATACAATATGATCCCACTATATGAAGAATCTAAAATAGACAAACTCGTAGGGACAGAGAGTAGGACAGGGGTTGCTAGTGGCTGGGGGGGGGGGGAGAGGGAAACGGGGAGATGTTGGTAAAAAGAGTACAAAGTTTCAGTTATGCAAGACGAATGAGTCCTAGAGATATACTTCACAGCATAATGCTTATAGTTAACAATACTGTATTGTATTGTACTGTCTTTCAGATTTAAAATTTGCTAAAAGGGTAGATCTATTTTTTTTTTCTTTTGAGAAAGAGCGCAAGCAGGGAGAGGGGCAGAGGGATAAGAGAGACAATCTTAAGCAGGTTCCCTGCAGAGCACAGAGCCTTACTCGGGGCTCCATCCCACAACCTTGAGATCATGACCTGAGCTGAAATCAAAAGTTGGATGCTCAACCGGCTGAGCCACCCACACGCCCTGCTAAGAAGGTAGGTCTTATGTTAAGTGTTCTTACCATATAGAAAAAAAAAATAAGGAAGACAGGAGAAAATTTTGGCAATGTTAGATATGTTTATGACATTGATTGTAGTTTGCTGTTTATGACACGATATATACAGCTCTTTGAATGTCAGTGATACCTCAAGAAAGTGGTTTAAAAAATAACCAAACAAAAAATCAACCACGAAAAATCCCAAAGCGTGAGCTGTCTCTAATGAAAGCTGTGACATTTGCATTGTTAAGAATTCCGCAACGGCTCCAAATCTATGAAGCAATTCCTAATTACCACCTACAAAATTGACCTGCGAGGTAGATTAAATTCTAATTAGAAATGCAAATCCTGCTCAAGAAGAGACTACCTTAATCTATCCGTGATCCAGCTTGGCTGTCTGCGACTACCAGGAGATGAATCATGCTTCACAATTCTGGAGTCTAGGGTAGTTGTTAGGAATCTGCTTATAAAAGTATTGTGACCTGTCCCATCGGCACATAAAATGAATCCATGCATTCGGTCACTCCATCCTGCACTCATATATGTGTCTGCTCCCATCTGATTGCTCTGTGGCAGTACATGAAGGAGAAAGGTTTTCTTCATACTCCAGTGGAAAGATGGAGAAGTCAAGAGGTAGTTCCAATAGGTGCTGTTAAGTCCTACAATGCATCGTGTTGGAGGACTGTTATGTGCTCCAATGTCATGGACCATGTGGGTAGTGGGCAGTGCTCGTGAACCTAACCTGAAGCCATCGGGGAACACTTTGTAGCCAGTGGGCCGTCTAAGAGACAGAGGAGAATGTTACCTGATCTTTCTCCTCTCAGCTATATGGCAGGGTGGTTAGAGAGTGGCGTGGTGGCAAAGTTCATAAATCAGGTGTGAGTAACTTACGGGTAGAGGAGATTATATTAAATTTAAGAGCATGAAGAGCTCTAGCATCAGGGTCAAATGTTAAACAAACGTCACCGGTGGATGTTGAAGTTACCCAGAGTAATGACAGAGCTTGGAACGGAATGCAAGACGGTAAACTAGAAGACAAAGAATAGAATTGATCGATCGATTGATTAACCAGATTAGTCAAAGGGTGAAGGGTAGAGGGTGGGATCTTCAGGGTCACAGTATCCCTTTCCTTGAGGGTAGAAGAGAAAAAGGATCAAGAGTTATGATGTCCAGGGGAGCCTGGGTGGCTCAGTCAGTTAAGTGTCTGACTTCAGCTCAAGTCATGATCTCGTGGTTCACGAGTTCGAGCCCCACTTCAGGCTCTGGGCTGATGGCTCAGAGCCTGGAGCCTGCCTCAGATTCTGTCTCTCTTTGTCTCTCTCAAAAATAAATAAAACTCATTAAAAAAAAAAGAATTATCCTGTCCAATATTATAGACACAAGCACATTTGAATATTTAATTTAAATTAATCAAATGAAAGAAAAAATTAGTTCCTAAGTTACCCTAAACACTTTTCAAGTGTTCCATTGTCACATATAGCTAGCGGCTACCGCATTGGACAACACGGATATAGAATACGTCTGCCACTGCACAAAGTCCTATGTCACAGAACTCTGAGAAATTCCAAGCTACCTCGAGAGCCTGAGGTATATGAAGTATAAAAGCCTATGCAGCACAAACGTGAGATAACTTCAGGGAGCAAATGCCTTCATTAGAAGAAAAAATTATATGTTAATGCCAGAGGAGAAGGGACACTTCAAAATGTTATGGAGAAAAAATGGGTTCCTTTGGGCGCAATGGAAAGCCTTGGGATGGAAGAAAGTAGACAGAGCTAGGGACACAGGACAGAAAGGGTAAAAGAGATACATAGGCAAGGAGGTGAGGAAGAAAAGAGTCCACCAACGAAGATGGAGACTGAGAAGTTGTTACGGGCGACGAGAAAGTTTCCAAATTAATTTTTTTGAGGATTCTTCTGGTAGAAAGGGAACTCAGGTCTGAGCTGCTTGCCCTTGAAAGAGAGGCATGTTCCAGGTGAGCAGAACAAAAAAAAGGGCTGTCCCTGCATGCTAAAAACTATAGCAACCTTTCCTGGGGTACAAGGTACTCACTGGAAAATGCCAATCTCTTTCTACCCAGATTGTTCTCAGGGGGGTTAGCCAAAAGCCACAGAGACTCCTAAGCCTCCAGCCAACACTTCAGATTTATAATAAATATCATTCATTTTACAAGTCATAAAACACACAGATATTTCTTAATCATGGACATTTAATGCTTTGGAGAATTGAATTAAGGCATTGTAAATTCTATTTAATGCTTGAAGATTATCTGAATTTACTCACGTCATTAGCCTGGAAAATCTTGTAAGATACTTTCCCTCCAGATCATTAGATAACTTTGGTTACATTATTTTTTTCAACATTCAGTGGTTCATCAAAGTTTTATTGAATCCATCTCTGTAAAGGACATTGTGCTAGACATTTTCTTTTTACTAGGATAATATATTTACCCTAACACCAACACCCTCAGGTAAATATTAGTAATGCCCATTAAGAGAGGATCAGAGGTAAGTTAATCACTCAAGACTTACAGTTAGAAAGTACCACAGTCATAATTTCATCCAATAATTCATTCCTTCCACAAATAATTTTTGAGTGACTACCACATATATGAAAAGCACTGTTTTAGATGCCACGGATACATCAGTGAACAAAAAAAACAGAGCCCCGGTGGCTGTGAGAGGAGAGTCAAGAGATGAATTTTAAAAAACCATGCCTGTGAGGTTAAGTGTTCTGAAACAAAGTGCAGGACACATAGAGTATTGGACAGGGTCATGTTTTACGTAAGCGAAAAACAAAGAATAATCTCTCCGATGAGTTTAAGTTTGAGCAGAGATCGGAATGAAAGGAAGGCGTGAATGATGAGGGATCTGGGGTAAGAGATTATCTGGCAGAGAAGACAGCATGCAGGTCAGGGTGAGTGGAAATTAGATAATAAGGGAGAACAGAGAGCAGACGGTAGATAAATACCGCAAATCAGAAACACCAGTGCCTTAAAGGGCATCCATCATAAGGACTCTGGATTTTACAGAGGCAGAGAGGATCCACTGACAGGGTTTGAGCAGAGTGTCAGACCGATATAACTTACTTCCAATAGCCTCCCTCTGTGTGTTCTGATGGCCGGGGCCTAGGTGGTAACAAGGAGACCAATTGTGGGGTCATTGTAGCAACCCACAGAACAGATGATGATGGCCCAGACCAGGTTCAAACCATCAGAGGGTGATTTCTGTAACTGCTGTGAAAGGTTCAATAGGATTTGCTGATGGACTGAATGAGAAGAGAGTCAAAGACTCCCAAGTGCAGTTGGTGAGACCAACGTGGTGTCATGATTTATAAAGATAGAAAGGTGGCAGGATCATACAGAGGCGAGGAAAAATCAGAGGCGCGCCAAGGGAACGATGGCACGTCATTTTCAGGGAAGGAAAACCCTAACTTACCAACAAGATTCCAGTTGAGTTTTCCTCGCCGAAATGAACAGGGCCGTGCGGCCTACGGTTGTGATGACCGCTTCACTCTGCGAAATTCTCAGCAACTCGGACTCCTTTCAGCATTGGTGGGTGGGGGGGCTTGATCTTCAAATCGCCAAACCTGCAGGCTCATTCCAATCACCAGAAAACATTAAAAAGGAAAGAGGGAAGTAGGGCACAGTGTGCCCAACAGCACCTCCTTTCAGGGAAAAGATAAAGGACGTTATCACACTGGCACACATAGCGGAATAGGGCTGCAAGAAATATATACGTTTTTTTGTTTCTTCTAAATAGGCATACGCCCAGCCAAGTAGTCATTGACTGTAAAGAAAGGGAGAGGAATAAAAGGGATAAAGCTGATTTTCCTAAGGGCATGCAGGCAAAACGTGGGAAGGATTTTCTCAGGGAATGTATGATCCTAATTGAGCAGGCGTTAACTCTTAAAAATCTTTTAACTTCTTTCAGCCGTTCTGATGTTTCAGGAAAAATGTGCTGAGTATTTACAGGCGAGAGGGAGAGTCAGGGCAAGTTCAAACCACTCAGGTATGGATCGCAGGGATCTCGAGAGGAGGGCAGAAAGAGGAATCTCATTCAGTACGTTCATGTTTGTCATGGAAACCTCAGCAGTGACTTATCTTAGGTCCCACCACTGGTTAGAAGCCAGGGCAGGAGAAAAATTTAAATTTCAGGTGGTGAGAACCTCCACATGTTCAACATTGGTACCCAAGTACTGAAAATGGATTGATTAGAGTTTGCGATGCGTCTGTGATGTTTTATACACAATATTTTTAAAAATTATTTTTATCGATATGCAATTGACATAGAACATTGGGTGAGCTTAAGGTCCAACAACATGTTGATTTCATACAATTACACATGACAATATGATTGCCACTCGAGCTTTAGCTAACATCTCTATCATTTCACATAATTACAGTTTATTTTTCTATGGTGGGAACAATTCAGACCTAGTCTCTTAATGACCTTGAAATTTATATTGCAGTATTGTTGTCTGTAATCTCTATGCAGTACGTTAGATCTCCAGGAGTTACTTCTCTACAAGGTCCAAGTTGGTACCCTTAAACAGTATATCTCCAATTCCCCTATGCCCCAGCCTCCGATAACTACCAGTCTACTCTGTTTTTACTAGTTGGGCTGTTTTAGATGCCACATATTAATAACATTGCACAATATTTGTCTTTTTCTGACTCATCTCACTTAGCATAATGCCCTCAAGGTCCATCCATGCTATTGCAAATGGCAGGATTTCCTTCCTTCTCGTGGCTAAATGATATATAATGTTTCATTTTGTGTGGGTGAATACATACATACAGATATAGATATAGATATAGATATAGATATAGATATAGATATAGATATAGATATAGATATATTTGCATGTGTATATGTGTGTGCGTGTCTGTGTGTGTGTGTGTGTGTGTGTGTGTGTGTGTGTGTATCACGACTTCTTTATCCACTCATCTGATGGTGGACACTTAAGTTGTTTAAATATCTTGGCCATTGTGAATAATGCTACAATAAACATGGGAGTCCAAACATCTCTTCCCGAACCTGTTTTCATTTCCTTTGTGTATATACCCAGAAGTGGGATTGCTGGATCATACAAGTAGTTTAACTTTTATTTATTTGTTTTCTTTAGAGAGAAAGAGAACACATGTGAGTACGAGAGAGGGGCAAAGAGGGAGAGAAGCTTAAGCAGGCTCCATGTTCAGGGCAGAGTCAAATGCAGGGCTCAATCCCAGGACCCTGGGATCATGACCTGAGCCAAATTCGAGAGTCGGACGCTCAACCGACTAAGCCACCCAGCCACCCCTCAATTTTTAATTTTTTGAGGCAAGTCCACACTATTTTCCATAGTGACTGGACCAATTCACATTTCCAGAAAGGCAGAGCAAGTGCCTGAGGGGTAAAGCCTTCAGGATACAGCCTAGGCAAACAGGTAGCTATGGTCTCCCAGGTACTTTCCAGGCCCTTTGCTACTTCTGGACACAGCCCAGAGGAACAACTGAACCCAAGGATATAAAATGGAAAGTCTCCTTTCAGGGAGCCTGGGTGGTTCAGTCAGTTAAGCATCAGACTCTTGATTTCAGCTCAGGTCGTGATCTCACAGTTGTGAGATTGAGCCCCACATGGGGCTCCATACTGAGATTGGAGCCTGTTTGGGATTCTCTCTGTCTCTCTCTGTCTCTGTCTCTTTCTCTCTCTCCTCTCTCTCTCTCTGCTCCTACCCAACCAAATAAAAATTACAAAAAAAATTACAAAAAAAAATAAGAAAGAAAGAAAAGAAAAGAAAAGGAAAGAAAAGAAAAAAAGAAAAGAAAAGAAAAGAAAAGTGCTTTTGGTTTGCTATGGCAGTGGAACCTATTTGAGTTGGATCGGAACACCAGGTGCCTATACCAGAAGCCCAAGTTACCTCCCAGCCTTGGGACTCTGGAAGTGGACAGACTTACAGCCTGAGCAGGTGCATTTGACTCTCCCAAAATGGCCTCTGGTACTGCAGCCCCATCACGGCTATTGGGCCAGACCCCTGTCCCCCACAGCTCCAGGCCCCTTGGGTGAGCTTCAGCTGCCCTGTGACTTTGCCCCGGGGAGGGGATGTCAACGAGGACTTGGGTTTGCTGGGTCTGTGGTGCGAACCAAGGTCCTTTTTGAGGAGACTGGGAGGAGAGGCCTCAGGCACCAGGGCCCCTAGACTTTTCCCATCCCAGGGCTCTCCTGCTGCTGTAGAACTCCCCACAGCCCGGGAGATTCAGCTTCCTCTGAGAAGAGGGGTTGTAACAGCAGCTTCTGCAGCCTGAATGCACCTTCCTCAGAACTGCCCCGATGCCCAGCACATCCCAGCCCCTCCTTGTGGACCTCTGCTCACTCTCCCCTCCATGCTAACACATCCGAGCCACAAAGTGCTCTCTGTGGTCTCCGGCCCCCCTCTCTTTCCCTTAGGGGCAAACCCTGCCCTCTACCCACCTGGACCAGGCAGGAAGGGAAGGGAAGGGAAGGGAAGGCTAAAAACAAAGTAACATGTGGTAAGTCCTATTTTTCCATAGGCCATTGCCAATTACTATTTTTCAAGCTATGAACAAGCTTTTGAATACCATTTTTGCTCATTTCTTAATTGCAAGTAGCCATTCTCCTCTTTGAAAGGTCATTCCATAAAGGAAAGATTTTGTCATGGTTGAGGCCTTTAGAGAAAAGGGGAGAAAGTATTACTCATTAGAAGTAATGAGATTCACCCCTTTTTCATTGAGGTATAATTGACAGAACATTAGTTTCAGATGTACAGCCTGGTGATTCCATACTTGTATCTATTGCAAAATGGTCACCCCAGTAAGACCAGTTCATGTGGGTCACCACACAGAGTTACACATTTTTTTCTCATGATGAGAACTTCCAAGATCCATTCTTTTAGCTACTTTCAAAAATGCAATATGGTGTTAAAGATAGTCACATGACTTATTCATTTTACAACTGGATTTGTGTACCTTTTGACCTCCTTCCCTTAGTTTACCTACGCCTCCCACCCCTCACCTCAGACACCCACCAATCTATTCTCTATATGCGTAAGCTCAGGGGGTGTGGGGGTCTTTTTTGCCTTTTGGTTTGGTTTTGGTTTTGGTTTGGTTTTAGCTTCTACATATAAGTAAGATCATATATAAGTACCTTTTCCTGCCTGACATATCTCACTTAACGTAATGTCCCCGAGGTGTCTGTCCATGTTGCAAATGGCAGTATTTCATTCTTTTTATGGCTGAATGTTTATAATATTCCACTATTATATCATTACGTAATAGAGCATATAATAAATATTAATATATTCTATTAAATAATACACAATAATATAAACATTTATCATATATAAATATATATTTATATATTTCTTTATCCATTCATCCACCGATTTACCCACTAACGAACCTTGAGGTTGTATCTATGTCTTGGCTAATGTACATGATGAAGCGATGAACATGAGGGTTTAGGTATCTTTTTAAATTAGCGTGTTCATTTTCTGCAGATAAATACCCAGAAGTGAAGTTATTGGATCATATGCTCATTCAATTTTTAATTTTTAAAGAAACTTCCATATGATTTTTTCATAGTGGCTGCACAAATTTGTATTCACACCAACAGTGCGCAAGAGTTTCCTTCTTTCCTCATCCTTGCCAACCCTGGTTGTTTGTCTTTTTTATGGCAGCCATTTTAGCAGGTGTGAGGTGATATCTCATGGTTTGGGTTTGCATTTCTCTGACGATGAATGATGTTGAGCATCTTTTCATGTGTCTTTGGAAAAATATGCCTTCTTTGGAAAAATATCTATTCAGACGTTTTACCCATCTTTAAATTGGATGTTTGGGTTTGTTTTTGTTTTTTGCTGTGGAGTTGTATGAGTTCTTCATATATTTTTGGATGTCAGCCCCTTATCAAATATATGATTTGCAAATATTTTCTTTTATTCAGTAGGTTGCCTTTTCATTTTGCTGATGGTTGCCTTTCTGTGCAGAAGCTTTTTAGTTTGATGTAGTTCTACTTGTTTATTTTTGCTTTTGGTATCAATCCAAAAAATTATCACCAAAACCCATGTCGAGAAGCTGACCCCCTATGTTTTCTTATATACCTCAGGTCTTACATTCAAGTGTTTCATCCATTTTGAGTTAATTTTTGTATATGATATAAGAAAGTGGCCCAGGTTCATTCTTTGGCACGTCGCTGTCCAGTGTCCCCAACACCATTTATTGAGGAGATGGTCTATCTGTCACTGAATAATCTTGGCTCCTATGTCATAAATTGATTAACTACCTGTTTTATTTCTGGGCTCTCTATTCTATTCCATTGATCCATGTGTCTGTTTTAATGTTAGTGCTCTACTGTTTTGATCACTGTTTTGATTACTACGGTTTTGTAATAGAATTTGAAATCAGGGAACATAATGCTTCCAGCCCGTTCTTCCTTCTCGAGATTGCTTTGGCTATTCAGGACCTTTTGTGGCTCCATACAAACTTTAAGATTGTTCTATTTCTGTGAAAAATGCCATTGGAATTTTGGTAGGGATTTTATTGAATCTGTAGATTCTTTGGATGGTAGGGACATTTTAACACTATTAGTTCATGAGCATGAAGTATTTGCGTTTCTTCAATTTCTTTTATGAATGTCTTAAATTTTTCACTGTATAGCTCTTTTACCTCTCTGGTTAAATTTGTTCCTAGATATTTTTTGATGAAATTGTAAATGGGATTGCTTTCTTAATTTCTATTTTTGATAGTCTGGTGTATAAATATGCAACAATTTCTGTTTATCGATAATAACATCTACTTCAATGTAGATATAATAGCTATGCAAACTAATATATGAGAGTACAGATGGGTTTGTCACATTTTTACCAGCATGACATTAATTTAAAATATTGTGTAGGGCTCTTTAGCTCTCCGCACAAGTGGGAAATGCATCCCATTATATGTATAGATATAAAGTGTATATACAAAAATATACATATATTTAAATATGCATTTAATATGCACACATACATGTATAGATAGGTAATAAATGAGTTTAAATATGTATCTATAGACCAAGATATGTGGAAGAAAGTACAAAGATTAAGATGATTATGATACTGTTTCTGGATTTTTTTCTTTTGCTTTCCCTATACTTGTCTATTTTCTGCAATAAACATGCAGAACATGACTAGGGGTGCCTGGGTGGCTCAGTCGGCTAAGCGTCCGACTTCGCCTCAGGTCGTGATCTCATGGTTCACGAGTTCGAGCCCCACGTCGGCCTCTGTGCTGACAGCTCGGAGCCTGGAGCCTGCTTCTGATTCTGTGTCTCCCTCTCTCTCTGCCCCTCCCCCTCTTACACTGTCTCTCTCTCTCAGAAAACAAATAAACACTAAAAAAAAACCATGAATGACTAACCATATAAAAATTAACATATGCATTTAAAAATACTGATCAAGATCCATTAATTTGATTTCAGGGTCTACTAATGTGGTGTGACCCAGAGTTTTCAAAACTGCTCCGTTTCAACCTTCCAACTGCCATTTAATCCCTTTTTATGCACTTAAACTCAGTAGATATTAAGTGTTTTCAAAAATTCCTCCAAGACCAGAGAACTGGCCACCTCATTGCCATTCAGCTTCCATAGTGTTTAACTGTTAGACAGTTCTTCCTTGGTCTGAACAAAACAGTGCTGTCTTCCTTTAAACTGTGATGCTGACTCTATTTTTGGATGCCCTGATAGTAAAACTCGTCTTTCTTCCACAGGTTAATCCTTCACTTTTAAAAACATAGCTACTATATACCCCTAATTGTTCTCTTTTACAAGCTAAATACCCCTAGTCTCTTGCTTGATCCTAATGCCTTAGCAGAACTAGTTACACTTGTAGGAAGGAAACCCCAGTGAAAATTTCCTATATTCTTATGAATCAGAAGAGGAAATATTCCAGGTAGTAATCATGACCCAAACCAAAGTGGTAATGGATGGGGTCGTGTATTTAGATGTGGGGGAGGGCCAAAAATGTGACACATCAATATATAATGCAGACATCTTGGCAAAAGTATTCTTTGAAACTCCCTTTCAAGACTTAGAATTTCCTAGAAAATATAAATTGCATTTTCTATTTATTTACTCATTTACAGCAATCTAACTCTTGGTCATATTGTTTTTGCACTATTTATTTACTTAGTCTTTTTTAATGTGTATTTATTTTTGAAAGAGCGTGCGGAGAGAGACAGAGCATGAGCAGGGAAGGGGCAAAGAGAAAGGCAGACACAAAATCCAAGGCAGCCTCCAGGCTCCGAGCTGTCAGCACAGAGCCCGACGCGGGATCGAACCCACAAACCGCGAGATTATGACCTGAGCTGCAGTCGGTCGCTTAACCAACTGAGCCACCCAGGTGCCCCTGTTTTGCGCTATTTAAAAACAATTTACTGGTTCTTATTGGTCTCTTCAACGCCATTGATTCTTATTAGCTCTCTTTTATTTTTTTAATTGGGATTTAAAATTTAATTCTGTTCTTTTAATCAGTATTTCCCTTGCTCACCTTGGCCTCATTTAACATGCCAATATACGTAGTGTTCTCCAGAAGGCTCCGCAAGGTAATTAAATTTTTATTTACAGTATGTTTTATGCTGCAGTTAGCTTTGTTTGGCTTTGTATGATATACTCCCAAGTGTCGGGTCACATACGTTTCCTTAGGCACCAATTAGTGGAAAGGGCAATATAAAAATGATGTGGGAATACTGAATTCAGTGAACCATATAGCTTTTCTTGAAGAACTTATTCTCATAAACTTAGCATAAAAATGTGTCTGTTACCATGATCTTTTGGGGTTGTGGTAGAACCTAGGATAGAGAATTTGCCCAACTTCATTTGGACAAGAATGCAAGAGCCAGAACTCTCACAGTATTTAATTTGTTTGTTGACCCAAATACCCCTCCCCCTGTCCAATATGTTCCTTTCTCTGCCTAAAATATTGAGGGAGAATAACTTGCCTAAAGTCACACAGGGAGTTAATTGCAGGGTCTAAGCCCTTCAGCATCAGGTCCTGCTTTTTCAACTTGAATGTCCTCCCCATGTATAAGTGAGTGTATCTGTCAATCTCCTCACGGGGGGGCGGGGTACACTTCTTTAGAATAGGGGCTCACCCATTATTTCCACCATGTATCCAACAAAATGTTTCTCACATAACACAGCGTGAGTTCTTTAATAGCAGGGTTTGTGGGGTCTTTTTACTTTTGTCATTTCAGAGTCAAGAACGATATACTTTGTTGGATAGACATGTAGGCTGATAGATGGGCAGATGGATGAATTTGAACACATTCTTAACCTGGCTTCTGGCTGTGAGACTAGTTTTTCTTTAATGTTTATTTATTTATTTTGAGAGAGAGAGAGAGAGAGAGAGTGAGCAGAGGAGGGGCAAGAGAGAGGGAGACAGAGAATCCCAAGCAGGCTCCGTGCTGTCAGCACAGAGCCCAATGTGGGGCTCAATCCCACGAACCGTGAAATCATGACCTGAGCTGAAACCAAGAGTTGGCCACTCAACCAATTGAGCCACCCAGGCGCCCCTGAAACTCATTTTTTATCAAGGCTTTAACACAGTGAAAGGCTTTGCCTGCCCTCACGCATCTGAGAACCTCCCCCTGATGTTGCCTTCATGTCACGCATGATCAGGGAACACCTCTGCATACCGGCCTCTCTCCCAGGTCCGTGAGTCTGAGAATTGTGTTTTTCCATGACAGGGTTGTTGTGAAAACCGGTGGGGTTATGTCTGCTAAAATACTTTGAAAATGCATCTTCGAAGTAGAGAAAAATGCAATGAAATAAGGGAAATGAGGCAGAGAGGGAGCGTGAATGAAATGGAGAGAGGAAAGAAAGAAAAAAAAGGGAGAGTGAAAGAAAAAAAAACATAAACACCATGGTGGAGAAGGGGTACTGCTCTTACTGAGTCTCCGGGTTCCCTGGGAGGGTCTAACTCACCGGTGAATGGGTGCATGGACAGCATGGGGAGGTGATAACAAAATTCAGCTGAATCCGGTAGGCCTGGCCTCAGAACCTGCCATAGTATTCACCTGCTATACCTTTGAGCAAAACATACAAGCCCTCTGAGATAAGTGAGGCTTGAATCCCTGACCGACTTACTACCCCGGGTGGCTACGGGTTAGCGGAACCCATGTTCACCAAAGGATTTGACTCACGATAAAGTCAAGGACTCGGGCAAGTCGACATTCCTGCAATTGACATTGTATCTCAGGATCTAGTAGCTATCAGTTTGTGAAGGTCCCTGTTCTCTATGAGGCCCACAGATGAATGTCCTGTATCTCAAAAAAAAAAAAAAAAAAAGGATTTTTGTCATCAAAGGCGGTCATGCAATTCCTCATCATAACCAATTCGTTTGTCTCTCATCCTTTCGAGCCAAGCCCTTGATGGAGCCACGTCTGACAAAGAAGGTGCCACATGAGCTCACTCATGTCACCAGGTGATGTCCAGCTTTCTATCTCTGTTCTGTGGAAAAGGCCCAAGGAGGTACGGGAGAGAGTAAATGCAATATACAAGGTCACTCTGCCAGTCGTAATTAGCAGAAAATCCTAATCTGAGAAACTGCTGCACGAATCAGAAAGCGGGAGCTCGGTGTGAAATAAAGTTTTTACGTGTGACCATTCATTCCCTTTAACTTTGAAATTTTCCTTTTCTAAAATAGTGTGGCTATTTATTTTTTCCTGGGGTATTTTCTTCCATTGCTTACTGCTGGTTCAGTTAGCAAAGCATTCCACTGGCCTCTGTTTATTTAGATATGATATTTTCTTTTATTATTTTATTTTATTTTATTTTATTTTTGGGACAGAGAGAGACAGAGCATGAACGGGGGAGGGGCAGAGAGAGAGGGAGACACAGAATCGGAAACAGGCTCCAGGCTCCGAGCCATCAGCCCAGAGCCTGACGCGGGGCTCGAACTCCCGGACCGCGAGATCGTGACCTGGCTGAAGTCGGACGCTTAACCGACTGCGCCACCCAGGCGCCCCTAGATATGATATTTTCAATCTTTTATTGGGACGTGCACCCAGCAACATTTAATTTTGAGTCAACAATATTCTTATCATTGGCAGCATACAAATAGGTGCTCATCAACTTCTAAGAAAACATGCCTGATTGTTAAAATCAATAAAAAGTAGAGGTAAAATTTTAAAAAATTGTAATGTTTATTTATTTTTGAAAGACAGAGCGTGAGTGGGGGAGGAGCAGAGAGAGAGGGAGACACAGAATCTGAAACAGGCTCCAGGCTCTGAGCTGTGGGCACAGAGCCCGATGCAGGGCTCGAACTCACGAACCGGGAGATCATGACCTGAGCCGAAGTTGGACGCTTAACAGACTGAGCCACCAAGGCGCCCCATCATTTTGTTCTCCATCGTAAATAGTTGCTTGCTTAGTTTAATTTTTTGTTGTTGTTTCAGTTTTTTTATAAATACCTGGATAAGATGGGAAAGGGAACCATCGTTTCAAATTTTCATCCATTGTGATACGTTAGTCTTTATAGCAAACTGGGTACTATTATACCTACTTTCTCTCTAATCAAAGGTGAATCTGAGGTTCAGAGTGATAAGTAACTTACCCATGGACACATGGCCAGTCAAATGATTGACCTGGAATTTAAATCCAGAACCATCGGAAAATAGACATTTCCTCCATTCATAAACAAGCATCCTTTCTTGCTGGATTAGCCAGGACTCTTTGGATTGAAATAAACAGAAAGGCAACCTGAGCTAGGTCCACTTGAATATCTTGGAATACTTTCTTGCAAACAATAATGGGAATTAAAAAAAAAAAAGAGTTATTAAGCTCATGCTTCAAGTCTTATCACTAAAGAAGAATAGTATCTAATTCCAATCTGGGAAATCCTGGGGAAGATTTCTGACCCCTTCTGGTATTGACTCAACTGTGTACCAAACAACTAACTGATCAGTGATCTATGTGCAATGTTTGTAGCAGAGATAAGTAAATCGAAAAGGAGCATGTATGTGTGTGTGTGTGTGTGTGTGCGCGCGCTGTGGTTGAGAAGGATGAGAGGGGTTGAAATCAATAGACACCCGATACAGCCACTTCCAAGTTTAATTCATGGTCCAAGGAATGGGCTAATTTTTTTAAGTCCCAAATTATTTATACACCAAGGCAAGTGTAGATTTTAATTTAAGGAAACCTAAATATGATATTTTTTCTTTTCTTTTTTTCATTTTTTTAATGTTTATTTGTTTTTGAGAGAGAGAGCAGGAGAGAGGCAGAGAGGAGGGCACAGAGGATCTGAAGCAGGCTCTGCGCTGACAGCCGAAAACCCAGTGTGGAGTTCAAACACACAAACTGGGAGATCGTGACCGGGGCTGGAGTTGGACGCTTGACGGACTGAGCCACCCAGGTGTCCTTGAGTTTTTCTTTTAACATTAAGTACTGAGAACACAAAAATTTGGTGAAGAGGAATTGAAACACCTATCTCAGAGAGTTGAGCGACCGGAAGGACTATTTATGTTTGAATTATCTAAACATTTACCTGAAATCTTAGTTTCCTGTACCGTTAACCGCACCATCAGACAATTACTCATGAGTACCCAAACCTGTTTGCAATTGATTCTCAAATTTTTCTGCCCAGAGACAACACGTTCTTTACAAATGTTCGATACCGTCTCTCAATTTCAACACAACAATCACCAGCGCCCGTTTTAAAGTTGCCATTTAACCTCTTACATTTCCGTGCAAGTGTCAACCTCAACTAAAAAGCTATCATTGCAGTCACGGTGCTATTATTTCCGGTATCCAGGAGTGAAGGTACAATTATAATTGTTAACAATCTGGAGTGCTTTTAAGAGCTCTGCTAGGAAACAAACCACCCTGGAGTATTAAATCTTTCTGTAATCGATTCTTCAATTTCCATCGAAATGTAGGCATAGGAAGAGAAGAAAAAAACCCACCTTCAGTGTTTGTGTCGTTCCCGGGGGTCAAATGCCCTAAATGTGGAGAGGAGTGCTTGGTGCTGATAGCTTTTCCACCGTGTGATTTGTCAAAGTTCACCCCATTCATTCTGGGAAATGATAATTAACGGATTCTGTTCCATTGTCCCGTCTGAAGGCCTAGGGGCCCACTTGAAACAGGCGTTCTTAGACAAGAGTTCTGTTTACTGTGCCTTAATAATAGCTCAGCATTTTCAAAGGAAAATTCACAAAGAGGGAAAAAAAAATGTGCTGGACGGAGGGAAGATGAAATTGTTCACAATGTAAAAGTGAGTCTCGGAAAACAACCACAATATTGAAGCTGTTCACAGATTTTAAGAAACACCTTCCCACAAGTTAGGCAAAACAGTGATGTTGGAGGCGTACCGCCGAAGAAATCCTGAGTGGACATAGCTTTTCTTCATGGTGGACGTTCATGAGAACGTCAACTTTATGAGTCTGACATGTCGAAATGATATTCGGTGTCATTTAAAAGAAGATCGATTCCAGCCACTTTGGAGCATATGCAGTAGTGGTTTGCTACTGCTCATTAGAATCATCAGACATTGTACCAGAATGAACATCCAGAATGTCAGCCACCATCAGATCTGTGATCAGTACGTTCTACACAACAGGTGAAGTGGTGGGGGAAGGGGGGGGCATTTAAGTCACAAAATGGCGACTGAACACCCTTCCTCCTCAACAACATTCTTGGAAGCCTCACCGGACCAAAGGAGTCCCGTGTCCCATGGCTACCCTTTGTAAGGCTATTTGATAGCCACCTATGTCAAAGTGGACACAAAACAGGGTTCCCCTCGTCATCTGTGGAGGCCATGGTCTTTCAAATATTTCTTTCTGATAAACTCCCTACTTCATTTTGAGAGATAGAAGTTATCTAATTATGATGATGCATGACATTGAGACACAGGAAATAATTGTGTTCTGATTCAGAGTACTTCATAGAGATTTGGGACCGAGCACTGTAACACAGAATCTGCAAATTCTGTTCTTCTATCTCTAAAACGGACCTCCAGGGACAGAATAGAGAAAATGGCATACCTCACCAGGTCCAAAAAGGAGTCTTCACTATTGAAGACCCTGTAAGGAGCAGCCATGATCTGAGGACCCAGTGGCAACCATCTGGAAACAATGCCCAGAGAGTAATGCTTCGCCTTGTGGAACACTTTATTATTCATAAGGCATTTTTCAAGTTTGCTATCTTATTTGATCTTGGCAGTGATACTATGTGATAGGTGTTATTAACCAATTTTACACTTGAGGATATTGAAATTCAGTAGGTACCGGGGAAGGCAGTGTAAGGCAGGGTAAGATACAGAGCTGGGAAGGGAATGCATTGCAATGAGGTGTGCGAGTTAATCGCTTAAAATCCCAGGATACTATCTCTGTAACTGAAAATGATGATAATACCGTTCACACATTGGGCTGACATCCTCACGTAAGGCAAAGTGCTCTGGCCAGGAGTGCCTGGCTGGCTCAGTTGGACAAGCGTCCGACTCTTGATTTCGGCTCAGGTGATGATCTCATGGTTCGTGAGTCGGAAGCCTGTGTCGGGCTCTGTGCTGACAGCTTGGAGCCTGCCTGGGATTCTCTCTCCCTCTCTCTCTGCCCCTACCCTGCTCTCTCTCTCTCTCAAAAATAAATAAAAACATCAAAAAAATAAAATAAAATATAAATCAAACCCTATCATTTCCTTGCTTAAAAACATTTAATAATTCAGCCACTTTTCATTGCATTTCACCTAAAATTATCTTTGCTGGTCTTCAAGAATCTGCATCAGTGGTTGTAATGTAAGCCCTGATTTTTTTTCTTTTTCTTTTATATAACTCAAATGGCTGACTTAAACTTTGATTGCCCAGGCATTCACTTCAAAGACAGCCATCTCAATAACCCATTACCAGCCATACAACCAGATAAAAAGAGCCAGGCCACCTTCCCCCACAGAAGCTCCTTTTTTTCAAAGATCTGGCTTTATTTGGATAATTGACCATTGGGGCCACTTGTCTTTTCTCACACTTTAAATGATCACTCTTACATTTTAAATTCACCAATAAAGCGAGAGCCCACAAAACCCTAGACCTCTATCTTCAACCTCAATAAAATTAGAGCCCCAGGACCATGTCTAATCTCTCTTTCCCTCTACCTGTGACCTCCTTGTGTGGTCCCTTGTGGTGCTATGTAATTTCCAGGTCTTGTATGTAATAAACCTATATTTTTTCTAAGTTTCCTGCTGGTTATTGCCAAAGGGCATCTTGCAATCACAATAAGAATCACAAAGGTTCAATCACAATAAGAATCACAAAGGTTGATCAAGTGGGAACACTGGTTTAGAAAGGGGAGATGTCTTGTGGGACGCTCATTGGGGCCCAGATGAGCACCTCTAGATATTTCTAGCATGCAGCTGTAGTATGGATAGACCGAGGCACCAAACAATAGTACTCAAATTTGAAACATGCATCAGAATTCCTTGGAGGATTTGCCAAGACAGACTGACGAGCTGCATGGCCACAATTTCTCACTCTGTGGGTCTAGATCAGCCTCAGAATGTGCAATTCTAATAAGCTCCCAAGCGACTCTGATGATGCTGTCACTGGAACCACACTTGGAGGACCATTTCTCTGATATGATTGAGTCCCTCTTATATCTCTGACCTGATCCCCTACACGCTGCCCACTGTCACTCAGAACCAGCCACACCGAGCTTCTTTCAACGGCACTTTTCTCCTGAAATCTCTTGCCATACATATAGGCATGGCTGGCTTCTGTCTTCAGATTGAAGGACAAATATCACAGCTTTAGACTCACATTTCCTGACCACTGTTTCCAATTTTTTTCTCTTAACTTAGCCCCTAGCAGTTGATTTTTTTCATATCACCCTGTTTTATTAAGCTTATAGCAATTATAACTCTCTGAAAATATTTCACTCCTGTCCACCTCATACAATGTAATGTTTGTGAGAGCAGTGACCTTACCTGTCTTTCAATGGTACGTCTTTAAGGCTTAATATGAACATAGACTCTTATTTTCAAAGAACATCTGTTAGCAGATTATGGAACACTAGTTGTTTAGAACAGAGTTTGGGAAATGTTGCCTATACATGATGGGAAAATATTGCTTTAACTTCAGATGTGCAGCGGTGAAGTTAGGGAACAGTTCACAAGACCACCCTCCCTTCTGGCAACGACTGCAGAGCTCAGAGGTCCCCATGATCACCCTCAGATCGAATACTTTGCCCAAAAAATTATTCAGAACTCACTGAAAGCTGTCACATTTTTGGTTCAGTAAAAGAACACAAATTAAAATTAGGCAAGGGGAAATGAGCCTAAGGCAGAGTCCATCAAAATTCCAAATATGGAACTTCCAATTGTCTTCCGTCCACGAAGTTATAGACAACATCAACCCCTCCCAGCAATGATGCGTAGCAGTACACGTGAAGTATTGCGTACCAGGGAAGCTCATCTGAGACTTGATGTCAAGAAATTTTACTTGGGCTTGGCCACAAAAACATGGTTGACTTTCCCTATGGCTGAGTCTCCAGCTGTTCCAGAGGTAGACCAGATACCTCATGGCCTAAAGAACCCACAATAAAGTGTTGACTATCCAGTGTGGCCCAAGGACCCCAGGTAAATATACCTTTAATAGGTAGGACATTCCAAGGATGTGAAGATCACCTCCCAGGAGCTGAAGACAAAGGCCGGAACTTCCTTTGGGTGAGGTTAAGTCTTTACTACATAGTAGCTCTACAAATTGAGTGATAACATATGCACATCCTTTGTGCACACAGAAATCCCTTTGAGAAGATTATTTACTGATGAATTCTTCCTTTGCTCATCCATTGACTCATTTACTTTATGCAATACTTATTATATGTGGAACTAAGTCCTTTTCCTCAAGGAGCTCAGAATCTGATAAGGAAGACAAACATGTAAACAATTGCTAAAGAAATACGAGGATTTTGGAGTTTGTACGAGGACTGAGCAACTTGGACAAGGACAGAAGTGGCAAGAAGTCATCAGGCAAAGATACCATGGGACTGGGTCTTCCAAACTGTGTAGGAATTCTGGATCTTAGTGTGTTAACAATGAAATGAGGCGAGGGGACTATGTGGTTGATATTTCAGTAATGCCTCTCGATTCATTTACACCTCCCTGTAAACACCTGCTTCTGTGATCCCCTCACGCACGAGCCTGAGGTCTGACCGTGTAGTTTGCACATCCTTGAAAGTCTTTCTTCGTTTTGGACTTTTCTTCTTGATATTCTTTGAGAACACTGTGTAAATAAGCTTGAGCTAACCTGTTAGAAAACAATAGACCATAGGCAGGAGAAACAAGCCACTTTGACCAATATAGCCTCTCAACCAATATAGCTGACTAAGGTCAACCCCGATCCTTCTGTCATGAGCCCACCCGCCTACTGACCACAGGCAAGCAGAAATCAGCCAAGTGGCTTGGGCCAGAAGAATAAACTACCCAGTCCACACCCTGTGAGCTAAATAAAAAGGCTGTTTTAAGCCATCAGTTTTGTGGTGTTTTGTTACACAACAAAAGCTACATATGTATAGACACAAGATTAACTCTGTGTTAATCTTGGATCATACATAATATAAAATCATAATGTTTTCTATTTCTAGGCCTAAATAAGTTGATGTGTAGCCTGAGAATAATAGGGATAAAATAGGTCAGAAGGTTTTCAATGATTTTCATTCCAGGAATAATGTCATCTTTTGTGCTGAATTGTCTCTTCGTTGGGTCATCATGCCCTCTCAAAAACTGTGCTCATATATGAAAACAAATAGCAGAGAGCATATTAAGAAGTCAAGAATGAAATGTTTTTCATAATATGACATAGAAAATTGCTTGCTTCCATTTTGCATGCCTAGCCGATGCTAGTAAAAAGCTCCAAATTTATAAATAAGATTGTAGTAGTCAGAATGCTATTATAAACATTATCTTTCTAGCCCATAGCTTGTTTGCAAAACACGTTAATTAAATTATTTAAAAATTCACACACTGTCTCCAGTTTCACTTTGTTCCAATGTTTTCTCACCCTTCCAGAATCTATCTACAAAGAAAAGTGCAACAGAGCTTGCTTGAGAAGAAAAAAAAAATAGAAATGTTTTGGTGTTATTTGTGTTGAGAAAGAAGAAAATATTAAACATCTTGCAGAAAACCGTTTCCAGAGAACTCCTGGAGTCCCTCGAGGTCTCTCAGATAAGTCTCCAGGAAGCATCTGAACTTTTCAAGGATTATCTAAGGCCAACTGAAAAAGTGAAAACTTGGGAGAATTTCCTCCACTGGCTTCCGTCTTCAGGTGTAGTCACAGGTGCTGATATCTCGCCTTTCACTGAGTTGCCAACCTGAATTTTGAAATGAGACCTGATCCCCAAATCCTAAGAGAGAGCAGACGTAAAGCCTTCTGCAAAACAAACTCGATACAAGAGAGAGTCCCCAGTGGCTTTAAATACATCACGGGGTTCAAAATGTGTCTCTTTGAAATAAGTATCCTCTAACCGTTTGCTGTTTGAGATTTAGTGACCGATTGTTGTTGTTGATGTTCTCATAAATTTGGAATTCTTGAACTCCATTTAACAATTTTCCTTTTAGAGAAGCCTTGAAATGGCACGTTGATTTGCTGCGTTGGGTTTTGATGACTGCGGAGAATGGTTCTTTTCAGCCTACTTGTGTCTTGAGTTCCTTGTGATAATAAATGTTCCATAAGCTGACTTGCTTTTCGTTTTGATCTCAGGCCTCCTGTGCAGGTGTATGTGGTTGTGTGAAATAAACCAAGCTGTAGACTATTGTGTTTTTATTAAAATTAAAATCAAAATCCAGCCCAATGCCCTGACCGTGTGGTTTTAAGAACTAGCAGCTGTCTTTCCTGTCAAGGAAAGATTTGGGTAAATATGAAAAGGGATTTACATTCTGTTGAGTGTTGCGTGTCAGAGACTTCAGAATACTTCCTTTCTTAATCTTTTCAACCATTTGGTAAATATATATATATATATATATATATATATTAGAAACAATAAATATGAGAAACTATGGAGATTAAATAACTTGTCTAAGACCATAGGTTTAGAAAGAAATACAGTTACCTGTTTCTTATAAATACCTTAATTTTAGGATAATATCCTTCCAACAGATTTCACGAAAGCCTTAGAAGGTGAGAATTCAGTAAGGACTCCCTCTTTTAGTATTCAGAAGAAGCAATAATGTAGTATATATGTACATACGTATGTTGTTAGCAATTTGTTTAAAAAGTCATAAAAATAATACACAATTATCACATACAAATTAGCAAGTATTGAAAGGGAAAAGGAAGGGGCTATGTCTATACACGAGTTATCTGTGAGTCAAATATTTAAAATTAGTGTCTCTGGAACACTGTTTGACATACTGCTTGATTATACTGATTTTCTTCTAATTTATTACTTTGTTTCTTTCTTTACTCTTTACTATCTTTATATATGCAGATAACTCTATATATTTCTTTAGTATCTCTATATATGCAGACAAATGAATGAATTACAGTTTTTGAGAATGTTGAATTATCACAAAATGAACACACCAGGGGACCATCACCAAAATCAAGAAATAGAACTTTAGAATAGAATATTCTGTAGTTCCAGAAGCCTCCTTTGTGTCCCTTATAATTCCTTCTTCCTGTCTACCATCATCACTATCCTATAATTGAGCATGGGGCCTGCTTACAATTCTCTCTTTCTCCCCCACCCTTTGCCCCTCTCCTGCACTCACACACACTCTCTCTCTCTAAAATAAAAAAAAAAAAGAAAGAAATGAGCTATCAAGCCATGAAAAATGGAGGAAACTTAAATGCATATTGCTAAATGGGTGAATATTTTTGAGTGAGTGAATGAACCAAAGGGTAAGAAAGCCAGTTGAAAAGGCTACATTCTGTACAATTCCAACTACACGACATTCTGGAAAAGGCAAAACTGTGAGACGGTGAAAAGGCTAATGGGGATCATGAATCATGGTGAGGTTGGGTAAGGAATAAACAGGTGGGGCAAGGGGATTTTTAGGTTGATGAAATGATTCTGTACACTGGGTGATACATTTTACATTTATACAAGGGTGAACCCAAATATAAGAGATGCACTTCAGTTAATGTATCAGTATTGGACGACTAACCGTAAAAAAGATATCACATCAATACATGATGTTAATAATAGGTAAATTAAGGAGAGGAGATGGGGAGTATATGGAAACTCTGCACTTCCAATGCAATTTTTCTGTAAACCAAAAACTGCCCTAAAAATAAAGTATACATTTAAATAAGAATATATGTGTACACATATAAACATCCAAAAACTTATGTCTAGAGAGATACACCAAGTTGTTACCCTCAGGTAGAGAAAAAAGAACATTACGGATGAAGGGAGAGGGTTGGCCACTCCCACGAAAAAATTAAACTAAGAGCGCAGGTTCATAAATAATATCTGAGCTTATTTTTCTAAAAAAGATACCTAATGGGATAGTCATGCAAACATTAACGATGATTATATCAAAAAACACATTTCCGAACATGGCTTTCTCCCTGATATTTTGCAGGCAGTGTTAATTTCTACAATTATGAGTATAGTTTGTTTATAAAATTGGAGGAAATACTAAGTATGACTAATTTTGTTGAAAAATATATGAACATACAGTCAGGACCCAAGGGGTTCTCTGGGCTTTAAAGTAAAAATATATACTGGCAATAAAAATACAAGTGTTTCTCCTCCATTATTTTTGTTCAGTTTTATGACTAAAAATACTTGTTTTCCCGTAAATTTATTTTACTATGGTGAATTCTTATTCCAAAACAAATTTGCTTTCATCGCTATTCTCAAATATACACGTTTATAGAAAAAATGATGGCGATATCAAAGCTATGAGGAACGGAGTATTATGGTGGTAGCTCTTATTAGATGTTCACAGCATTTTGCACATAGACACAGGCTGAGTCAAGCATAGATGTGTACTTTCCTGCACACGTACAATATT
Organism: Prionailurus viverrinus; assembly: GCF_022837055.1. Classification (NCBI taxonomy): domain Eukaryota; kingdom Metazoa; phylum Chordata; class Mammalia; order Carnivora; family Felidae; genus Prionailurus; species Prionailurus viverrinus. Next base: position 3,584,049 of record NC_062569.1, on the reverse strand, counting down.
GTAGGTCCTCCAGCTACGTTCTGACTAATCGATAAAAATAACTATGAAGAGGTGCAAACCGGTACAGCCACTCTGGAAAACTGTACGGAGGTTCCTCAAAAAGTTACAAATAGAACTACCCTATGATCCGGCAATTGCACTGCTAGGTGTTTACCCAAAGAATACAAAAATGTTAGTTCAAAGGGATATATATGCTCCAAACTTTATGGCAGCATCATCAACAATAGCCAAGTTATGGAAACAGCCCAAGTGTCCAATGACTGCTGAATGGATAAAGAAGATGTGGAATATTACTCAGCCATAGAAAAAGAATGGAATCTTGCCATTTGCAATGACATGGTTGGAGATACAGAGTATTGTGCTAAGCAAAACAAGTCAGCGAGAGAAAAAAACTATTATATGGTTTCACCTATGTAGAGTTTAAGAAACAAAACAAAGGGGAAACAAAGAAGTGCGAGGGAAGCAGACCAAGAAATAAACTTAGCTAGAGAGAACAAACTCATGGTTACCAGAGACAAGGTGAGTCAGGGTAAAATTTATGGGTAAAATAAGAGGTGGGGATTAAGGAGTCTACTTGTGATGGGCACTGGGTGATGTACGTAAGTGTTGAATTACTATATTGTACACCTGAAAGTAATACTACACCCCGCGTTAACTAAGTGGGATTTAAATAAAAACTTAAAAAATAATAAACAAAAAAAAAGAGGTCATTGGTTAATTGTGCAATCATCTCCTTGAGGCAGTCGGGCCGGAGTCTAGAGTAATTGATGTGTTCTACTTGGAACTACAGGTAGAGATGAAGCTTGACGCCAGGAGGACAGAGCCCCCAAAGACGTGTCAGCGGAGGTGTAAGGACTATGAATGCAAAAGGAGGGGTGACAAACTCCCTTTCTGTCTGGGAGGTGCTGTTGGCATGACCGGGCTACAATGGCTCAAGACCCAGCCTCTTTTTGGAACACTCAGAACCAGCCTTATCACAATCTCCTAAAGATGCGCCCTCCTTCGAGGTCTGTATATAAACTATGGAGCCCCCTCCAGGGCCCTGTTTTACCATCAGAGGCCAGGTAAAGTCACTCCTAAGAATTGTGAGCATCGATCCCACAGAGTCCCTCCTCTGAAGCTTCTCTACGTTTGGTTAGAAGCTCATCTCTTCCTGTACCCCAAGCAGTTATTACTGAGTTATTTCAGTGTTTTTTTTTCTCCTTCAGCTTTTTAAAATGTTTATTTAGCTTTAAAAGAGAGAGAGAGAGAGAGAGAGAGAGGCAGAAAGAGAGGGAGACACAGACTCTGAAACAGGCTCCAGGCTCTGAGCTGTCAGCACAGAGCCGACGCGGGGCTCGAACTCATGGACCTCAAGATCATGACCTGAGCCGAAGTCGGACGCTCAACAGACTGAGCCACCCAGGCGCCCCTCTCCTTCAGCTTTCTAAAAATAGGCAACCAATTCCATGTATTAAATACCTTCTGCTGGAAACACTGAAAATGATAGTATTTTTTTAATGTGTGCCATTCACGCGCGCACACACACACACACACACACACAGGATTTCTGGAAAAGTAGCACATGGATGTGAGAAAGCATACTATTTCAGGGACATGGAAGATGGGCATTTCTCATACACTATCAACATGACTCTGCCATATCAGCCAGGACACCTCATGTCAGTGCTATAGGAATCCACTGTCTCAGAAAAATGCGAGTTCCAGTAACAGTTAATGTTTTCACCTATGAGTTGACAAAACCATTTTGTAAACTTTGAATACACATATGAATATAACATAAGCATAAACAACAACCAATCTTGGCCCCTACCCTCAACCCACGCGCATCTACTGAGTTCACGTCTCAGCTCTATGGTTATGTGGGTTCAATCTGCTCAGGAAATCCTAATTTCAGTTCAGAATTCTTGGGATAAATGCACCACGAGCATGCTGACAGCTCTGTAGCATTGGAGTTCAACAAGCCCCCGAGTTCTCTCAGTCTCAAAATACAACCAGTGTTTTCCATGGTGGGGGAGGTGAATTTTTTTTTTTTTTATATACCAGGAAGGGACACAACAGTATAAAGTCCCACTTCCCCTTGGGTTTTGCAACAAACAATTACTGGTTTTTTCTGGCCACCTTCACGTGGTCCTATGTGGTTGTGGGACTGTCACTTGTTTCAGATGCTTTACATATTCCAATTAATGCAATTTTATTGCATATAACCCTAAGGCACTTCATAAAAGGCTGACATTTTCCTCGAACAAACAAATAAAATATAATATAAACTTTGGCATGTTCTGGCAAACACACACACCCTTCCACACACTCTCGCAGTGCCATCATCCCCACATAAAAATGTTTTATGAGGTAACAGACTTCAGATGTGGAGCTTCTGAGCCTGCCAGCGTGAGCTCACAGACAGCCCTTTTGGTTCAGTGTTATTGCAGAGTGAACAGAAGGGGCAGGAAGGACAGAGGTGTTCCTCATGCAGATGGATTCTGAGACGCGCAACGCCCAGACCTGCCATGGGAATTGGCCCCGACAGGCAGCTCAAATGCTTAGTTTCTTCCCCTCTCTGTCCCCACCCTCACTGGGTCACAGAAGGTTGGCCAGCAGCATGGAATGACTCTCAGGGAGCTGCGGGCAGGCAGGTAGAGGACTTCATTTTTTTTGACTGTCGATTTGAAGAAAATCACGATCAGAGGAATTTTACAATTCAAGTCTACAAATTTGGCATGGAAATACGATGCGGTAGCTTCATGTGTTCCCTTAGTTCACTACTCTGTGAATCGGTACATAGCATAGCATGTCCGGCCAGGCCATTTCTCCTTCCAAGCAAAGGGCACAACCAAGGGCACTGTTTAAAGTTGTGCCCACTGGGAGCATGTCCCTGACCAGTGCCCTTCAGGGATGGTCCGGGGTGGGGGGGGCAGTGGGGCTGCAGCTGTCCACTTGCTGCCCGGACACCATGCGGAACCATCTGTAAACCTGGCCCATGCCTTCTCTTCCTCTGTTGACTGATTGTGAGGACTCCCATGAAGCCACGGGTACAGGCTGGGAGAGAGAAGGCGATGTAGCGGGAGGGGAGGCCATGGGCATCTGGGCCACCTTTCCAAGTAACTACTTGTGCCTTCGGGCTACAAGTATCATGAAGGTGCCACTGCCATCCGATAATGGAGTGGGGCTGTGCACGCCCAATGTTGCGACTTGGTGGGTCACCTAACGCCTTGTTCACGGTGGACAGTTCACGTCACACGGTAACCTGGTGGCCTGTGGTTAAGTGTTTAATCTCTACCAAGCCCTGGTAGCAAGCCAAGGACTGTTCCTCAAAGGGGAAGTCATTACCTGCGGAGGACTGTGGGGTGTTTGCTCCAAAATCATAAGAGTCTGCCATATGATTCACCTCTAGGGGCCTAGGAAAAGCTGCAAACCATCAGCATGCCAATCTGCTGATGACGCTTTGCCTGATGAATAGGTTCAAACTAGGTACAAGGGGATGAGTTAATTTGCTCCAGCAGTGAGAAACTATATTTGGTACAGCCTCCCGGTTGGAGTCACCACCTACTGAAGCTTAGTAATCCATTGTCATTCTCCAAGATCTGTCTGTCTGCCGCACAGACCAAGTAGGTGAGCTGAGTGGGGACATGATGGGAATCCCCATCTCTGCATCTTTCAAGTCTTTGATGGTGGCACCAATCTCTGCAAACCCTCCACGAGTACAGTATTGCTTTGTGTACTATTTTTCTGGGTAGAGGCAGTTTTAGTGGCTTCTAGTTGGCCTTTCCCACCACAACGACCTTCCGTCCACGGGTCAAGAAACCAAGGTGGGGATTCCGCTAGCTGCTGAGTATGTCTATGCCTACCACACGTTCTATAATTTGGCAAATAAGCACAGGAAAGGCTTGGGGGTCCGCTGGATCCACTATGAGCTGGACATGAGCTAAAACTCCATTGACCTTCTGAAACCTCGACACTGACTCTTGGACCACAGGGATGTGTTGCGTCTCCTGCAATCAGTCAGTGGCAGTTCAGAGCCAGTTCAGAGTTTACCGATCGAGTAAGCATTGGGCAAACTTCCTATCTATTTCACTCCGAGAAGCACCACGGTCAATGAGCCACTGCCATACGTCTGCACACGCCAGACTCTCCTTATAGCTGTTTGACTCTGCTGTCTGTCCTGGTGACCAGGCCCACCTCACCTTTGGTGATCGAATGTGGCCATTTGCCCCCTGTGCCACCCTGAGATCCAATCACTCCCATTGCATTTAGCTTTCCCAGGGCCGTGACCACAGTTCGCACACGGAGGCCTCCACGCTGGGTCATCACAAAGTTCGTCAAGGATGCCCAGGTTCTCCTCACAAATGCATTTCTCACCGGATCAGCGATGCGTCTTACAGACCTACCCAGGGTGGGTGAGTGGGCCTTAAATGGCAAACTCGGTCTGACATTCCAACGTCCTTGAGCTTCTGAACCTTTCTTCTCCATCAAAACCAGGCGTGTCAGGCACTTCAGATTAATTCACTGTGGGCCACCTTTTGGTCCATATTTCAGCCAATCACTGAACTGGTAAGTCCCTAACAACTCAGGCTGCAACATTAAATGCAGAATCGCTGCTTAGTGACTCCTTGTCAATACATCTGGCTTGATCCAACTTTCTGTTGGATCCAGTTCAGAGCCAGCCCCGCACGTGTTCCCGTGATTTGTGTGGGTATAAACGAGGAAACTCAAGTCCTCTTAGAGACGCACACCTCTCACTGATCACGCTTTGTGCTTCACCTTTAGGGGCCTGCTGGGATTCGGGTCTAGTCCTGACAGGGTCCTGCCATGGGTCCTGACAGGGATCGGCGGTGTCTTGCCCCTGACACTCCCTTGCAAGGGAGGCCATGCCTGTTTTCTCAGGCTGTGGAAGATTCACTTGACTTCCCTCTAGTTAAAACAGTTTCACAGGAGGCAAAGAACAAAAGATTGACGTTCGGAATTTATAAATCCTGCCTGTGTATCGATAAAACAAATTAGCCGCAAAGTAAAGTGAGTAATAGGAAAGCAGTAGCCAATACCCATGTGGAAAAATATTCAGCACCATGAGAGAAGTGAGAGTCAAAGCGCTTTGTATCCAGCACTGGCTATGGATTTACATTTTTAAATATTTATCTTTTTTGAAAATTCTGAGAAAAATTAAGTTTTGGCAAGAACGGGAAGCAGTATAACCCCTACGTGCGATTATAAAAAGATACAGTTCCTTTGGAAAATAGTGTGGCATTACCTAGAAAATGTTACACGCTTCATATCCATTAACCCAGCTTAGGTACGTATCCTAGACAAGCTTTACAATATGCACTGGGACATACGTACAAGAATATTCAAAAGAGTGTTGTTTGTGATGGCAAGGAGTTGTTAACAGACCCAAAGTTTATCCAGGGAATAATGGAGACATAAAAGAGGTTCAATCAATAATCAGTTACTGAGCAGCATTGAAAACAAACGGGGAACCCCAAGAAATCCATGTTTTGGATTCTATTGATATAAAAGCCAAGATATGCACACATGTGGATACATATTTTAGAATAAATAAACAGGGATGACCCGTGAAGACAAAAATACTAATTCACAGAGATACATGCATCCTGATGTCTATAGCAGCATTATCTGCAATAACCAAATTGTGGGAAAAAATATATATATAGACACACACACATACACATACACTCACACACCCACCCTCCCCCCCCCCCCACACACACACAATGGAATATTATTCGGCCATAAAAAATAATGAAATCTTGCCATTCGCAACAACACGGATGGAGTTAAAGAGTATTATGCTAAGTGGAATAAGTTAGTCAAAGAAAGGCAAATACCATATGATTTCACTCATATGTGGAATTTAAGAGACAGAACAAATGAGCAAAGGGGGAAAAAAGAGAGAGAGTCAAACCAAGAACCAGTCTCTTAACTATAGAGAAAAAAACGGATGGTTACCATAGGGGAAGGTGTGGGGGATGAATGAAATAGCGGGCGGGGGTTAAGGCGTGCACTTGAGGGCGCCTGGCTGGCTCAGTTATTAAGCATCTGACTTTGGCTCAGGTCGTGATCTCACGATATGTGAACTCTGTTTCTGGTAAGCTCGAGCCCTCCCTATGGGTGAGCACAAGCCCAGCATGGGATAAAAACACGAGCTTTGCTTTGGGTGAGACTCTCTTTTCTCTCCTCTCTCTCTCTCTCTCTCTCTGCCCCTAGCTCACTGGTGCTCCCCTCTCTCTCAAAAAAAAAAAATGATATACACTTGTGCTGAGCACTAGGTGATGTATGGAAGTGTTGACCTGAAACTAACACTGTATGTTAACTAACTGGAATTTAAATGACAATTTAAAAAAAATAATAACAAAAAAAGATTATTATTTCATTTCCTAAACAAGGTGTTGGACACATGGGCAATGATTTAATTGTTATCCTTTAAACTATGCCTTTTACATTAGAGATTATAAATGAATATTTCATGTATTCTAAACATCGAACTTTTTAAATCATTATAAATGGGAGCCACGATTGCTTGAGGCAACAATGTAAGTTTAGGTTGTCTGATTTCTAATTCAGACACCACCAAGGATATTATGTATAAATAACAGATCCTCTCTATTCCTCAATTTCCTTATCTCTAATACTGGAGATAATAACAGCATCAAGTGTTTTCTTTTAAGATGATTAAATTAGTCCATATCAAAGCTCAATCTGATGCCTGCCATGGAGGATATACATGTTATGAGTTGTCTGGCAAATACAGACCTGAAGATGTAATATTTCAACTTTGATAAAGTGTCGTAAGTCATACAATATGATGAAACCTCTTCTAATTTGTTTTATATGTCTATCATATGCCAAATTATTACAGCGGTGGCACAAAAACTCAATTGTATACACGACACAGATATAAACGGAATAAATAAATAGACATCTAATCAACAAATCTGTAAGTGTATTAAAAGATTACTACACCAAGCAGGCTTATTCTAGGAAGGCAGGCATAGTTTAGTTTTCAGCAAATATTAAGCTATTCTAATACTTTAAGAGACTCAAAGAGATTAAATTATGTGAGGATCTCAACTGGATGCCAAAAGCAGTAAAATATTCAACATTTGGAGCCACAACTATTATATTAGCTAAAAATAGAAGAAAATCTTATATTTTACTTAATATCATGAGGACTTTGTACCAGAAATTTAATGAAATGAAATTTTAATGATAAAATATTTTATACAGTCTGACCAGAATCAAGAAGGAGATAGGAAAAACTCCTATCACATTATATTTTTTACATTGCAATGGACTGCCTAATAAATAGAAAGTGAAAAGACAAATAAATAAATAGTATATGAATATTGGCGGGAAAGAAGCCAAATGTTACTTATTTCAAATAATATTATTTTCTACACAGAAAAAATCCAAAAGTTCAAGGAAGTATGTGGAAACAAAAAGACCCACATAAACAAATCCAAAGCTTTCCTGGACACCAGCAATATTGGAAAATGCACTAGAAAAATGGGTTCTTCATTCACAGTAAAATGAAAACCTTGACCAAATCAGGGATGACTTAATTATAAACGTGAAGGGTCTATCATAAAAAACAGGGGCGCCTGGGTGGCTCAGTCGGTTAAGCGTCCAACTTCTGCTCAGGTCATGATCTCACAGTCCGTGAGTTTGAGCCCTGCGTCGGGCTCTGTGCTGACAGCTCAGAGTCTGGAGCCTGCTTCGGATTCTGTGTCTCCCTCTCTCTCTGACCCTCCCCCGTTCATGCTATGTCTCTCTCTGTCTCAAAAATAAATAAACGTTAAAAAAATTTAAAAAGAAGCTAGAATGACACAGTGAAGGACATAAGCATAGAGTTGAATAAAGGGAAAGCCACACGATATTTCTGGGAGCAAATAGTCACTGCTGTGCATTCAAAACTCCCATGAAATGTTAGATACTCAGCAACAACCTGGACGATTTTATCTAGATAGTGTGTAAGATAGCACCTGTTTCATGGGATAAAGCCATGAGAGATGGGGCAGACCTTTCAGATTTTAAAACATATTGCAATGGTATGGTAATTAATCAAAAAATTTAAGTATTAGTGAAAGAAATAGATGAATAGAACAGAATAGAGTTCAGAATTACACCCATTAATTTATAGAAATTTGATTTATTCTGTAAGTGGAATTTCAAACTATTGCTGAAAATGTCAGAAGTCAGTAAATGTTGTTGACATAAAGTTAGACTGCTCTTTCGTGTAAGTAAAAAAGATAGCAGGTAGGAATAGAGAAAGAGAGGGACAGAGATTAAGGGTCAAAAGTAACACTTTATGAATATATGTGGTAGTATTAAAATATTTTATGAGATAATATACATGTAATTTGGTGATAGAAAAAGTATTTCCAGGTGCAAAATCTAAAAGTCAGGAGGTAACATCATGACAGAATTGATTTCACACATATCATATGAATTGTAAAAATTCCCATAAGAGTTTGACATGTGACAGATGTGGAAACTTGTTTGTAACGTGGATTTGTACAAAATACAAATCCATAGTCATAAGCAACTAAAAGATCTCTCTTAGAAATAAAGAATAGAAAAGGGACATAGAATATATACAATTAATCATTACCTTATGAAAGACCATCTTTCTATTGACACAAACCACTTCTGACCCCCATATGTCCCTTTTCAAAAATACTTTCCCTCTTAGTTTTATTTTTATTTTTTATTCTAATCCTAAATACCATTCTACCACTTTCCCAGAGATCATTATGATGACAGTACTATATTGTGCATTATCATTAATTAATTTTCAGAATTTCTCGATAGATAGATAGATGATAGATAAATACATAGATAGATATAAATTTATATATGAAGACTTTATATACATTATTTTACATATGAAAACTAATGGAGGCAAGATTAATCTTGCCTTCGCTAGGATCCATGCTAGAGGGAGACTCAAATTCCTGCGTTTTACTCTTTACGTTACGTTTTACTGGAAAACATGGGTGGAATTGAGATTCTAATGGTTTAGACAAAGGAGGTCAAAATTCAGGGATTTATGATCTAGGGGTGAAACTAAAAGCTTTCTTAGTTGGAATATTGAAACTTGAGTTCACTGGTGCACTAAATTCAACAAGATTGAAATCCAGAAATTCTCTGGCATGCAGTAGAGAAAAGGGGTTGAAAGTTCTGGGATATGGAGATGCTAGACTAGATGCTACCCCTCAGGAGACTCAGAGGAAACTCCACTAAATTATTACAAATGCTTTGACAAAGGGAACATCAGCATCCTTGTAACCCTCTGTTACATTTGCTTGTCTATTGTACTGTCTTCAGTCTGGAGATAAAAGGGGAATCGGGGCTCCCAACTGTGGTGAGAATAATATGATCTTGCAGTGGCTGATGCCACGTGGTGGCATTTAATCGTTTCTTAATAGGGGGACACAACTCCCGAAATAATCCACAAGGGCACAGTCACAATCCAAGTGTTTTGACTCTCAAGGACATATGACAGTGACTAATTTTTCACACAGCCCAAAGGAAGGGACTAGACGGACAGTTTACTAAGGTGCTACTTGATTTATGTAATCAGATACATTCTAGACCAATGGAGATAAATCTGATTCGAGTTCCCATAGTCACTGCATAAGATGAAAAAATCAGTAGCTGGGAAGTCTAAAGAAGAATGTGGATGTTCTTCTCGGGATGGAAATAGAATAAGAATGTATCTGTGTCCCATGAAAATGCCTACAGGTTGCGTTCAGTGTGGCTCAGGTTGCCAATATCGAGGTGGTCAAAAGAACTTACCTTGGGGCTGTCAGGGAGCTATCCCGGGTTTTGCTTAATAGACTCATGAGCAAAGTAGTCACTTTGGCAGCCATGAAGGTTCCATGTAGGCTCGCCTACATGAAATCTCCCTCACCATAGGTGATCCTGACTGCTGTATCTACAAAGTGTGCAAATTGCCAATAACAGACGTCAAATCCAAGCACTGATATGGCACCATTCCCAGGATTGATGGGTAGAAGGGATTACCCAGCCACCTAGTGACAGGTTGATTGCACTGGAACTTTTCCATCTTGGGGAGAACAGCAATCCATCCTTATAAGAGATAGATACAGATGCTGAATGCAAATTTGTCTTCTTTGTCCTCAATTCTTCTATCAGCTCCATCTTGACTGACGAAATGACTTATTCTCTGCCGTGCATCACACACCATTTGTCAATCGTGGAGAACCTCATTTTACATGAAAGTAGACGATGAACTTAGTACCTATGACATTTGCTGGTCTACCATGTGTCCCATCACCGTGCTGTAACAGTGAAATGGTCTATTAAAAGAAGAGTTGCACTACCAACCAAAAGATGCCACCATATAAGATCCAGATGCTACTTCAAGGATGTGGGATAATCTTTAAATCTGTGCCCAATATATGAGGATATATATATATATATATATATATATATATATATATTTATCTATAATCAGAATACATGAATCCAGGAATTTGGGGCAGACATTAGAGGGTTCTACTCAGCCAAGGAGTCACTAAGAGATTTTTGTCTCTTGTCCCTAAAACCAGGAACTTGGCTAATTTAGAGTTTCTAAGAGAGGAATATTGTTTCATCAGAGAACATATACATGGGTCCCCAAATTAGAATCTGAGAATATCCATTTGCCAATTTGGTCTGCTTGTGCTATTGAAATGCCAAGCACAGGGGAAAGCTGAAGTGGAAAGTTCCATTTGCCAAAGGGAAATTACATTGTTGTTACACAAAAAGTACAAGAAAAATTATGTTGGTACCCGGGTGATTTACATGGGGACTTATAGAACTTTAATGTCATTGATGGGTGCCCTGGTAAATTACCTGGATGATGACTCTGTCTTTTACATGCTATTTGAATCTTTTGTGGTGAGTATATTTCATAGTTATTTCTACAATAAAAATAGATAAAAATTGAACAGTTAAGAAAGTGTTAATGTAAAATATATTAAGGGAACAACAAAAAGAATTAGAAAGGAAGTAAGGATTTGTCTGAGCTTTAAAATATAATTTAAAAATTGGCAATGAATGACAAGGTAATAAAAGCATATGACAATGAAAACATGGAGGAATGAAACAGGAGAGAATAGTTGGGATAGAAAAGTTAGTTGGTAAACCCCAACAGTGTGTTCACAATGGCAGGTGGGGTGAACAGGGAGGTCTGAATCCCTCTATTCTAGTCTTTGGACTATATCCCAGAGATGATAAAGTGTCATGCAGAGAAGTAACATGATCATATGTGCATTTTAAAAAAGACTTCTGGGAGCCAGTACCTGGAAGGTTAATAAATTTTCACTGATTGAGTAAATAAATAATTGAATGAAGAAGAGGGGTACTGCTAGAATTAAAATTGTTCAAGGAAGAGTTGTTGAGAGCTAGAAAAATGTTCCCCAAAGTCTGTTTTTATGCATCATGAAATCTATACACAGTCTTTTGTGGACTTCAACCAGCGATGAAGTGAGGTAATGCCAGACATGGCCGTCAATTCCAGATTCTTCCATACCATCTTTTAAAGAATGCCTCTAGGGGCGCCTGGGTGGCGCAGTGGGTTAAGCGTCCCACTTCAGCCAGGTCACGATCTCGCGGTCTGGGAGTTCGAGCCCCGCGTCCGGCTCTGGGCTGATGGCTCGGAGCCTGGAGCCTGTTTCCGATTCTGTGTCTCCCTCTCTCTCTGCCCCTCGCCCGTTCATGCTCTGTCTCTCTCTGTCCCAAAAATAAATAAACGTTGAAAAAAAATTTTTTTTAAAAAAAATAAAAAAAAAAAAGAATGCCTCTATATGGACAGAACTTACACTTAAAATGGGGGGGGGGGGAGACACTAAAAAAGAAAAGGAAATTTTCTCTTTATTCTAACTGTAAGAACACAATGAGATAAAATTTATTTTTCCGCCCAAATGTTTGATCAGGACTTATTGCCAATACTCTCTGCACTTTGATTGGCCCAATGCTACACAGAGCTAGTCGTGTGGCTATTGGCAGTAAATCATATAACTGTACTAACTTTGGCCAGGAGCGCCTACATATTATTGAATTAGAGGCTCCACACTGATATTTCAAAGAATCAAAAGGTCATAGAATGATTCATATATGGCAATATGAAGTACAGCTACACTGTCCCTTTTTGCCTTGCGAATACCTCTGGTATGAAGTGTAGAGGAAAGTCATTAAATTGCATCTTGTGTTCAGTGGAGATAGGGGGTGACCGTCGTCATAATCAAGATGAACAACAACAATATTTATTTTCTGTAATTACTAATGCTTATTTTTAGTATATTTAAACAGCATACTGCCAACATTGGTTCTGAAGACGGCAATACAATATGTTCTCCCTCGCGTACCAGACCTTCCAAAGGCAAATTACCTAACCCCGCTG